>NC_029772.3:78775878-78776581 GCF_000817695.3 Arachis duranensis
TATTTTTATTAGTTTTTAGTTAAAATTCACTTTTCTGGACTTTACTATGAGTTTGTGTGTTTTTCTGTGATTTTAGGTATTTTCTGGCTGAAATTAAGGGACCTGAGCAAAAATCTGATTCAGAGACTAAAAAGGACTGCAGATGCTGTTGGATTCTGACCTCTCTTCACTCGAAGTGGATTTTCTGGAGCTACCAAAGCCCAATTGGCGCGCTCTCAACGGCGTTGGAAAGTAGACATCCTGGGCTTTCCAGCAATCTATGATAGTCCATACTTTGCCCAAGATTTGGTGGCTCAAACCGGCGTTCAAAGTCACCCTCAGGATTTCCAGCGTTAAACACCGGAACTGGCACAAGGATGGGAGTTAAACGCCCAAACTGGCACCAAAGCTGGCGTTTAACTCCAAGAAGAGTCTCTACACGAAAATGCTTCAATGCTCAGCCCAAGCACACACCAAGTGGGCCCGGAAGTGGATTTTTACGTCATTTACTCATCTCTGTAAACCCTAGGCTACTAGTTCTCTATAAGTAGGACCTCTAAGTATTGTATTTTCATCTGGGTTCTTCTGGTTCCCTCTCTGGGCCGAAGCCAATGATCACACTATCACTTTTGTATTTTCAACGGTGGAGTTTCTACACCCCATAGATTAAGGTGTGGAGCTCTGCTGTACCTCGAGTATTAATGCAATTACTATTGTTCTTCTA
>NC_029772.3:78777454-78799649 GCF_000817695.3 Arachis duranensis
CAAAAGAATCATTGGATTCTATTCTGACATGATCGAGAACTGACAGCTGGATAGCCGTGCTGTGACAGGGTGCGTTGAACATTTCCACTGAGAGGATGGGAGGTAGCCACTGACAATGGTGAAACCCTTGCATACAGCTTGCCATGGAAAGGAGTAAGAAGGATTGGATGAAGACAGTAGGAAAGCAGAGAGACGGAAGGGACCAAGCATCTTCATACGCTTATCTGAAATTCCCACCAATGAATTACATAAGTATCTCTATCTTTATCTTTATGTTTTATTCATCATTCATAACCATTTGAGTTTGCCTGACTAAGATTTACAAGGTGACCATAGCTTGCTTCATACCAACAATCTCTGTGGGATCGACCCTTACTCGCGTAAGGTTTATTACTTGGACGACCCAGTACACTTGCTGGTTAGTTGTGCGAAGTTGTAGTGATCACAATTTCGTGCACCAATTGCATATCATGAATCTCATTCCTTTGTGATCCTTTGGTCTTTTGCTTTTCTTTAGCATGAGGACATGCTATAGTCTAAGTGTGGGGAGGTTGATAAACCCTATTTTTGGGGTTTATCTTGTATAGGTTTTGAAGGTTTTATCAATGATCTTCCACACTTATTCATATGAAAATGCATGATTTGGTGTTCCTTTCCCGATTTTGCTTCATAGATGAAAACATGCTTCTTTTGTATTGAATTAGATATATTTTAATCCTTTTCAATTACCATTCGATGCTGTGACCCTTGTGTTAAGTGCTTTCAGAGCTTATGGGGCAAGGATGGCTTGGAGGAGAGGATAGAAGCATGCATAAAGGAAAGGAGCATGGAAAGAAGCTTTGGAATTTCGAGCAAGGGCATGCACATGCACCTGGCGCGTACGTGTGGATGCGCACTGATTTGACCAATGCGAAGGAGTCGAAGCCAGGAGCCGACGTATTTAGCGGCTGAGCCAGAACCTCAAAGGACACGCTCGCGCACTTTGCGCCCGCGCGCAGATTGCTAGAACCCCAAGGACGCGTACGCATGCTGTGCGCATACGCGCCGATGGCCGCACGTGATTTTTTAGGAAGAAAACGTGACCAGCGATTTCAGACAGTTACCAACCCTATTTTGGGGCAGAGTTCTAGCGGGAGAAGCTTAAGAAGACCAAGGATTGAAGGAGTTGGAAGGAAATTCACTCATTAGACACATTTTCTAGATTTTTCCACTAGTTAGTTACATTTTTGTAGAGAGAGAAGCTCCAACCTCTCTCTAGGATTTCATTCTCCATTGCAAGTCTCCTTTGATTTTTTGGTGAGATCAATTGCCAATTCACTTTTGCTTTAATACAAGTTGTAGATCTACTCTTCTCCTATTCTCAATTTGTGTTCTTTTGATTCCGTCACTCTAGATCTATGAATGCTTTGTTATTTTGATTTGGATCAATGAATTGAGGTATTTTCATGTTCATCAATTGTAATTGTTTGATTGTTTGGTGATTGTTGTTTGAATTCAACTCCTTTCTTTCAATTCCATAATGACTTCTATGAATGCTCACCAAATGTTTGATGAAATGATAACCGTAGCTATGGAGTAGGACTTCCTTACTTGGCTTAGGGTTGAGTCATTGGAGAAACTTGAGTAGTGGATATCAATTATTGATTGAGAATTGAGAATTGCTAATTGTCTTGGAGTGCACTGAAGCTAGACTTTCCAAGTGTTAGGTTAGGACTTGTGACTCGAGTTAGTTACTTTCACTTGAATTTTCTCCATCATTAGGGGTTAACTAAGTGAAGCAACACTCAATTGCTATCACAATTGAAGAAAACTATAATGATGGAACTTTCAATGCTCACCCTTGGCCAAGGCTTTTATCTTTTGTAATTGTTGTCTACTTTTTGTTAGCTTACATTCTAATACCACTTCTCGAATATCACAAAAGATCTCCTAATCAATAATATGCATTCTAAGGCAATTCCTAGGGAGGACGACTTGGGACTCATACTCTCGATTATAGATTGTAGAATTGTTTGATGCAGAATTTGTGTGTTGGTTAGACTATACTCACAATTGGACTCATTTCCGTTTCTATACCAATACAAAAATAACGTTCATCAATGAGGTATCCTATGTATAAAGAAATAAGACAAAACAAAGTAAGCAATTAACCTAAAAATCTCGAAAACCAATAAAAAAAAGGACACCAAACTTAAAATAAAAAATTAAGGAAAAACAAACAAAACTAAGAAAAATACCTAATCTAAGAAACCAGACAACTAGTAATTGTCAATCACAAACAATCCTTGGCAATGGTGCCAAAAACTTGGTGTGTAATTGTGAACTCGCACAGCTTAACCAACAAGTGCACCGAGTCATCCAAGTAATACCTCAGGTGAGTGAGGATCGATCCCATGAGGATTGTTGGACTGCGCAACAATGATTATCCAATTGGCTTAGTTAGGCAAATAAAAAAGGTTGTTTGATGGTGTAATTTGCATAAAACAATAAACAAGAGAATAAAGAAAGCAAATAAAAGGCTTCGGGAAAAAAAGTGAGAGAAAACAGTTAAGGCTTCGGAGATGTTTACTTTTCCGGATTAAAAGTTCTTACCAACTATTTTAACATTGCATGATTCATTCCATGGCAAAAGTACTTAACTAAACCCTAATCTCTTAGTGATTTAGTTTTCTCTAAGCTTCATTAACTGCCACACTCATGGTCACTTAATTTCGATTAGAGGGTTAAGTTCAAAAACTAGTTTATGGCCACAAAAACCCTAATTACCCAAAGCAAACAGGATTATATGTCACATATCCCAATTAGTTCATGTAATTAGAAATTTAGGAGGAATTTTCTTTCAAGTTTTTGTTCAAGCGAGATAACTCTCTCGAGAATCACAATAACTCATGTAGAATAAGGGTCATACTCCCGTTCCACCAGGATTCATAAGATTAAGAAAGAAAACGATCCTTGAAATTGAATCAATACATTAATTAAAATAGAAAATCAATAGTCTTAATCCATAGAAATAAATAGAGCTCCAAACCTTAACCAAAGAGGTTTAGTTGCTCATGACTTACAGGGAAAACAACGGTTCTGAAAAGTGCAGATGAGAGAAGATCCAAGATGTCCCCTAAAGGGTGAATTTTTTCCCTTTTATATCTAACCTAATTTGATTTGAAACTAAAATAAAATATTCAATTCTAAATCTAAAAGATTTTTTTTATAAGTAAAAATTACAAAAATAAAATAAAAGATATCAGTTAAAAGCTATATCCCACTAAAGGTGCTCCCTTGGGTGAGTTTAACCCGTATTCTGGCATTTAGCTGGCGTTTAGCGCCGACAGGGGAAAGTTTTGGCATTTTTCTATCTTCTTTGGGTGCTAAACGCCAGGCTCGGTTTTTAGCACCAGATTTGGTAGTGATTTCAGAAGAAAAGTATACACTATTATATATCATTGGAAAGCTCTGGAAGTTGGCTTTCCAACGTCGTTAGAACTGTAAGAACTGCGATTACTTAACCGATTTATTAAAATAATTTAATTGTCCAAAATAAGATAAAAAATTTTGAATATTAATTAAAAAATTTAAATGTGATTTTTGGACTCAGTAAATTTTTCTGAGTTGAAAAATATATTTTCTGTGAAAAATGCGTAAAAATGCATACTGGTAAATTAGCCAGCAGTACTGGCTTAAAAATCTATCCGGTACTGTGTGAGAGCAGTAAAAACTTTTGAAAAAATTAAGAAAATAATTAAAGTTAAAATTCAGGCGCTAATTTTAGAGGTTTGGCCCAAAGTTGAGCCAAAAACGCTAACGGGTTGGACCAGTCCCAAGTTGGACCCAAGCCCAACATATAAATATTCTCATTAAAGGCCATTTCAGCCACTTCACCCTTCATAACTTAAAAACATAGCTGTATAGAGAGAAGTGAAAGAAGAGAGCAAAAGGGGGAAGGTTACTATAGTGCTATAGTGCTCCGATTTGCGTGCCGTTTGCAGCTACATGAAGCTCTCGTCGAGCCGTTAGTTTCATCTTACTTTTGTTGGTAAGATTTCAAAATTTCATCTCCATTCTATAGCCCAAAGAAATTTGAAATTTAAGGTTTTGGTTTTGAGTAGATTTTGTGTTTTCAATTGATTAGGTGGTTTCTAAGGTTGTTCCATTGGTGGTTTGTGCCCCAAACACCATCAAGAAAGGTAAGGAAACTCACCCTTGTGAAATTGTGTATTTAAGAACCATTATTGATTTGTGGTAAATTAATTTGTATAGCTTAGAAAATTAAATTGCTGATGCTTGTTGGAGTTGATTGGTGGATTGGTTGGTGACTGGAGGCTTGGTTTGGACTCAAATTGGTGTATTGTGCATATTGGGAATCAGGCAAGGTGTGGTTTTATTTTTTGATGCCTGAGCATCTTATACTCTTTTTCTAGTTGTTTAATATTGTTTTTATTTAGATTTTATTTATTTTTAATTCATTTTAGTGAAAAAATCACCTTTGGATGCTACTTTGAGTTTATCTTGTGTTTTATGGTTTTAGGTTAAATTCGAAGCAGTTTGGAGAAGCCTAGAGCGAGAAAGAAGAATTTTGGCAGCACTTTCCGTAGGTGCTAAATGCAAAGCTGGCGTTCAGCGCCAGCAGGGGGCACAAACCAGAACACAAGCTTCCCTCTATGGGCGTTCAACATCCAGACTAGCGATGAACGCTAGTAAGCGGTCCGAATTACACACTATTGGGCCTCCAAATGGATTTAGCACTTATTAATTCTATCTTATTTTATCTTTGTAATCTTTATTTTAAAATAATATCTTTTAGGGTTAGTATTTATTATTAGGTTAGTATTTAAAGGAAAAGATCAATTAGGTTTAGGACCATCTTCCTTCCGTACTTTTTGAGAACCCTATTTTCCTTGTAAATTATGACCTACTAAATCTCCTGGTTAAAGTTTGGAGCTCTGTTTATCTCTATGAATTAAAATTTTTATTCTTCTATTTTAATATATGTTTGATTCAATTCGAAGGTGTGTTTTCGTTCTTAATCTTATGAAACTGGGTGGAACAGGAGTATGACCCTTTTTCTACACGAGTTCTTGTGATCCTCAGGAGAGTTCACTTGAACTACTATAGCTTGAGAGCACACCTCCTAGTCCACAACCAGTTGGGGACAAGCAACATCTATTTTGCCAGGATCTGGGATGATTAAGGCCTTTGTGGTATAAACTAGCTTTTTGAACTTCACCCTCCAATCTAAATTGAATGACCACGGGAGTGGCGTTTAATGAAGTTCAGAGGAGATTAAATCACTAAGGGATTAGGGTTTAATCACTTACAGTTTGCCATAGAATGAATCATTCATTGTTAAAAAAGTTATTAAGAAGTTTTAATCCAAAAAAATAAACATCTCCGAGAGTTTAACTATTTTCTCATCATTGTTTTACACCAAACATTCTATTGCTTTTCTTATTTATTTGTTTATGCAGTTTCCACAACAACCATCTTTTACTATTTTCCTGAATAAGTCCAACAGGATAACTATTGCTTGCTCAGTCCGACAATCCTCGTGGGATCGACCCTCACTCACTTGAGGTATTACTTGGATGACCCGATGCACTTGCTGGTTAAGTTATGCGAGTTCTAATTTCGCGCACCAGTTTTTTCTAAGTAATATGTAATATTTCTATACATTTAGGCTAGTGGACCTTAGGATAGTATTGGATTGATTGTTGATAATTGTTGAAATGAGATTGTTGCTCATAAATGGTGTTGATTTTGAGTTAATGTTGCATGATGATGAATTATTAAGGTTGAGATATGATTGGTAGTGGATGACTATAATGATGATGATGGGTGGTAAGTGATGCCAGGGCATCTAGGCCAGTTTCACTGACCTTTTCTTTACTGTTTTAAGATAGTTTCATGCATTTTCTTAGTGAATAAGGCAAGTTTTGGGTGAAAATATACTTACACCTTGATTCAAGCAACTATTGTGAATTTCACATGATTTCATGAGGATTTTGCTAGAATTGAATGATAAATTGATGATGCATAATCTCATGACTTTGGCTAGAGCTTTGATGCACTTTATTTGCTTGATTTCAGGACAAAGGAAGCAAGGAAGAACCACGTTAGTACTCACGTTAATCTAGTTAACGTGACCACTAACGTGGAATGGTAAATAGCTTGCAACGTTAAGGAGAAAAGTGATCACCAATAACGCCCGCGAAGCCATCATACGCCCACGTTAATTGCCACGTTAACTAAGTTAACGTGGTAGTTAACGTGGAGACAAAAGAAAGCTCCAACGTTAGTGGTAAACGTGAACACTACTAACGTTCCAAGAATTGGCAATGAGCCACGTTAAGAGTCACGTTAACTTAGTTAACGTGAACTTTAACGTGGAAGAGAGGAACAATGCCAACGTTAGTGACACTCACCTTTGTCACTAACGTTGGATCAACTAGCATTGCCCACGTTAGTGGTCACGTTAAGACCACTAATGTGAAAGTTAACGTAGAGCTGAGATTGATGAGCCAACGTTAGTGACACTCGTCTTTGTCACTAACGTTGGGAGATGGCATTACTACCACGTTAGTGGCCACGTTAACTTAGTTAACGTGAGCTCTAACGTGGAGAGTAGGGGCACTTTGAGCGTTAGTGACAAAGGTAAGTGTCACTAACGCTCTCGAAGGTGAGGCATAACCACGTTAAGAGCCACGTTAGTTACACTAACGTGAACTCTAATGTAGGGACAAAGGGTTATAAGCCAACGTTATTGGGAAAGGTGAGTCCCAATAATGCTAGCGAAGATTTACAAAGGCAACGTTAGTGGTCACATTAGTGCCACTAACGTTGGAGTTAACGTAGGATATATGGGGTTGGAATGTTAGTGAAAATTGTGATTGCCACTAACATTCTCGAACCCACAACGTCAATTAACGTTAACTTTACTAACGCCCATGCCTAATTCATACTTCTCTACAAGCTGGGCCCACTAAAGATTGGAACTGCTTCAACTCAAGATCCAAAGCCCACATCCAAGACTTGAAGAACTCACTAGATGATCAAGAGGAGTAGTATATATAGGAGTAGTTTTTAACTATAGAGAGGCTTGGCACTTTGGAGAACTATTCTCTGTATATTTACTTTTCTGCACTTTTAGCTAGGATGTATTATTTTCTGTCATTTTCCATTTCTAGAGCTATGAACAACTAAACCCCTTTCATTGGGTTAGGGAGCTCTGTTGTAATTTGATGGATCAATTATAGTTTTCATTCTTTTCTTCTTTCTTCTCTTTTGATTTACTAGAAAGCTTTCGATCTTAATTCAATTGGTTAGTTGTCTTGGAAAAGAAACTCTCCATAATTGGATCTCCTCTGAGCCTTGGAAAAAGGATGAGGAGATCATGCTAGAAATGCTTTCTCATGTTGGACCAAATTGGGGTATGGGCAGATATAGTGACATGTAATCCTCCCAACACTTTGATTTGGAAATACATGTGGTATAATCAGTGACCATACTTTATCACTTCCCATGAGCAATTAAATCAAGGAATTAGGCAATTGTTCAAGCTTAGAGAGATTGGATTACCAAGGAATTGGAATCTAATCACCTAAGATTGCCAAGGAGATCAATAGATGCATTGATTGAGGAAGAGATGAAAATGAACTTGATCCGGAGAATACAACATCTCCTGAGCCCAATGAATTCCCCATTTCTGAGCTTACCCATTCTCTTTATTATCTGTCATTTATTTTCATGCTCATTATCCCAAATCCCCATTTAAGATTCCGCACTTTATTTTCTACTATTTACTTTTCTGTCATTTAATTTTCTGTAATTCTCAAACTACACTCTGTTTAGCTCAACTAGCATACTCTTCCAACTAAAGTTGCTTGACCAATCAATCCCTGTGGGATTTGACCTCACTCTATTGTGAGTTTTTACTTGACGACAAATTCGGTATACTTGCCGAAGGAAAATTTGTTGAGAGACAAGTTTTTGTGCATCAAGTTTATGGTGCCGTTGCCGGGGATTGATTTTGTATCAACAATGATTAAGTTGGAAGCTCACTAGATTGAGCATTTTTCCTTTGTTTGTTTACTTTATTCAGTCATTTATTTTCACTTTGTTTAACTTCTTCCTCATCCTCTATACCATATATGTTTTTCTTTCTTTCTTTGTTATTATCTACAATTATGCTCAATAACCCACTAACTGTTTGATAATTTGCATCACTCACACTAACAATCACTCTAACAAGAATAACCTCTTCATTTTATCTCTTGCTGCGTGTTTTGTTAGTTGTATGACAGGGAGAAGAGGGGGAACCTCAACTTCCTTCGATTCAGAACCTGAGAGAACCCTCTAGAGATTAAGGAGGGAAGCAAGAGGGAAAGGAGTTGTTGGTGCTGAGGAAGAGGAAGAGTACTTTGAACCCAACATAGAAGAAAACTTGGAAAACAATCATGAAGAAGAAGCTCACAACCATGCTAGAGAAGGCCTTGCAAATCATGCTGGGCAAGAAAGGAGAGTTCTAGGCTCCTACATCAATCCAAATCCTGGAAATTATGGAAGTAGCTTCCAGAAGCCCACCATACATGCCAACAACTTTGAACTAAAACCCCAGCTCATCACCCTTGATCAGAACAACTGCTCCTTTGGAGGAAGTGCTCAAGAAGATCCCAATCAACATCTAACCACCTTCCTGAGAATTTGTGACACTATGAAGTCTAATGGAGTCCACCCGGATGTCTATAGGCTGCTGTTGTTCCCTTTTTCACTCAGGGACAAGGCATCCAAGTGGCTCAAATCCTTTCCAAAAGAGAGTTTGACAAATTGGGAAGATGTGGTGAACAAATTTTTGGCAAGATTCTATCCTCCTCAAAGAATTAACAGGCCGAGAGCTGAGGTGCAGACTTTCAGGCAACAAGATGGTGAGACTCTCTATGAGGCATGGGAGAGGTTCAAGGACTTAACAAGAAGATGCCCACTAGATATGTTCAATGAATGGGTGCAACTTCACATTTTCTATGAAGGTCTTTCCTATGAGTCAAAGAAGGTTGTAGATCATTCATCAGGGGGCTCTCTAAATAAGAAGAAAACCATTGAAGAAGCCATAGATGTCATTAAAACAGTAGCTGAGAATGACTACTTCTATGCCTCTGAAAGAAGTAACACTCGAGGAGTAATGGAGCTGAACCACATGGATGCATTGCTAGCTCAAAATAAGATGATCACCAAGCAGCTAGTAGATCTCACCAAGAAGGTGGAGGAAAACCAAGTTGTAGCAGTCATCACTTCGTTACTAACTCAAGAAGGAGTGAATATAGGAGAAGAAGGTGACTGGGAATAAGCCAACTATGTTGGAAACTCACCTATACAAATCCATGACCCATACTCTAAAACCTACAACTCTGGATGGAGAAATCACCCCAACTTTGGTTGCGGAAATCAACAAGACCAAGGTCAAGACCAAAGACGCCACAACCTCAACTCTAACAATAATGTAACTCACCAACATACCTCACAGAGATCCTATCAACACCCACCTAACCCCAATCCATCATCACAAATGGATGATAGACTTTCAAAAATTGAGACTCTACTTGAAGATTTACGTAGGAAGTCCAAGACAACAAGGTGTTTAAGGAAGAAGTGCGAGCCATTATCAAAACCAAGGAGAAAACATCAAGAGACTAGAGTCCCAAGTAGGGTATCTATCTCAACAAATTCCCAATCCCACTGATGGATTTTCCAGTGACACGGAGAAAAATCCAAGAGGAGAAACAAAGAAAGTAAGGTGGGAAGAATGTAAGATGATCACCACAAGTGATGAGAGGAGTATGAATGAAGTAGAACACCTCCAAGACAATCAAAAGGGAAACCAGGAAGAAAAGAGCCATGCACCTCAACCCACACTCAAGGAAGAGCTGAAGAAGAAGGAGACACTTAACCCATGTGCACCCTTTCCCCAAAGACTTAAAGGTGGTGTAGCAGGGAGGATGCATTCAAGATTTCTCGACATGTTTGCATCTCTTGATGTAGATATACCATTTATTAAAGCCCTCCAGCAAATGCCTTCCTACATAAAGTATATAAAGGAGCTATTAGCCAGAAAGAGTTCTTTGAAAGGTGGACAAACAATAAAGATGAATAGGGATTGCAGTGCTCTCATTCAACCAGGCCACCCACAAAGAGGAAGGATCCAGGGAGTTTCCATATTCCCTGTGCCATAGGAGAAACAATGATTGATAAAGGACTCTGTGACTTGGGAGCGAGCATCAACTTAATGCCTCTATCCCTCATGAAAAAGCTTCAAATCAATGAGCTAACACCCACAGATGTAATCATTAAGTTGGCTGACAAAACTCAAAAACAGGCAATAGAAGTGGTTGAGAATGTGCTAGTGAAGGTTGGGAACTACTTCCTCCCCACAAACTTTGTTGTCCTGGAAACGGATGAGAACCATATTTACCCCATCATTCTGGGAAAGCCATTCTTAGCCACAGCCAGAGCACTCACAGATGTGGAACGAGGAGAGCTAGTGTTGAGAATACATGATGATCAACTCACTTTCAATGTTTTCAACCTCTCACAAGAAGCAGATCATGATAACAAAGATCTGATGGAAGAGCCAAACAAGGAAGCACAAGCACCACACATAAGGACTCCTATGGTTAACAACCAATGTGATCAGAAGGAGCAACAGCCAACTGTAATCCAAAAGGAACCAGACCCACCAAAATCACATGAATTAGACAACAAAACTATTCTCAAAAAGGAAACCACAAGGAATAAGTTGGCATCAACAGACACAAGAAAAAAGGTCCCAAGGGGATGGAAAAAGAAGAAAATGCCTACAGAAGATTTCTCGCCTGGAGATGAAGTGGTCTCTACATACTTCCCATCTATACCACCTCACCTCCCCAATATTCTATCCCAGCTGCCTCCAGTGTACACCATCAACAAAATCTTGTCCCTAGAGCATATGGAGCTTATCAACAAGGCCAATGGACATAGGTTCACTGCAAGGGGGGGAAGATTTCAAGCACTATCAGCCACCTTGACAAGGACCAAACGTCAAGCTAATGACGCTAAAGAAGCGCTTCATGGGAGGCAACCCATGTTCTATGCCCTCTTCCTTTAATTTCTAATAGTAGTAATAAGGCAAATTTCATGGAGTTTTAAATCAATTTTGACAACCAATATAAGACCCCTTTACATGCAGCATATAGTACATGACAAGTTTGGTGTTCAAGGCACACCAAGTGGGCTTGAACATACTTTATGAGGAAAAATTATTCCCCAAACTTGTTGCACGATATGATCACAAACAAGTTTGGTGTACCAACGTTGAATGCATGGGAAATTTAGTGGTTGATTAATTTGCATTCATGGAAAGCATTTAGCCATTTAAAAAACAAAAGAAAAAGATTTTTTTTAGCTAGCTCACACTTTAAGTTTTCCCACCAAAAATTTTAATTAACCATTTGCATTCATTTTTTCGTGTATAGGGAATCAAAAGGGACATTGATGGTACTTGATAGGACAATTAAGGAAGGGAGATTCGGCCACTATACCAAGGAAATCTCACATTTGTCTTCAAGGGGAATATCTTTGGAAGTGTTGCCATGCAACATTAGGAGTTGGATAGCTTGGGAGACCGAACCAATACCCTCATAAAAGAGGTGATCCTTGTGCTCATTCAATATCAAACCCCAACCGTCCACTATCAAACAATACCATCAATCCACACCCTTCAATCATTTTCCATCTTCCTATATAAACCCCTTCACACAACCTCTCCGTACACACTTCATACTATCATTCCTCTCCCTTCCTTCTCTCGGACACACACACTTTACCCTCCACTTTACCGAAAGTTTCATACACACTCTCGTAGCCACGTCTAGTGAACCGCAACCACACATCAACCATCTTGCATGGCATCATCAAGTTCTAAGAGGTGAAAAGGAAAGGAGCGCATGGAGCAACCTCCTTTCAACGCCGGGAGATTCAAAACTGCCTTCCATGAGCTTTAATATGAACGGATCAAGAACAAGAAAATATTGCCAGAGTTGACATTTCAATTCAATGAGGATGAGTGCCCTAAGATCAGAGAAAAGATTACACAGAGGGGTTGGCAAAAGCTCACCAACCCAGAGACAAAGATAAATGCAAACCTCATCAAAGAGTTCTATGCAAATGCGGTCATAGAAGACAATACTAGGGCACCCACCTTCAAAAGTTATGTAAGAGGAACAGAGGTGGACTTCAGCCCCAACGCTATAACAAGGACTCTTCAGCTGAAATCACCACATTTTGATGAGCTTAGCTATCAAGTAAGAATAAGTAATGCTCCCGAGGAAGATGAACTTGAAGAAATTGTGAATGGTATGTGTGTTATTGGGTCTGATTGGGAAAGATACTTAGATATGAGGCCGAAGTTTATTAGGATATAAGACCTCATCCCAGAAGCCAAGGGATTGTTTGACCTAGTAAAGAGGTCTATCCTTCAAGCTGCAAATAATTCTGAGGTCAATATTGCTCGAGCTACCATGGTACATTGCTTAGTATACGGTGGAAGCATCAATGTGCAAGAAATTATAGTTGAAGGGATTCAGGATTCAGCCAAGAAGAATGATCCGGGTGCTAGACTTTAGTACCCCAGCACCATCCTGAGGCTATGCATGAAAGCCAAAGTGGTATTCGAAGACAACAATCCACACTGGGTAAATCATGGGAGGTTAGTCACGCTCCAACACATAAATTATGTGACACCCGCCCAACAGCAAAGGAGGCATCAGATAAGGAAAAGAACGGCACAAGAAGAGTCCCACCAAGAAGAACCCCACCAAGAAGAACCCCAACAAACAGGGCACCAGCAAGAAGGACAATTTGATCCAACCAATATAAATCTGTTTCACATCAAGGAAGCCATTGAGTATATGGCAAGTAGCTATATGGAGGGACAAGAACAGCGACTACATGTCCAAGCTCAAAGGATGAATCATCAAGAAAAACTACTCTCTAGTTGGATGGATCAACAAAGAGAGTGGCAGAAACAGCAAATGTTATTACAACAGGAGCATTACTCCCAGCTCACCCAAGCCATCAGTCAAGTGTCCAAAAGGTAAGAAAGCCAAGACAAATGCCTCCAAGAACTCAACCAACGCCAGATAGCTCAGATGAAAGCCTTCAACGAATTCAGTGTGCTCAACGAAGAAAGGAAGCTGCATCGAGAAGAATTTAGCATAAACACTCAGGCTAAGTTAAACTATATGACTGGGCATATGCATAACTTGCACCCTGCCATCCCAAGCTATGAGGTATTTCGCAAGGACTTAACAGAGCAAGAAGAGGGGAAGGTGAAACAACAAAAAAAATTGTTAAAGAAGAATATGGAGGATGCCAGTTTCTGGAAAAAGCTTATAGGAAAGCGCAAGGGGAATGGAGACTCAAGCAACCAAGGAGGATCCCAAGACAAGGGAACATGAGCATTCCAAGAATTGAAAGGTGGTAGAGTTCCTTCTTAGTTCTACCTTTTTCAAAGCTTTAAATAAGGAAAATCATGTATGAAATAGAACATGCTTCCATGGTAGCTTAGGATTTTTAATTCTGCATTTAAGTTTTTCATTGCGTAGGTTTATGTTTATTGAGCTTAATGTCTCTAGTGTTCACTTCCACCTTTCTCACTTGTATGCTTGTCCTTTAAGTAATCAAAAAGAAGATGCTGTGAAAAGAACAAGAGTGGAGTTATTTCGTGAAGTAGGTTCTGAATGTTTGTGGTAGGATGATTAGTAAGCTAAGTTGGTTCACCAAACAAGGAAAGAAGGAAACTATCTACACTGAATCCTATGCTTGAAACACATCCTATGATACTAACTAAATAATAAGATTCCAATAAGAGAAGAGAAAGAGCAATAAAAGTAAAAAGGAAAGAAACACAATAAGAAACAATGCTAGGCACCAAGGGTTTTAAGATTAAGGCATGTGTCTGTGGTGTTCATGTGCAAGGGATATGCTTGGATGAATAAGCTCTTAGGGGTGCCTCATCACTTGGTAACTTGGATTAACTATTCTGGGATTATCAGCTGAAAGTCCACTATCAAGAGTGACCTTTGCTACAGAACACTTAGTAACCCAAAGAGGTGCTGGAAACCAAGGTCTCAAGAAAGAAAAGTAACGAATCATGTGCCTGTGGTGTGTATGTATGAGGGAAAGAGACTTGGGGGAGTAAGTCCGTAGGGGTATCTTAACACCTAGCACCTTGAGCCAACTGGTTCGGGAGTGTTGACTAAAAACTTATCATAAAGAGTCGCCCTCTTACAGAGCATATAGCTAAAAGAAGAATGTAATAAACCTTGGAAAAGAAGGAAGGATCAACAATTAAGAAGTCTCAAAGGAGGTAATCAAGAGAGTGACCAAGGACTTGATAAAGGCCTGAAACCTAGTAAAGGAAAGAACCTAAGTTGCTATGGATGAAACCCCATAAACCAGGAATTCTACTTCTATATTATCTTCTTGCTCTTTCTTTCATTCTTCTTATGTTTCAGTACTTGCTTAGGGACAAGCAAGCTTTAAGTTTGGTGTTGTGATGCCAGGGCATCTAGGCCAGTTTCACTGACCTTTTCTTTACTCTTTTAAGGTAGTTTCATGCATTTCCTTAGTGAATAAGGCAAGTTTTGGGTGAAAATACACTTACACCTTTATTCAAGCAACTATTGTGAATTTCACATGATTTCATGAGGATTTTGCTATAATTGAATGATAAATTGATGATGCATAATCTCATGACTTTGGCTAGCGCTTTGATGCACTTTCTTTTCTTGATTTCAGGACAAAGGAAGCAAGGAAAAACCACGTTAGTACTCGCGTTGATCTAGTTAACGTGACCACTAACGTGGAATGGTAAATAGCTTGCAACGTTAAGGAGAAAAGTGATCACCAATAATGCCTGCGAAGCCATCATAAGCCCACATTAATTGCCACGTTAACTAAGTTAACGTGGTAGTTAACGTGGAGACAAAAGAAAGCTCCAACGTTAGTGGTAAACGTGAACACCACTAACGTTCCAAGAATTGGCAATGAGCCACGTTAAGAGTCATGTTAACTTAGTTAACGTGAACTCTAACATGGAAGAGAGGAACAATGCCAACGTTAGTGACACTCACCTTTGTCACTAACGTTGGATCAACTAGCATTGCCCACGTTAGGGGTAACGTTAAGACCACTAACGTGAAAGTTAACGTAGAGCTGAGATTGATGAGCCAATGTTAGTGGCACTCACCTTTGTCACTAACGTTGGAAGATGGCATTACTACCACATTAGTGGCCACGTTAACTTAGTTAACGTGAGCTCTAACGTGGAGAGTAGGGGCACTTTGAGCGTTAGTAACAAAGGTAAGTGTTACTAACGCTCTCGAAAGTGAGGCATAACCATGTTAAGAGCCATGTTAGTTACACTAACATGAACTCTAACGTAGGGACAAAGGGTTATAAGCCAACGTTATTGGGAAAGATGAGTCCCAATAATGCTAGCAAAGATTTACAAAGGCAACGTTAGTGGTCACGTTAGTGCCACTAACGTTGGAGTTAACGTAGGCTATATGGGGTTGGAACGTTAGTGAAAATTGTGATTGCCACTAACGTTCTCGAACACACAATGTCACTTAAAGTTAACTTCACTAACGCCCATGCATAATTCATACTTCTTTGTAAGTTGGGCCTACTAAAGATTGGAACTGCTTCAACTCAAGATCCAAAGCCCACATCCAAGAAATGTAGAACTCACTAGAAGATCAAGAGGAGTAGTATATATAGGAGTAGTTTTGAACTATAGAGAGGTTTGGCACTTTGGAGAACTACTCTCTGCATATTTACTTTTCTGCACTTTTAGCTGGGATGTATTATTTTCTGCCATTTTCCATTTTTAGAGCTATGAACAACTAAACCTCATTGAGTTAGGGAGCTCTGTTGTAATTTGATGGATCAATTATAGTTTTCATTCTCTTATTCTTTCTTCTCTTTTGATTTACTAGAAAGCTTTCGATCTTAATTCAATTGGTTAGTTGTCTTGGAAAAGAAACTCTCCATAATTGGATCTCCTCTGAACCTTGGAAAAGGGATGTGGAGATGATGTTAGAAATTCTTTCTCATGTTGGACCAAATTGGGGTCTGGGCGGATATAGTGACATGTAATCCTCCCAACACTTTGATTTGGAAATACATGTGGTATAATCAGTGACCATACTTCATCTCTTCCCATGAGCAATTAAATCAAGGAATTGGGCAATTGTTCAAGCTTAGAGATATTGGATTACAAAGGAATTGGAATCTAATCACCTAAGATTGCCAAGGAGATCAATAGATGCATTGATTGAGGAAGAGATGAAAATGAACTTGATCCGGAGAATACAACATCTCCGGAGCCCAATGAATTCCCCATTTCTGATCTTAACCATTCTCTTTATTATCTGTCATTTATTTTCATGCTCATTACCCCAAATCCATATTTAAGATTCTGCACTTTATTTTCTGCTATTTACTTTTTCGTCATTTAATTTTCTGCAATTCTGAAACTACACTCTGTTTAGCTCAACTAGCATACTCTTCCAACTAAAGTTGCTTGACCAATCAATCGCTGTGGGATTCGACCTCACTCTATTGTGAATTTTTACTTGACAACAAATTCGGTATACTTGCCAAAGGGAAATTTATTGAGAGACAATTTTTCGTGCATCAGTAAGTGATGAATTCATATATGAAGAATAATTGATGTGTGATGTTGTTGCATATTAATTGAGATATTAATAAATTGAATGATGATTAGGTGTGAAAATGATGAAAATGTGAATTGGTAGGTTATGGAATGAATTGGAAGATATATGAATATAATATAGATACATTAGGACTGGTTTGGATGTAGAGCAATTGGTTTTGAATTGAGCGATTTGGTAAAATTGAGCTTTTAAGGTTTTTTTGGTAAAAAACGAATTTTGAGCCAACTTTAGCGGATCAAAACTTGAGCTACAGTTTTTGAAATTGATTAAATTTTGTATCAAATTAAGGATAATTCAAAGAACTTTAAAATGGTATAGTGGGAAGTTGGGGTCAAAAATCTGAATTTTGTGATGTTGCAGAAATTGTGAGTTCTGGTTTGTGTGCCCATGCACACTGTTGTGCGCATGCTCCGAGCAGGGGCCATGTTTTCACTTGTACGTGCACGCACACCTTGTGATTTTCAGAAAATGTGCGTACACACACTCTGGTGCACACGCACACATAGGGATATGCCTAATGTTGAGAGCGTTCGCACACTTTGGTGTGCGCACACACCCTACAAAATTTGCAAGTTGTGTGTGCGCACACGCTGGGAAGTGTATTCTGTTGAGGGCGTCCGCATGTATTCATGCATGCACACAAAATGGAAAATTTTACTTGGTGTGCGTACGCACACGTTGAGAAAACTCTTCTAGGCGTGCGTATGCACACTGCCCTATTTTTCAATGAAAACTTTTATTTTAACCGTTTTTACCTTCCCGGCAAGGTTGCAATTATAGATGGATTAGTTGAGTGAGATGGCAGAGTACTGTAATGATTATGAATGTGATGATTTATGTAATTATAGACCGATGATGCTTATGACGAGTCTGGGACTCGAAGAGAAATGATGAATTATTGAATGTTGAAAGTGATATTGAATGAGATATGGATATGGTATTATACTGATATTGTTGAGACGTTATGTGCTTGGCAGGGACAGTAGGTTAATTCCGCCTGTTAAAGTCACGGCGGCGGCATAAGGGCGGTGGTTAGTCCCACTTACGTTGAGATGTGAGGTCTGTGACTAAGTATCCCACTCGCATCCTTTTGGAATCACAAGCGTGTGTGCAGGCACTATATCCCTGGACCGTGTCCCGGGCACGATATCCCTGGTGGTACCCATTTTACTCGTGACTAAATGGCGACATTACCATGGGAATGTGTCGGGTTGGCAGTTGAACCGACAATGTGATATCACAGCCAATACGATAGGCATTCATCATCTGTATTGATAATGAGCAAAACCGTCGGCTAGGAATTTTATCTCAAAATAAGATTGGCATTGTAAGTATAGTTCTGAGTGATGCAAGGGCATCATGGCCAGTTTCACTGACCTTTTCTTTACTGTTTTTAGGGTAGTTTCATGCATTTCCTTAGGAAATAAGCTAGTTTTGGGTAGATATTCACTTACACCTTAATTCAAGCATACATTGTGCATTTTACATGATTTCATGAGGATTTTGCATAAATTTAGTGACAAATTGTATGTTGCATTACCCATGACTTGGACTAGAACTTTGATGCACTCTATTGCTTGATTTCAGGACCAAAGGAAGCAAGGAGGAACCACTTAGAAGTCACGTTAATCTAATTAACGTGGCCACTAACGTGGAATGGGAGGTAACTTGCAAAGTTAAAGAGAAAAGTGATTGCCAATAACACTCTCGAAGCCATCATTGCCCACGTTAAGAGTCACGTTAACTAAGTTAACGTGAGCTCTAACGTGAAGAAAGGATTTTGAGCCAACGTTAGTGACACTTAACATTATCACTAACATTGGCCAATGATCATAAGTGGCCACGTTAGAGTCCACGTTAACCTGGTTAACGTGGCCTCTAACGTTAACAAGGGGAAGGAAGCCAACGCTAGTGACATTCAACATTGTCACTAACGTTGGCCTAAGGTGCAATGTACCACGTTAACTTGGTTAACGTGGGAGCTGACGTGAAAGGCAAGAATGGTTGACAACGTTAGTGACACCCAACATTGTCACTAACGTTGGAAGCAACCACAAAACCCCAAGGAGCCACGTTAACTTCGACGTTAACTTAGTTAACGTGGAAGCTAACGGCAATGAGTGAAAGATGAGCCAACGTTAGTGACACTCAACATTGTCACTAACGTTGGAAATGGTTTGCAAAGCCACGTTAGAAGCCACATTAACCTAGTTAACGTGGACTCTAACGTGAATAGGGGCATATTGGAACGTTAGTGAAAAAGTTGAATGACATTAACATTTTCGAACCCATTTTCTCACTGAATGTTAACACCTCTAACGTCTTGAGCTAAAGTCTCTGCCCACTTCACACTTTCTCTCTGCAAGTAAAACCAAGCCCAAGTGAAGAAGAGAACTACTCCAAACTGAAGATCCAAAGGCCCAAGACTTGAAGAATCAACTAGAAGAATAGAAGAGTAGTATATATAAGAGTATCTTTGAATTATTCGGAGTTTTTGAGGGGGAGAGTGGGGAAAGGAGTCTGAGAGGAAAAGAAAAGCATTACTCTCTATATTTTTACTTTCTCTGCTCTTCTAGTTCAGAATGTATTCTCCATCTGTGTTTACATTTTTTAGAGCTATGAACAACTAAACCCATTTCATGGGGTATGGAGCTCTGTTGTAATTTGATGGATCAATACCATTTTTCTTCATTCTTCTTCTATCTTTTCTCTTGATTTTACTTGAAAGCTTTCGATCTTCATCCCATGGGGTAGTTATCTTGGAAAAGAAACTATTCAAACTTGGATCCCTTATGAACCTTGAAAGAGGAATGAAGAGATCAAGCTAGAAATGCTTTCTCATGCTGGACCAAATTGGGTTTGGATGAATATGTGACTATAATCCTCTCAAAACATGATTTGGGAAATGCATGTGGTATAATCAGTGACCACACTTCATCTCTTCTCATGAGCAATTGACCAAGGAATTGGCTATTGATCAAGATTTGAGAGATTGAATTGCAAGAAATTGTAATTCAATCAATTAAGATTGCCAAGGAGATTAATGAGTGCATTGATTGAGGAAGAGATGAAAATGAACTTGATCCGGAGAATTGCAACATCTCCTGTGCCCAATGAACTCCCCCAATTCTGATCTCACCCATTCTCTTTAATTTCTGTGTTTATTTTCATGAGCAAACACCCCATTCCCATTTACAATTCTGCAATTTAATTTCAGTCATTTACTTACAGTTTTTTTAATTCTAGCATTTTCTTTTCCGTCATTTACATTCCCGCCATTTTATTTTCTACAACTCTCAACCCAAATTCTGAATTCGCTCAACTAAAACAATCTTCTAATCAAAGTTGCTTGATCAATCAATCCCTGTGGGATTCGACCTCACTCTATTGTGAGTTTTTACTTGACGACAAAATTCGGTACTCTTGCCGAAGGAAATTTGTTGAGAGACAATTTTCACCTGCATCAAGTTTATGGCGCCGTTGCCCGGGATTGATTGTGCATCAACAATTATTAGATTGGAAGATCACTAGATTGAGCATTTTTGTTTTGTTGAAATAACTTTCTGTTTGATTAATTTTACTTTCTGTCTTAGTTAACGTCTTCCCTTTCCCCTCTACTTTTTCGTTTCTTTGTTATTTACAATTCAGTTTACTAACCCACTATCTGTTTGATATATTGCTTCACTCACAACTAACAGTAATTTTGACAACAACACTATCTGCACATAGTTTTTCCTTGCTTGTACTTGTGGGTTGTATGACAGGGAGAAGAAGTGGGGCTTCAACTTCTTTCGATTCTGAACCAGAGAGGACCCTCCTTAGATTAAGGAGGGAAGGAAGAGGGAAACGTGCAATCGGTGCTGAAGAGGAGTAGGAACACTTTGAACTAAACATGGAAGGCAACATAGAAAACCAACATGAAGAAGAGGCTAATAACCATGGGGGAGGAGGTAGAGCAAATCATGTTGGGGAGGATAGAAGAGTATTAAGCTCTTATATCAATCTCAACACAGGCAACTGTGGGAGCAGCATTCAGAAGCCCACCATACACGCCAACAATTTCGAGCTAAAACCTCAGCTCATCACTCTTGTGCAGAATAATTGCTCATTTGGAAGAGGTGCTCAAGAAGATCCGAATCAACACTTGACCATCTTCTTGAGGATTTGTGACACAGTGAAGTCCAATGGAGTCCACCAGGATGTCTATAGGCTGCTCTTGTTCCCTTTCTCACTCAGGGACAAGGCATTCAAATGGCTCGAATCCTTCCCAAAATAAAGCCTGACAAATTGGGAGGAGGTAGTGAATAAGTTTTTGGCAAGGTTTTACCCCCCGCAAAGGATCAATAGGCTGAGAACTGAAGTACAGACATTCAGACAGCAAGATGGGGAGACACTTTGTGAAGCTTGGGAAAGGTTCAAAGACCTAACAAGAAGGTGTCCACCAAATATGTTTAATGAATGGGTGTAGTTGCATAACTTCTATGAAGGCTTGTCATATGAATCAAAGAAGGCAGTAGATCATTCCTCTGGAGGATCCTTGAACAAGAAGAAGACCATTGAAGAAGCCATAGATGTCATTGAAACTGTAGCTGAGAACGACTACTTCTATGCTTCCAAAAGAGGGAACACTAAGGGAGTAATGGAGCTAAACAATGTGGATGCTCTGCTGGCTCAGAACAAGCTCATTACCAAGCAGTTAGCTGACCTCACCAAGAAGATGGAGAGGAACCAAGTGGCAGCAATCACCACCTCATCAACAACCCAAGAAGAAGTTGAAGAAAAGGACCTTGAGCAAGCCAACTACATTGGGAATTCACCTAGACAGAACCATGATCCATACTCCAAGACATACAGCTCTGAATTCAATTCCAAAAGTATGAAAACTAGCAAAATGATCCAAAGTTCCAAAAGTTCTCTCTAACTTAAATTCTATCCTATTTATACACTTTCTAAATTGAGCTTCTGTTGTGTTTCTTGGGCTTTGAGGCCTTTCCTTGATTTCCTTTTGCTTTGGGTTTATGATCCATAATCCTGATGAGGCTGCTGATCCAATTCTGTAACATTCATTGAGCCAACTTAGTGATAATCAAGTAATGACACATGACTCAACAAATTGAAATTCCAAACTCATCAATTCTTCAGGCCCAATCCCATAAACCATGATATTCAATTGGGTTTCATACCAGAGTACGTTTAAGTTAATGTTTGTGCTCAAATGCTAACTTAAACTGCAATATCTTTGGCCCAGAAACCTTTTCAATAGTGCCGTTTAAGTTGTAGTTTAAGTTTCAGTTTAAGGTTAAACTGAAGCTTAAACGTGGAAATGAAGAAAGCAACCCTGGAGGAAAATTTTGGTCGAACACGTTTAAGCTCCAGTTTAAGGTTAAACTGGAGCTTAAACGTGGAAATGAGAAAGCAACCCTGGAGGAGAA
>NC_029772.3:78799997-78800867 GCF_000817695.3 Arachis duranensis
TCATCAGAAGGGTTTTATGCAGAAAGTTGTAGCATCACTTTTTCATTCTTATCAGGTAGGATTATCACTTTTTCATTGCATCCATCAAATACTGCTATGGCCTCTTGTTATTTTTATGTCTTTGGCACTTTTCCCTTCTTTGTTTTTCTTTTTCTTAGAGCTCCTTTGCTCTTTGTTTGCTCAGTGTCATGTGTTGCACAAGCCTTTGGCATTTTCTTTTTCTTATCAGTGCACTACACATATCCACTACAGGCATTTTAGTTCACATTTCTTCTTGAGACATTGGTGCCCAGCACCTCTTTGTGTGACTAAATGTTTTGTATTTAGGTTGCTCTTGATAATAGACTTTTGGTTGATAATCCCGGGTTAGTTAACCCAAGTTACCAAGTGTTGAAACACTCCTCAGAACCTATTCATCCAAGCAGCCTTGGCATCAGTAGGCCAGTAGAAGCCACATTGGAGGACTTTAGTGGCTGTTCGCTCTCTTCCAAAATGTCCTCCATACTGTGATCCATGGCAATGCCATAGGATCCTTTGTGCGTCTTCTCTGGGTATACATCTGCGGATCATTCCGTCTGCACATCTCTTAAAGAGATATGGTTCATCCCATAGGTAGTACTTGGCATCTGAAATTAATTTCTTTCTTTGCATTCTGCTGTACTCCTGGGGTATGAACCTCACAGCTTTATAATTTGCAATATCTACAAACCATGGAGCTTCCTGAATGGCAAAGAGTTGCTCATCTGGGAAAGTCTCAGAGATCTCAGTAGAAGGGAGGGATGCCCCAGCGACTGGTTCTATTCGGGACAGATGATCAGCTACCTGGTTCTCTGTCCCTTTTCTGTCTCTTATTTCTATATCAAACTCTTG
>NC_029772.3:78803004-78804546 GCF_000817695.3 Arachis duranensis
TTGGGCAGGTTGATTATTTTGGCCATGATATGGTGGTTGGGAGTAAGTGTTTTGTGTGGCTTGGTATGATCTTTGGTTGGAGTTTTGATATGTGGAATTGTTATGTTGGTTGTGGTTGTAAGGTTTGTGGTTTTGTGGTTGGGTTTGCTGTTTTCCCCATCCAAATTTTGGGTGGTTTTTCCATCCTGGGTTGTAAGTGTTGGAATGTGGATCATATGATTGCCTTTGTTGGTTTCCCACATAGTTGGCCTCTTCCCACTCACCTCCTTCAGTGCTTACTTCCTCTTGATCTTGTGTGTGTATTGCAGCCACTTGATTTGTTTTTAAATTCCTGGTGAGCTCTGCTAGTTGCTTGGCAAACACCTTGTTTTGGGCTAGAATTGTATCAACATGGTTCAGCTCCATGACTCCCTTAGTGTTGTGTCTCTCTGAAGCATAGTAGTACTCATTCTCAGCCACTGTCTCAATTACTTCAATGGCTTCTTCCACAGTCTTTTTCCTGTTCAATGAACCTCCTGATGAATGGTCTACAGCCTTCCTTGATTCATAAGAAAGTCCATCATAGAAAATATGCAATTGCACCCAGTCATGGAACATGTCTGGTGGGCATTTCCTTGTCAAATCCTTGAACCTCTCCCATGCCTCGTAGAGATTTTCACCATCTTGTTGTCTAAAAGTTTGAACCTCAGATCAAAGCCTATTGACCTTTTGTGGGGGGTAGAAACGTGCCAGAAACTTGCTCTCCACCTCATCCCAGGTTGTTAGGCTCCCCCTTGGGAATGATTCCAGCCGCTTAGCTGCCTTGTCCCTAAGTGAAAATGGGAACAAGAGCAGTTTGTAGGCATCTTCCTGGACTCCATTGGACTTTACAGTGTTGCAAATTCTCAGGAATTTTGTGAGATGTTGGTTTGGATCTTCATTAGCACTCCCACCAAATGAACAATGATCCTCCACCAGTGATATTAACTGTGGTTTGAGTTCAAAATTGTTGGCCTGAATAGGTGGTTTCTGAATGCTGCTACCACAATTCCCAGAGGTTGGGTTTATGTATGAACCAAGAACCCTCCTCTCGGGAATGGCATTGTTTCCATCAGCTCTCTCATGGTTGTGAACTTCTCTATCCATGTTGAGATCTAGAGCTTCCTCAAAATTGTCCTCAGATTCTCCTTCAGATTCTTCTTCTCCCAGTACTCTCTTCTTTCTTGCTTCCCTTCTAAGTTTATGAAGGGTCCTCTCTGGTTCGGTATATGGAGGAGTTGATGTCTCTCCTCTCCTACCTGTCATACAAGAACACAGCACAGGCAATAAACAAGTGAAATACTCTTGGTTAATGGAAGAGTATAGTTAGAGCAGTTGAGGAATTAATTCAAATAGTTAGTGAGTCAGTGAGTTAGTTGCTTGAATTTAAAGGCATAAAGAAAGAAAACAAGTAACAGAGTGCAGAAATTAAAATTCAACAAGTAACTTGAACTGAATTAACAAAACAAGAAAAATGCTCAATCTAGTTAACTTCCAATTTGAGAATTGTCAATCGAAAACCAA
>NC_029772.3:78804990-78809703 GCF_000817695.3 Arachis duranensis
GCAGAATGTAAATAGAAAGGGATAGATCAGAGAGATGGGTTCATTGGGGTCAGGAGATATTGAAATCTCCGAATCAAACATTTTCATCTCTTCCTCAACCAATGCATTCATTGAATCTTGCTTGGCAATCTTATATGATTGGATCCCATTTCCTTGGCTCACCAATTCTCTCTAAAAACAAACAAATTCCCAATCCCTTGGTTTAAATGTTCATAAGAAGAGATGATGCTCGATCACTGATTATACCACAAAGTGTCATGAACCACAATTTGGTAGGATTACATGTCACAATATCCATCCAAACCTCAATCCAATTCACTGTGAGAAAGCTTCTCTAGCATGAATCCTCCATTCCTTTCCCAAGGTTCCGATGGATTCCAATTATGGATAGTCTCTTTCCCAAGACAACTAACCAATGGAATTAGATCGAGAAGCTTTCTAACAAAATTCAAGAGAAAAGATTGAAGAAGAAGATAAAAACTATGATTGATTCATTGAATTACAATAGAGCTCCCTAACCCAATGAAAAGGGGTTTAGTGAGTCATAGCTCTGAATTCAATTCCAAAAGTATGAAAACTAGCAAAATAATCCAAAGTTCCAAAAGTTCTCTCTAACTTAAATTCTATCCTATTTATACACTTTCTAAATTGAGCTTCTGTTGTGTTTCTTGGGCTTTGAGGCCTTTCCTTGATTTCCTTTTGCTTTGGGTTTATGATTCATAATCCTGATGAGGCTGCTGATCCAATTCTGTAACATTCATTGAGCCAACTTAGTGATAATCAAGTAATGACACATGACTCAACAAATTGAAATTCCAGACTCATCAATTCTTCAGGCCCAATCCCATAAACCATGATATTCAATTGGGTTTCATACCAGAGTACGTTTAAGTTAATGTTTGTGCTCACGTTTAAGTTCCAGTTTAAGCTTAAACTGGAACTTAAACGTTGGACACTCCTGGAGGTGGTATAACTCAAGCACGTTTAAGCTTCAGTTTAAGGTTAAACTGAAGCTTAAACGTGGAAATGAAGAAAGCAACCCTGGAGGAGAATTTGGTCGAACACGTTTAAGCTTCAGTTTAAGGTTAAACTGAAGCTTAAACGTGGAAATGAGAAAGCAACCCTGGAGGAGAAAACTGGTCGAACACGTTTAAGCTCCAGTTTAAGGTTAAACTGGAGCTTAAACGTGGGAATGCTCCCTGGTGCATTTCTCATTTCTGGCGTTTAACTTCCAGTTTAAGTTTAAACTGGAGGTTAAACGCCACTTTCAGCTTTTCCTCAGCTTTCATGATTTTGGCGTTTAAGCTCCAGTTTAAGCTTAAACTGGAGCTTAAACGCCACTTCCCAGTATTATATGGTTTGGCAGTTTAAGTTCCAGTTTAAGCTTAAACTGGAACTTAAACTCCACATGTGATATTCAAGCTTCCTTTATTGATTTTGTTGCTTCCTTGCCTAGCCTCTTCTTCCCTGAAATCATCCAAACAACTGCATCAAAGTCTTGCAAAATTTCATGAGAAATCTTCCATTCATAGCATTCAAGTAATATAACTAAAAACTCATGGAATTTGCATCAAAATCATACTGTTTGGATGGTTCATTGCTTTGTTATTCATTTAACCATTCTTGGTTACTTTAAGCTCAAGAAAATGCACAAAACATGTTAGTCTTGGTGTTCAAAGCATGCCAAGAAAGCATGAATGAAATCAAGAGCATGCTAGTCTTGGAAGCTTTGAACAGAACTTTTCATCACAGTGCTCTAAACTAAGTTTGGTGTCACCCCATGGTGCCACCAATATGCATATAAGGACCCACGAATAGTTAGTTAGTTAGTTGGGATTCATGAATAAACAATTTAATCTTTTCTCATTTTTCTTTTTAATTCTAGCCGTAAATTTCATGTTGTCGTTTTGATATCTTTTCTCACCTTTCTTATTTCGTCTTATTAGGGAAAAGAAAAGGAGCATTGATGGGGATTGATTGGACAATTAAATGGGTGAAGTTCGGTCACTTCATGAAGAGAACTACACACTTGTTCTAATAAGGGAATACATTGGAAAAGGTTGCCATGCAATATTGGAAAAATGGGACACCTAAAAGACCGAGTAACCTCCATCATAAAGTGATGATCCTTGTCTTTTATCCATACATAACCCCAACCGTCCATCAAGTAACCACTCGATCAATCCACACCCTCCATTCTCTCACAACTTCCATATATAAATAATCCTTGTCCCGTGCCCACCTTCATTGTCATAACTCACTCTTCACAACTCTTCATTTCGGCACAAGACATTCCCTCTCACAGTACACACATTTCCCCCTCAATCTCTTCATTGCAATAAAATCCTAAACAACCAAAAGTCTCTAAACCCTTACCACGTTCACATATTAACTCTCGTTCATGGCCTCTTCAAGTTCTAAAAGAAGGAAGGGAAAGGAACCCATGGAGCAACACCCGTATGATGAAAAGAGATTTAGAAGCCTGTACCATGCATTGCAATACGGGTGGATGGTTGAAAAGGAAATCATTTACGAGCTGGGATTTCAAGTGAAGAAAACTGAGTGTCCAAAAATCACAAAGAAAGTGGAAAAGAGAAGATGTGAGCTCCTCAACGATCCTGTCACTAAGGTGAATGCAAACCTCATAAGAGAATTTTATGCAAATGCGGTCCGATATGATAAGAAAGATGAGTCATATACAAGCTTTGTGAGAGGAAAGATAGTGGATTTTGGTCCCATGAGTGTCATGAGGGCACTGAAGCTACGGTCCATACAGTTTGAAGAAGAGAATTATCACTCAAGACTGGACAACCCCAATTATGACCAGATTTTGCAGGATATTTGTGTACCCGGAGCTGATTGGGAAAGGGGTGCGGGAAAGAAACCAAAGTTCATCAAGAGAACAGATCTCACTCCTGAAGCCAAGGGGTGGTTTGAACTCGTGAGGAGGTCTATTCTCCCAACTGCAAACAACTCAGAGGTGAATCTCAAGAGAGCCACAATGGTGCACTGCATACTCAAAGGAGGAGAAATCAAAGTTCATGAACTCATAGCTGAAGGCATTAGAAAGATGGCAGAAAAAAGTGACCCAAGAGGAACGTTAGGTTACCCCAGCACTATTTACCGATTGTGCAAGAGAGCTGGGGTGGTGTTTGAAGATGAGGACCCAGTGTGGATAAAAGAAGGCATTCCAATGACTGTCCGAAGGATGAATGCTGCCACATCCCCCTGCCTCAACGGGATCAAAGGAAGAGGCCAGCCCCTCAAATAGTGGAAGGACAAGTCTTAGAGGGGCAAGCACCAGCCACCTTGGATATGCATCAATTGCAGGAAGCAATTGATAGCTTATCTCAACAATATTTGGAGAGCCAACAAGCACAGAAAGAGCTTCAATTACAGATGATGGGGCAGCAAGAGGAAGCACTCTCAAGGTGGATGACTCAACAAGGTGAGTGGCAAAGGCAAATGATGGAACAGCAACTATGTCAAGGTCAACAATGGGAAGAAACATTCAACAGGATGGAACAAAGGCAGAATGAGCAACAAGAGTCCATCCAGAGGCTAATCAACATCCAAGCACATCAAGGGGCACACATACATGAGATGCATCGAAGACAAATAGAAAACACAGAACTACTGGGCGAGCAAAGGGCATTTGCAGAAGGATTTTACATGAGCGAGACAGGGTATCACATAAACACTCAGGCCAGGCTCAGATACCTAGTAGGACAGTGATGAGCGGATAATTTATACGCTTTTTGGCATTATTTTTAGGTAGTTTTTAGTAAGTTCAAGCTACTTCACTGCTGATGCTGTTGGAATCTGACCTCCCTGCACTCGAAATGGCTTTTCTGGAGCTCCAGAATTCTAAATGGCGCGCTCTTAACGGCGTTGGAAAGTAGACATCCAGAGCTTTCCAGCAATATATAATAGTTCATACTTTATTCGGGAATTGATGACGTAACTTGGCGTTGAACGCCAAGTACATGCTGTTGTCTTGAGTTACACGCCAGAAACACGTCATGATCCGGAGTTGAACGCCCAAAACACGTTATAACTTGGCGTTCAACTCCAAGAGAAGCCTCAGCTCGTGGATAGATCAAGCTCAGCCCAAACATACACTAAGTGGGCCCCGAAAGTGGATTTGTGCATCAATTACTTACTCATGTAAACCCTAGTAGCTAGTTTAGTATAAATAAGACTTTTTACTAGTGTATTAGGAATCTTTGGACCATTCAATCTTTTGGCCATTCGGTCTTTTGACCACGTTTCATATTTGGTCTCAGTTTTGTTTTATTCTTCATCCTAAGAGGCTATTGATCACGTTTTAGGGGGCTGGCCATTCGGCCATGCCTGAACCTTTCACTTATGTATTTTCAACGGTGGAGTTTCTACACACCATAGATTAAAGGTGTGGAGCTCTGCTGTACCTCAAGTTTCAATACAATTACTATTACTTTCTATTCAATTCTCTTTTATTCTTATTCCAAGATATACGTTGCACTTCAACTTGATGAATGTGATGATCAGTGACACTCATCATCATTCTCACATATGAACACGCGTGATTGACAACCACTTCCGTTCTACCTTAGGCCGGGCGCATATCTCTTAGATTCCCCAACAGAATCTTCGTGGTATAAGCTAGATAGATGGTGGCATTCATGAGAATCCGGAAAGTCTCACCTTGTCTGTGGTATTCCGAGTAGGATT
>NC_029772.3:78809960-78810201 GCF_000817695.3 Arachis duranensis
AGTGACCATAGCTTGCTTCATACCAACAATCTCTGTGGGATCGACCCTTACTCACGTAAAGTATTACTTGGATGACCCAATACACTTGATGGTTAAGTTGAATGAACTTGTGATCATAAATTCCAATAGAGCCAATTTTTAAATCTCATGCAAATACAAAGAGGATCACAATTTCGTCCACCAAGTTTTTGGCGCCGTTGCCGGGGATTGTTCGAGTTTGGACAACTGACGGTTCATCTTG
>NC_029772.3:78811219-78811957 GCF_000817695.3 Arachis duranensis
CCACTATTGATTTACATAAGTATTTCTATCTTATTTTATTTTCTGTTTAATTATTAATTTTCGAAACCCATAACCATTTAATCTGCCTAACTGAGATTTACAAGATGACGATAGCTTGCTTCATACCAACAATCTCTGTGGGATCGATCCTTACTCACGTAAGGTATTACTTGGATGACCCAGTACACTTGCTGGTTAAGTTGAACAGAGTTATGATCACACCAGGGATTATTAAGATCCCAATTCATCACACCATGATCTCTTTGGGGTATTTTTGATTTCATACAAATACAAAGAGACCAACTTTGAGGATCACAATTTCGTCCACCAAGTTTTTGGCGCCGTTGCCGGGGATTGTTGAGTATGGACAACTGACGGTTCATCTTGTTGCTCAGATTAGGTAATTTTCTTTTCAAAAATTTTTTTTAAAAATCTTTTTCAAAATTTTTCTTTTCTTTTTCGTTTTTCCAAACTTTATTTTCGAAAAAATTAATAAAAATACAAAAAAAATCATAAAATCATAAAAAACCAAAAGTATTTTGTGTTCTTGTTTGAGTCTTGAGTCAATTTTTAAGTTTGGTGTCAATTGCATGCTTTAAAAATTTTTCTTGCATTTTTCGAAAATCTCATGCATTCATAGTGTTCTTCATGATCTGCAAGTTGTTCTTGACAAGTCTTCTTGTTTGATCTTGATGATTTCTTGTTTTGTGTTGTTTGTTGTTTTTCATGTGCATTTTT
>NC_029772.3:78812150-78814596 GCF_000817695.3 Arachis duranensis
TTTTCCTTATTTCCCTCCAAATTTTCGAAATTTTGGGTTGACTTGGTCAAAAATCTTTCAAAATTAGTTGTTTCTTACAAGTCAAGTCAAAATTTCAATTTTAAAAGTCTTATCTTTTCAAAATCTTTTTCAAAAATTATATCTTTTTCATTTTTTTTCTATTTCTCAAAAATTTCAAAATTCTTTTTCAAAATATTTTCAAAATCTTTTTCTTATCTTTGTATCATATTTTCGAAAATTAGCTAACAATTAATGTGATTGATTCAAAAATTTGAAGTTTGTTACTTTCTTGTTAAGAAAGGTTCAATCTTTAAGTTCTAGAATCTTATCTTGTAGTTTCTTGTTAGTTAAGTAAGTAATTTCAAATTTTTGAATTAAATCTTTTTTATCTTTTATCTTATCTTTTTCAAAAATTTTATCTTTTTCAAAATTTGATTTCAAAATATCTTATCTAACTTCTTATCTTCTTATCTTTTTCAAATTTGATTTTAATATCTTTTTCAATCAACTAACAAACTTTTTGTTTGTTTCCTATCTTTTGCAAAACCAACTAACTACCTATCACTCTCTAATTTTCGAAAATACTTCTCTCTTTTTCAAAAATTCTTTTTAATTGTTTTAAATTTTAATTTTAATCTTATCTTATCTCTAATTTTCAAAAATTACTAACACCTTTTTAAAATTATTTTCGAAATTCTCCATCTCTTTTCTTATTCTATTTAATTATTTATTTACTAACACTTTTCTTCACCTCTCTTCATCTAAAAATCACAACCCATTCTTCTTCATTCTTATCCCCTTTCTTCTTTTACTAACATAAAGGAATCTCTATACTGTGACATAGAGGATTCTTCTTCTTTTCTTGTTTTCTTCTCTTTCATATGAGCAGGAACAGGGAAAAAGGCACTCTTGTTGAAATTGATCCTGAACCTGAAAGGACTCTGAAAAGGAAACTAAGAGAAACTAAATTACAACAATCCAGAAACAACCTTTCAGAAATTTTCGAACAAGAGAAGGAAATGGCAGCCAAAAATAATAATAATGCAAGGAGAATGTTTGGTGACTTCACAAAGCCAACGTCCAAATTTGATGGAAGAAGCATCTCCATTCCTACCATTGGAGCCAATAATTCTGAGCTGAAGCCTCAGCTAGTTGCCTTAATGCAACAAAACTGCAAGTTTTATGGACTTCCATATGAAGATCCTTACCAGTTTTTAACTGAGTTCTTGCAGATTTGTGAGACTGTAAAGACGAATGGAGTTGATCCTGAAGTCTACAGACTCATACTTTTCCCTTTTGCTGTAAGAGACAGAGCTAGAATATGGTTAGATTCACAACCCAAGGATAGCCTGGACTCCTGGGATAAGCTGGTCACTGCCTTCTTGGATAAATTCTTTCCTCCTCAGAAGCTGAGCAAGCTAAGAGTAGATGTTCAAACCTTCAAACAAAAAGATGGTGAATCCCTCTATGAAGCTTGGGAAAGATTCAAGCAGCTGACCAAAAGATGTCCATCTGACATGTTTTCAGAATGACCATATTAGATATATTCTATTATGGTCTATCTGAATTTTTGAAAATGCATTGGACCATTCTGCAGGTGGATCTATTCACCTAAAGAAAACGCATGAAGAGGCTCAAGAACTCATTGACATGGTTGCAAACAACCAATTCATGTACACTTCTGAGAGGAATTCCGTGAATAATGGGATACCTCAGAAGAAAGGAGTTCTTTAAATTGATGCTCTGAATGCCATATTGGCTCAGAACAAAGTGTTGACTCAACAGGTCAACATGATCTCTCAAAGTCTGAATGGATGGCAAAATGCATCCAACAGTACTAAAGAGGCAGCTTCTGAAGAAGCTTATAATCCTGAGAACCCTGCCATGGCAGAGGTTAATTACATGGGTGAACCTTATGGAAACACCTATAACTCATCATGGAGAAATCATCCAAATTTCTCATGGAAGGATCAACAAAAGCCTCAACAAGGCTTTAACAATGGTGGACGCAATAGGCTGAGCAATAGTAAGCCATATCCATCATCTTCTCAGCAACAGACAGAGAATTCAGAACAAAACACTTCTAATTTAGCCAATATTGTCTCTGATCTGTCAAAAGCCACTTTAAGTTTCATGAATGAAACAAGGTCCTCCATTAGAAATCTGGAGGCACAAGTGGGCCAACTGAGTAAGAAAATCATTGAAACTCCTACCAGTATTCTCCCAAGCAATACAGAAGAAAATCCAAAAGGAGAGTGCAAGGCCATTGATATAATCAATATGGCCGAATGCACAAGGGAGGAGGAGGACGAAAATCCTGGTGAGGAAGACCTCCTGGGACGTCTCTCAAGCAAGAAGGAGTTTTCTATTAAGGATCCAAAGGAATCTGAGGTTCATATAGAAACCATAGAGATTCCATTAAATCTCCTTCTGCCATTCATGAGCT
>NC_029772.3:78815218-78815508 GCF_000817695.3 Arachis duranensis
CTCCAAGAGAGCCACTGTCAAGCAATTGACATTAAAGAAGCGCTTGTTGGGAGGCAACCCAATTTTATTTATCTAATTTTTATTTTATTGTTATTTTGTGTTTTATTAGGTACATGATCATGTGGAGTCACGAAAAAATCAGAAAAATTAAAAACAGAAGCAAAAACAGCAGAAAAAAATTCTCACCCTGGAGGAAGCACAGGCTGGCGTCAACGCCAGTAAGATGCATCTGGCTGGCGTTCAACGCCAGAACAGAGCATGAATCTGGCGCTGAACGCCAGAAACAAGCA
>NC_029772.3:78815581-78817696 GCF_000817695.3 Arachis duranensis
AGGAAAAGCTGGCGCTGAACGCCAGTAACAAGCATGAAACTGGCGTTCAACGCCAGAAACATGCTTTACATGGGCGTTGAACGCCCAGAACGTGCACCACTCGGCGTTTAAACGCCAGAATGGTGTGCAAAGGCATTTTACATGCCTCTTTGGTGCAGGGATGAAATTCCTTGACACCTCAGGATCTATGAACCCCATAGGATCCCCACCTACTATATTCCCACCTTACCTCCTAATCCTATTTTTCTCTTCCCAATAAACACTCCTTCCCAAAACCCTTCACCACTCACATCCATCCACTCTTCCCCAGAAACCCCACCTACCTTCAAAATTCAAAAACATTTTCCCACCCAATCCCACCCTATATGGCCAAAACTTCACTCTCCCCTTTCCCTATATATACCCTTCCATTCTACATCATTTTCACACAACACAACCAAATCTTCTCCCCCTTGGCCGAATACACTTTCCCCTTCTCCTCCATATTTTCTTCTTCTTCTTCTTCTCTTCTTTCTTCTCTTGCTCGAGGACGAGCAATACTTTAAGTTTGGTGTGGTCAAAGCACAATCTTTTTTGTTTTCCACTACCATCAATGGCACCTAAGGCCAGAGAATCCTCTAGAAAAGGAAAAGGGAAGACAAAAGCTTCCACCTCCGAGTCATGGAAGATGGAAAGATTCATCTCCAAGAGCCATCAAAGGGAAGGCAAAAGCTTCTACCTCCGAGTCATGGGAGATGGAGAGATTCATTTTAAAGGTCCATCAAGACCACTTCTATGAAGTTATGGCCAAGAAGAAAGTGATCCCTGAGGTTCCTTTCATGCTTAAGAAGAATGAGTATCCGGAGATCCGACATGAGATCCGAAGAAGAGGTTGGGAAGTCCTAACCAACCCCATGCAACAAGTCGGAATCTGAATGGTTCAAGAGTTCTATGCCAATGCATGGATCACTAGGAACCATGATCAAAGTATGAACCTGAATCCAAAGAATTATCTCACAAAGGTTCGGGGGAAATACTTAGATTTTAGTCCGGAAAATGTGAGGTTGGCGTTTCACTTGCCCATGATGCAAGGAGATGAATGCCCATACACTAGAAGGGTCAACTTTAATCAAAGGTTGGACCAAGTCCTAATGGACATATGTGTGGAAGGAGCTCAATGGAAAAGAGACTCCAAGGGCAAGCCAGTTCAACTAAGAAGACTGGACCTCAAGCCTGTGGCTAAAGGATGGTTTGAGTTCATTCAACGCTCCATCATTCCCACTAGCAACTGATCTGAAGTTACTGTGGATTGGGCCATCATGATTCATAGCATCATGATTTGAGAGGAAGTAGAAGTTCATGAAGTCATCTCCAATGAATTCTACAAAATAGCCGACAAGCCCTCCACCATGGCAAGGCTAGCTTTTCCTCACCTTATTTGCCATCTATGTTACTCAGCTGGAGTTATCATAAAAGGAGACATCTCCATTGAAGAGGATATGCCCATCACCAAGAAGAGGATGGAGCAAGCAAGAGAGACCTTTCACAGTTCTCAAGAGATGCATGAGGAAGATCATCATCATGAAATCCCTGAGATGCCTCAAGGGATGCACTTTCCTCCCAACAACAATTGGGAACAACTCAACACCTCCTTAGAAGATTTGAGCCACAATATGGAACAATTAAGGGTGGAACATCATGAGCACTCCATCATTCTCCATGAAATAAGAGAAGATCAAAGAGCAATGAAGGAGGAGCAACAAAGGCAAGGAAGGGACATAGAAGAACTTAAGAACATTGTTGGTCCTTCAAGAAGAAGACGCCACTAAAGGTGGATTCATTCCTTGTTCTTATTTCTTTCTGCTTTTCGGTTTTTATGTTGTGTTTGTCTATGTTTTGTGTCTCTACTTCATGATCATTAGTATGTAGTAACCATGTCTTAAAGCTATGAATAAAATCCATTAATCATTCACCTCTCTTAAATGAAAAATGTTTTAATTCAAAAGAACAAGAAGTACATGAATTTCGAATTTATCCTTGAATTTAATTTAATTATAATGATGTGGTGACAATACTTTTTATTTTCTGAATGAATGATTGAACAGTGCATATGTCTTTTGATATTGTTGTTTATGA
>NC_029772.3:78817772-78820182 GCF_000817695.3 Arachis duranensis
AAGCTGTCCCTAACCATGTGCTTGTGTCATGAGGTCCAAGTGAAAAGCTTGAGACTGAGTGGTTAAAGTTGTGATCCAAAGCAAAAAGAGTGTGCTTAAGAGCTCTGGACACCTCTAACTGGGGACTCTAGCAAAGCTGAGTCACAATCTGAAAAGGTTCACTCAGTCATGTGTCTGTGGCATTTATGTATCCGGTGGTAATACTGGAAAACAAAATGCTTAGGGCCACAGCCAAGACTCATAAGTAGCTGTGTTCAAGAATCAACATGCTTAACTAGGAAAGTCAATAACACTATCCGAAATTCTAAGTTCCTAGAGAAGCCAATCATTCTAAACTTCAAAGCAAAAAGTGAGATGCCAAAACTGTTCAGAAGCAAAAAGCTACAAGTCCCGCTCATCTAATTAGAATTAATATTCACTGATATTTTGGAATTTATAGTATATTCTCTTCTTTTTATCCTATTTGATTTTCAGTTGCTTGGGGACAAGCAACAATTTAAGTTTGGTGTTGTGATGAGCAGATAATTTATACTCTTTTTGGCATTGTTTCTAGGTAGTTTTTAGTAAGTTCAAGCTACTTTTAGGGATGTTTTCATTAGTTTTTATGTTAAATTCACATTTCTGGACTTTACTACGAGTTTGTGTGTTTTTCTGTGATTTCAGGTAATTTCTGGCTGAAATTGAGGGACTTGAGCAAAACTCTGATAGGAGGCTGACAAAGGACTGCTGATGCTGTTGGAATCTGACCTCCCTGCACTCGAAATAAATTTTCTGGAGCTACAAAACTCAAAATAGTGCGCCCTCAACGGCGTTGGAAAGTAGACATCCAGAGCTTTCCAGAAATATATAATAGTCTATACTTTATTCGGGAATTAATGACGTAACTTGGCGTTGAACGCCAAGTACATGCTGCTGTCTGGAGTTAAACGCCAGAAACACGTCATGATCCGGAGTTGAACGCCCAAAACACGTTATAACTCGGCGTTCAACTCCAAGAGAAGCCTCAGCTCGTGGATAGATCAAGCTCAGCCCAAACATACACCAAGTGGGCCCCGGAAGTGGATTTGTGCATCAATTACTTACTCATGTAAACCCTAGGAGCTAGTCTAAGTATATATAGAACATTTATCTATTGTATTAGATATCTTTTGACCACCTTAAGTCTTTGATAATTCGGTCACTTGATCATGGAGAGGGCTGGCCATTCGGCCATGCCTGAACCTCTTTTGCTTATGTATTTTCAACGGTGGAGTTTCTGATAAGAGGCTATTGATCACGTTTTAGGGGGCTGGCCATTCGGCCATGCCTGAACCTTTCACTTATGTATTTTCAACGGTGGAGTTTCTGCACACCATAGATTAAAGGTGTGGAGCTCTGCTGTACCTCAAATTTCAATACAATTATTATTACTTTCTATTCAATTCTCTTTTATTCTTATTCCAAGATATACGTTGCACTTCAACTTGATGAATGTGATGATCCGTGACACTCATCATCATTCTCACCTATGAATGAACGCGCGTGATTGACAACCACTTCCGTTCTACCTTAGGCCAAGCGCATATCTCTTAGATTCCCTGGTGGACGAAATTGTGATCCATATTCTTTGTATTTGTATGAAATTTAATAATTGGCTCTATTTGAAGTCACAAATTCGTTCAACTAACCAGCAAGTGTACTGGGTCGTCCAAGTAATAAACCTTACGTGAGTAAGGGTCGATCCCACAGAGATTGTTGGTATGAAGCAAGCTATGGTCATCTTGTAATTCTCAGTTAGGCAGATTAAATTGATTTATGGTGAGTTCAAAAATTAATAAATAAATGGAAAATAAAAAGGGATAGAAATACTTATGTAAAGCAATAGTGGGAATTTCAGATAAGTGTGTGAAGATGCTGTGCTCCTCTCGTATCTCTATTTTCTTATTACATTCATCCAATCCTTCCTACTCCTTTCCATGGCAAGCTGATGTAGGGCATCACCGTTGTCAATGGCTACATCCCATTCTCTCAGTGAAAACGTTCCTATGCTCTGTCACAGCACGGCTAATCATCTGTCGGTTCTCAATCAGGTTGGAATAGAATCCCTTGATTCTTTTGCGCTTGTCATCACGCCCAGCCTTCAGGAGTTTGAAGCTCGTCACAGTCATTCAATCCCAGAATCCTACTCAGAATACCATAGACAAGGTTTAGACTTTCCGGATCCTCATGAATGCCACCATCTATCTAGCTTATACCACGAAGATTCTGTTAGGGAATCTAAGAGATATGCGCCCGGCCTAGAGTAGAACGGAAGTGGTTGTCAATCACGCGCGTTCATGGGTGAGAATGATGATGAGTGTCACAGTTCATCACATTCATCAAGTTGAAGTGCAACGTATATCTTGGAATAAGAATAAAAGAAAATTGAATA
>NC_029772.3:78822635-78824059 GCF_000817695.3 Arachis duranensis
TTCACAAGCTTTTTACTTTTCACTGCTTTTTCTTGCTTCAAGAATCAATTTCATGATTTTTCAGATCATCAATAACATTTTTCTTTGTTCATCATTCTTTCAAGAGCCAACAATTTTAACATTCATAAACAGCAAGATAAAAAATATGCACTGTTCAAGCATTCATTTAGAAAACAAAAAGTATTGTCACCACATCAATATAATTAAACTAAATTCAAGGATAAATTCGAAATTCATGTACTTCTTGTTCTTTTGAATTAAAACATTTTTCATTTAAGAGAGGTGAAGGATTTATGGATTTTATTCATAGCTTTAAGACATGGTTACTACATACTAATGATCATGAAGTAGAGACACAAAACATAGATAAACATACAACATTAAAAACCGAAAAACAGAAAGAAATAAGAACAAGGAATGAATCCACCTTAGTGGCGTCTTCTTCTTGAAGGACCCATAATGTCCTTAAGTTCTTCTATGTCCCTTCCTTGCCTTTGTTGCTCCTCCCTCATTGCTCTTTGATCTTCTCTTATTTCATGGAGAATGATGGAGTGCTCTTGATGTTCCACCCTTAATTGTTCAACATTGTGGCTCAAATCTTCTAAGGAAGTGTTGAGTTATTCCCAATAATTGTTGGGAGGAAAGTGCATCTCTTGAGGCATCTCAGGGATTTCTTGATGATGAGCTTCCTCTTGCATCTCTTGAGAAGCGTGAAGGGTCTCTCTTGCTTGCTCCATCCTCTTCTTGGTGATGGGCTTATCCTCTTCAATGGAGATGTCTCCTTCTATGATAACTCTAGCTGAGTAGCATAGATGGCAAATAAGGTGAGGAAAAGCTAGTCTTGCCATGGTGGAGGGCTTGTCGGCTATTTTGTAGAGTTTATTGGAGATGACTTCATGAACTTCTACTTCCTCTCCAATCATGATGCTATGAATCATGATGGCCCGATCCACAGTAACTTCAGATCGGATGCTAGTGGGAATGATAGAGCGTTGAATGAACTCCAACCATCCTCTAGCCACAGGCTTGAGGTCCAGTCTTCTTAGTTGAACTGGCTTGCCTTTGGAGTCTCTTTTCCATTGAGCTCCTTCCACACATATGTCCATTAGGACTTGGTCCAACCTTTGATTAAAGTTGACCCTTCTAGTGTAGGGGCGTTCATCTCCTTGCATTATGGGCAAGTGGAATGCCAACCTCACATTTTTCGGGCTAAAATCTAAGTATTTCCCCTAAACCATTGTGAGATAATTCTTTGGACTCGGGTTCATACTTTGATCATGGTTCCTAGTGATCCATGCATTGGCATAGAATTCTTGAACCATTAAGATTCCGACTTGTTGCATAGGGTTGGTTAGGACTTCCCAACCTCTCATTCGGATCTCATGTCGGATCTCCGGATACTAATTTTTCTTGAGCTTGAAAGG
>NC_029772.3:78824314-78828440 GCF_000817695.3 Arachis duranensis
TTCAAACAGAAATTGAAATTAAAGTGCAGCAGGGTTCACAGAAGAACCAAAAGTAAATTGGGATCTCAGGACTCCAGAGACTAGGTAGCAGAGCCTAGATCTCAATTACCTTCCTAGATCCAAGTTCTCAAGCAATTGACAAGAAAATAAAGAAGAAGCAGTAAAGGAGATTACAATTAAACTCAATTGTGCAGAAAAGTAATTAAAGAGATTTTGAATAGAGATTGAGACAGAATTTCCTCAATTCTTCACACCCAAAACTCAAACAAGAAAATTAAAAAGGCCTAAGCAAGAACGAGGAAGAAGAGAGATCAATTCTCCTCCCCAATTCTCTGAAACCTCAGTGAAGTCACCAAGAGAAGCTCCAAAGTGCAAAAATAAAATTCCAAGCTCAAAGAAAGTGCAAAATTCAAAAGTCAAGTAAAAGGTCCTAATTACATCAAACTAGCTCATATTTATACACTTTCTATTCTTGGATTTTGGGATTTGGATGGGCTTTTGATTTGGTGAAGAAATGAATTAAATTGGATTTTTAATTCAATTTTTGGCCCAAAAATGATAGCTTCCAGGAGGCTGCCCTGCCCTTGCGGAGGGCAGGGCAGGATTTGGTGCTTGGTGCGTGCATGGTGCGGGCGGATGATGCTGTCGTGCGCAGGATGCTGCCCTGCCCTCGCGGAGGGCAGGCCAGAAAAAATTGGTGCGCCAGAAATGTGCCGTGATGCGCTGCTGGTGCTGCCAGATGATGCTGCGGTGCGCCAGAAGGGTGCCTTGGTACGCCAGAGTTGTGCACCAACAAAATGCTGCCCTGCCCTCGCGGAGGGCAGGGCAGTGTTTCCAAACTGAAGTCCCGCGTTCGAATCCTGGCAGAAACACACGCTTATTCAATTTCCTTGGCTTTCTTGGCACCATAATGGAGCCTAGTTCCTTGCTTCCTCATGGTCCCGTGTTCAACTCTTATGGCAAGCATTGGGGGACATTTTCCTTTGATTTTCTCCCCTTGTGAGCCCGATACTGCCCTTGTGGAGGGCAGGGCAACATTTTCTTCTTCTTGATTCCAAGGCACAGATTTGTGCTCTGCCCTTGTAGTGGGCAGGGCAGAGTTGCCTTTTATGCTTTGTTCTCTTATGTTGCCCTTCTAGAGGGCAGTGTGCCCTTGTGGAGGGCAATGCTTGCCTCCCCTCTTTACATGCGGCACACTTCTCCTTCCTTTGACCACGTTTTCTTCTCCTTTGTTCACGCTTTCTTAGGCCACGCTTTTCTCTTTTATTATTTTCTTCACCTACATTAAACCAAAACAACTACTCCAAGTATCACTGAATTCACAAGGCTTATAAATCAATTAAAATTCAATTAAAATTATCTTAAACCTCATAAGCTTTCATGGTGGTTGTTTGATTTAAAGAAGTTATGCATTTTCACTCCAAATCACTTACTTAGGATGCAAGAAAGTGCATAAAGACTAATAAAACAAGTGAAATTAGCTTGAAAAATGGGTATATGATGACTTGTCATCAGGACCTCAGGGATCACCTTCTTATTTGCCACAACATCATAGAAGTGGTCTTGATGGCTTTTGGAGATGAATCTTTCCATCTCCCATGACTCGGAGGTGGAAGCTTTTGTCTTCCCTTTTCCTTTTCTAGAGGATTCTCCGGTCTTAGGTGCCATTGATGGTAATGGAAAAACAAAAAGCTTATGCTTTTACTACACCAAACTTAAAAGATTGCTCGCCCTCGAGCAATAGAAGAAAGAAGATAAGAAGAAGAAGAAGAAGAGAATATGGTAGAGAGGGAGAGATGTAGGTTCGGCCAAGGTGAAGTAGAGGGGGTAGTGATGTGTGAAAATGAAGTAGAATGGAAGGGTATATATAGGGAGAGGGGGGAGGGTATGTTCGGCCATTTAGGGTGGGAATGGGTGGGAAAATGGTTTTGAATTTTTGAAGGTAGGTGGGGTTTATGGGGAAGAGTGGATGGATGTGAGTGGTGAAGGAGGTGATTGGGAAGAGGGTTTGAGGTGATTGGTGAAGAGTGTTGGGAAGTGTGACATGGGGAAATCACAAAATAGAATTAGGAGGTAAGGTGGGAATATAGTAGGTGGGGATCCTGTGGGGTCCACAGATCCTGAGGTGATCCTATGGGGTCCACAGATCCTGAGGTGTCAAGGAATTCCATCCCTGCACCAAATAGGCATGTAAAATGCCTTTGCTCACCATTCTGGCGTTTAAACGCCGTGTGGTGCACATTCTGGGCGTTCAACGCCCATGTAAAGCATGTTTCTGGCGTTGAACGCCAGTTTCATGCTTGTTACTGGCGTTCAGCGCCAGCTTTTCTTCTCTAGGCACATTCCTGGCGTTCAGCGCCAGAATGTTGCTTATTTCTGGCGTTCAGCGCCAGAATGGTGCTCTGTTCTGGCGTTTAATGCCGGCCAGATGTGCTTCCTCCAGGGTGCGAATTTTTTTCTGCTATCTTTGCTTCTGTTTTTAATTTTTATGATTTTTTTCGTGACTCCACATGATCATGTACCTAATAAAACACAAAATAAAAATAATATAAAATAAAATAAAAATTAGATAAAATTGGGTTGCCTCCCAACAAGAGCTTCTTTAATGTCAATAGCTTGACAGTGGCTCTCATGAAGCCACAAGGTGATCAGGTCAATGTTGTATAGTCCCAACACCAAACTTAGAGTTTGGATATGGGATCTTAACACCAAACTTAGAGTTTGGTTGTGGTCTCACAACACCAAACTTAAAGTTTGACTGTGGGGGCTCTTCTTGACTCTGAACTGAGAGAAGCTCTTCATGCTTACTCGCTTTTGTCACAGAGGGATGGCCATGTGCCTTAAACACAAGGTAGTCCCGATTTAATTGAAGGACTAATTCACCTCTGTTGACATCTATCACAGCTTCTGCTGTGGCTAGGAAAGGTCTTCCAAGGCTGATGCATTCATCCTCTTCCTTCCTAGTGTCTAAGATTATGAAATCAGCAGGGATGTAAAGGCCTTCAACCTTCACCAGCACATCCTCTACTAATCCATAAGGTTGTCTTACTGACTTGTCTGCCAATTGTAATGAGAACAAGGTAGGTTGTACCTCAATGATCCCCAGCTTCTCCATTACAGAGAGTGGCATAAGATTTATCCCTGACCGCAGATCACATAGAGCCTTTTCAAAGGTCATGGTGCCTATGGTACAAGGTATTAAGAACTTGCCAGGATCTTGTTTCTTTTGAGGTAAAATTTTCTGAATCCAAGTATCTAGTTCACTAATGAGCAAGGGAGGTTCACTTTCCCAAGTCTCATTACCAAACAACTTGGCATTCAGCTTCATGATAGCTCCTAAATATTGAGCAACTTGCTCTTCAGTCACCTCTTCATCCTCTTCAGAGGAAGAATAGTCTTCAGAGCTCATGAATGGCAGAAGGAGATTTAGTGGAATCTCTATGGTCTCTATATGAGCCTCAGATTCCTTTGGATCCTCAATAGGCAACTCCTGCATGCTTGAGGGACGTCCCAGGAGGTCATCCTCACTAGGATTTTCGTCCTCCTCCTCCCTTGTGCATTCGGCCACATTGATCACATTAATGGCCTTGCACTCTCCTTTTGGATTCTCTTCTGTATTGCTTGAGAGAATACTGGGAGGAGTTTCAATAACTTTCTTACTCAGCTGGCCCACTTGTGCCTCCAGATTTCTGATGGAGGATCTTGTTTCATTCATGAAACTGAAAGTGGCTTTTGACAGTTCAGAGACTAGATTGGCTAAATTAGAAGTATTTTGTTCAAAATTCTCTATCTGTTGCTGAGAAGATGATGGATATGGCTTGCTATTGCTCAGCCTATTGCGTCCACCATTGTTAAAGCCTTGTTGAGGCTTTTGTTGATCCTTCCATGAGAAATTTGGATGATTTCTCCATGATGAGTTATAGGTGTTTCCATAAGGTTCACCCATGTAATTAACCTCTGCCATGGCAGGGTTCTCAGGATCATAAGCTTCTTCAGAAGCTACCTCTCTAGTACTGTTTGATGCATGTTGCAATCCATTCAGATTTTGAGAGATTATGTTGACCTGTTGAGTCAACATTTTGTTCTGAGCCAATATGGCATTCAGAGCATCAATTTCAAGAACTCC
>NC_029772.3:78828614-78840988 GCF_000817695.3 Arachis duranensis
TTTGAGGAGGAAAGAATTTATCCAAGAAGGCTGTAACTAGCTTATCCCAGGAGTCTAGGCTATCCTTGGGTTGTGAATCCAACCATATTCTAGCTCTGTATCTTACAGCAAAGGGGAAAAGCATGAGTCTGTAGACTTCAGGATCAACTCCATTCGTCTTTACAGTCTCACAGATCTGCAAGAAATCAGTTAAAAACTGATAAGGATCTTCAGATGGAAGTCCATAAAACTTGCAGTTTTGTTGCATTAAGGCAACTAGTTGAGGCTTAAGCTCAAAATTATTAGCTCCAATGGCAGGAATAGAGATGCTTCTTCCATCAAATTTGGACGTTGGCTTTGTGAAGTCACCAAGCATTCTCCTTGCATTATTATTATTATTATCTTCGGCTGCCATCTCCTTCTCTTGTTCGAAAATTTCTGAAAGGTTATTTCTGGATTGTTGTAATTTAGCTTCTCTTAATTTTCTCTTCAGAGTCCTTTCAGGTTCTGGATCAATTTCAACAAGAGTGCCTTTATCCTTGTTCCTGCTCATATGAAAGAGAAGAAAACAAGAAAAGAAAGAGGAATCCTCTATGTCACAGTATAGAGATTCCTTTATGTTAGTAAGAGATAGAAAATTCGAAAATAATTTAAAAAAAGAAAGGGTTAGTAATTTTCGAAAATTAGAGGTAAGATAAGATTAAAATTAAAATTAAAATTTGAAACAATTAGTTAATTAAAAAGAATTTTTGAAAAAGGGGTGAGATATTTTCGAAAATTAGAGAGGAAAAAGTAGTTAGGTGGTTTTGAAAAAGATAAGAAACAAACAAAAAGTCAAAGAGTTAGTTGAAAAAGTTATTAAAATCAAATTTGAAAAGATAAGAAGATAAGAGGTTAGATAAGATATTTTTAAATCAAATTTTGAAAAAGATAAAATTTTTAAAAAAGATAAGATAAAAGATAAAAAGATTTAATTTTTAAAATTTAAAATTACTTACTTCACTAACAAGAAACTACAAGATAAGATTCTAGAACTTAAAGATTGAACCTTTCTTAACAAGAAAGTAACAAACTTCAAATTTTTGGAACCAATCACATTAATTGTTAGCTAATTTTCGAAAATTTGATATAAAGATAAGAAAAAAGGTTTTGATAATATTTTGAAAAAGATTTTTGAAATTTTCGAAAAAAAGGAAAAAATGGAAAAGATATGATTTTTGAAAAAGATTTTGAAAAGATAAGATTTTTAAAATTGAAAATTTGACTTAACTTGTAAGAAACAACTAGTTTTTAAAAATTTTTGACCAAGTCAACCCAAAATTTCGAAAATTTGGAGGAAAATAAGGAAAAGATATTTTTTCGATTTTTTTTAATTTTTAATGATGAGAGAGAAAAACAACAAAATGACTCACAACATGAAAATTATGAATCAAAACTCATGATGCATGCAAGAACACTATGAATGTCAAGATGAACACCAAGAACACTTTGAAGATCATGATGAACATCAAGAACATAATTTTGAAAAAATTTTGATGCAAAGAAAACATACAAGACACCAAACTTAGAAATCTTTAATGCATGGACTCTAACAAACGAAAAATGCATATAAAAAACAACAAACAACACAAAACAAGAAATCATCAAGATCAAACAAGAGGATTTACCAAGAATATCTTGAAGATCATGAAGAACACTATGAATGCATGAATTTTCGAAAAATGCAAGAAAAATTTTTTTTAAAGCATGCAATTGACACCAAACTTAAAAATTGACTCAAGACTCAAACAAGAAACACAAAATATTTTTGGTTTTTTTATGATTTTATAATTTTTTTGTATTTTTATTAATTTTTTTTCGAAAATATAGTTTGGAAAAACGAAAAATAAAAGAAAAATTTTGAAAAAGATTTTTTTGAAAAGAAAATTACCTAATCTGAGCAACAAGATGAACCGTCAGTTGTCCATACTCGAACAATCCCCGGCAACGGCGCCAAAAACTTGGTGGTCGAAATTGTGATCCACATTCATTGTATTTGTATGAAATTTAATAATTGACTCTATTTGAAGTCACAAATTCGTTCAACTAACCAGCAAGTGTACTGGGTCGTCCAAGTAATAAACCTTACGTGAGTAAGGGTCGATCCCACAGATTAAATTGGTTTATGGTGAGTTCGAAAATTAATAAATAAATGGAAAATAAAAAGGGATAGAAATACTTATGTAAAGCAATAGTGGGAATTTCAGATAAGTGTGTGAAGATGCTGTGCTCCTCTCGTATCTCTATTTTCTTATTACATTCATCCAATCCTTCCTACTCCTTTCCATGGCAAGCTGTATGTAGGGCATCACCGTTGTCAATGGCTACATCACATCCTCTCAGTGAAAACGTTCCTATGCTCTGTCACAGCACGGCTAATCATCTGTCGGTTCTCAATCAGGTTGGAATAGAATCCCTTGATTCTTTTGCGCTTGTCATCACGCCCAGCCTTCAGGAGTTTAAAGCTCGTCACAGTCATTCAATCCCAGAATCCTACTCAAAATACCATAGACAAGGTTTAGACTTTCGTTCATATGTGAGAATGATGATGAGTGTCACGGATCATCACATTCATCAAAGTTAAGTGTAACGTATATCTTGGAATAAGGATAGAAGAGAATTGAATAGAAAGTAATAATAATTGTATTGAAACTTGAGGTACAGTAGAGCTCCACACCCTTAATCTATGGTGTGCAGAAACTCCACTGTTGAAAATACATAAGTAAAAGGTTCAGACATGGCCAAATGGCCAGCCCCCATGGTCTAAGGACTAGGCGTCCAGAGATTTCTAATACACTTGTAAAAAGTCCTATTTATAATAAACTAGCTACTAGGGTTTACATGAGTAAGTAATTGATGCATAAATCCACTTTCGGGGCCCACTTGGTGTATGTTTGGGCTGAGCTTGATCTATCCACGAGCTGAGGCTTCTCTTGGAGTTGAACGCCAAATTATAACGTGTTTTGGGCGTTTAACTCCGGGTTGTTACGTGTTTCTGGTGTTTAACTCCAGACAGCAGCATATACTTGGCATTCAACGCCAAGTTACGTCGACAATTTCCGAATAAAATATGGACTATTATATATTGCTGGAAAGCTCTGGATGTCTACTTTCCAACGCCGTTGAGAGCGCGCCATTTGGAGTTCTGTAGCTCCAGAAAATCAATTTTGAGTGCAGGGAGGTCAGATTCCAACAACATCAGCAGTCCTTTTGTCAGCCTTTTTCAGAGTTTTGCTCAAATTCCTTGATTTCAGCCAGAAATTACCTGAAATCACATAAAAACACACAAACTCATAGTAAAGTCCAGAAATGTGAATTTAACATAAAAACTAATGAAAACATCCCTAAAAGTAGCTTGAACTTACTAAAAACTACCTAAAAAAAATGCCAAAAAGCGTATAAATTATCCGCTCATCATTCCCCAACAGAATCTTCGTGGTATAAGCTAGATAGATGGCGGCATTCATGAGAATCCAGAAAGTCTAAACCTTGTCTATGGTATTCCAAGTAGGATTCTGGGATTGAATGACTGTGACGAGCTTCAAACTCCTGAAGGCTGCGCGTTAGTGACAGACGCAAAAGAATCAAGGGATTCTATTCCAACCTGATTGAGAATCGACAGATGATTAGCCGTGCTGTGCAGAGCATAGGACCATTTTCACTGAGAGGATGGGATGTAGCCATTGACAATGGTGATGCGCTACATACAGCTTGCCATGGAAAGGAGTAAGAAGGATTGGATGAATGTAAGAAGAAAGTAGAGATTCGAGAGGAGCACAGCATCTCCATACGCCTATCTGAAATTCCCACTATTGATTTACATAAGTATTTCTATCTTATTTTATTTTCTGTTTAATTATTAATTTTTGAAACCCATAACCATTTAATCTGCCTAACTGAGATTTACAAGGTGACCATAGCTTGCTTCATACCAACAATCTCTGTGGGATCGATCCTTACTCACGTAAGGTATTACTTGGATGACCCAGTACACTTGCTGGTTAAGTTGAACGGAGTTATGATCACACCAGGGATTATTAAGATCCCAATTCATCACACCATGATCTCTTTGGGGTATTTTTGATTTCATACAAATACAAAGAGACCAACTTTGAGGATCACAATTTCGTCCACCAGACAGCTGCCTATATTGCACCCAGGAATCGCAAGGTATGAAGAAGTGAAGGATGAATTAGCACGAGAAGAAAGACGAAGCATGGAAGAGAGTCATGAATCAGTGAGGAAGGCACTTGAGGATTGGAAGCAAGCAAGATTGGCGCGGATGCGAGGAAATGCAAGAGGACACAAGGAGGACAAGCAAGGAGGAGAGCATGGACAACCACAAGAATAAAAGGTGGTGGAGTTCCTCCTTTACTCCATCTTTTTCTATGCTTTAAATAAGGAAGATCTTGGATGAAATAGGACATGCTTCCATGTTAGTTTGAACCTTTTTAATTCTGCATTTTAAGTTTTATTGCTTATGTCTATGTTTGCTGGTTCTTTATGTCACTACACCATTACTTTACTTAATTGTATGTTTATCCTTAGAATCAAATGAAAAAGAGAATGAGTGTTTTTAAAAACCAGAGAGGAGTTCATAATATGGAGTAATTTTCTGAATCTTTGGTGTGATCATAAGTTAGCTAAGTTGGTTCGACCATGAGGTGGGAAGACAACTATCTGTGCTGAATACTTTGCTTTGAATACACCCATGAGATTAAGTAAATAGCAAGATCCTAATAAGAGAAAGGGAAAGAACACTTAAAGTGAAAAATAAAAGAAAAAATGAGTAAGCAATAAGGCTAGGCACCAATGGTTTTGATCTTGAGGCATGTGTCTCTGGTGTTCTTGTGTGAGGGATCTACTTGGATGAATAAGCTCTTAGGGGTGCCTTATCACTTGGTAACTTGGGTTAACTAACTCGGGATTATCAGCTGAAAGTCCACTATCAAGAGTAACCCTCACTACAGAGCATTTAGTAACCCAAAGAGGTGCTGGATACCAAGGTCTCAAGAAAAGAAAATAAATAAACCATATGCCTGTGGTGTGTATGTGTGGGGGAGAGACTTGAGGAAGTAAGTCCGTAGGGGTGTTTCAACACCTAGCACCTTGAACCAACTGGTTCGGGAGTGTTGGCTGAAAGCTTATTTTAAAGAGTTGCCCCCTTACAGAGCACCGAGCCTGAAGAACACAAATAAGCCCTGAAATGACAATAAAAAGGATCAATAAAAGTCTCATGGTATGTAAGCAAAACCAGTCTTTTAGAACATGATAAAGGTCTGAAAGCCAGTAATGGAATGAACCTAAGTTGCTATGCATGAAACCACCATAAAATCAGTAACATGACTTCCACAAGAATGACTCATTTCTCTTGGAATTTCATTCATCATTCTCTTGTTCCAGTACTTGCTTAGGGACAAGCAAGCTTTAAGTTTGGTGTTGTGATGCAAGGGCATCTTGTTGCATTACCCATGACTTGGACTAGAACTTTGATGCACTCTATTGCTTGATTTCAGGACCAAAGGAAGCAAGGAGGAACCACTTAGCAGTCACGTTAATCTAATTAACGTGGCCACTAACGTGGAATGGGAGGTAAGTTGCAAAGTTAAAGAGAAAAGTGATTGCCAATAACGCTCTCGAAGCCATCATTGCCCACGTTAAGAGTCACGTTAACTAAGTTAACGTGAGCTCTAACGTGAAGAAAGGATTTTGAGCCAACGTTAGTGACACTTAACATTATCACTAACGTTGGCCAATGATCGTAAGTGGCCACGTTAGAGTCCACGTTAACTTGGTTAACGTGGCCTCTAACGTTAACAAGGGGAAGGAAGCCAACGCTAGTGACATTCAACATTGTCACCAACGTTGGCCTAAGGTGCAATGTACCACGTTAACTTCCACGTTAACTTGGTTAACGTGGGAGCTAACGTGAAAGGCAAGAATGGTCGACAACGTTAGTGACACCCAACATTGTCACTAACGTTGGAAGCAACCACAAAACCCCAAGGAGCCACGTTAACTTCGACGTTAACTTAGTTAACGTGGAAGCTAACGGCAATGAGTGAAAGATGAGCCAACGTTAGTGACACTCAACATTGTCACTAACGTTGGAAATGGTTTGCAAAGCCACGTTAGAAGCCACGTTAACCTAGTTTACGTGGACTCTAACGTGAATAGGGGCATATTGGAACGTTAGTGACAATGTTGAGTGTCACTAACGTTCTCGAAGATTGGCATGCCTACGTTAAAAGAGCCACGTTAACTAAGTTAACGTTGACTCTAACGTGGGAAAGGGGGAGGCTCTCAATGTTACTGGGAAAGTTGAACCCGAATAACGTGTGCGAAGGACAAAGAGGCAACGTTAGTGGCAACGTTTGTGCCACTAACGTTGAGGTTAACATGGCCTTTACTTGGGTAAGAAACGTTAGTGAAAAAGTTGAATGACACTAACGTTTTCGAACCTATTTTCTCACTAAATGTTAACACCTCCAACGTCTTGAGCTAAAGTCTCCGCCCACTACACACTTTCTCTCTGCAAGTAAAACCAAGCCCAAGTGAAGAAGAGAACTGCTCCACACTGAAGATCCAAAGGCCCAAGACTTGAAGAATCAACTAGAAGAATAGAAGAGTAGTATATATAGGAGTATCTTTGAATTATTCGGAGTTTTTGAGGGGGAGAGTGGGGAAAGGAGTCTGAGAGGAAAAGAAAAGCATTACTCTCTATATTTTTACTTTCTCTGCTCTTCTAGTTCAGAATGTATTCTCCATCTGTGTTTACATTTTTTAGAGCTATGAACAACTAAACCCATTTCATTGGGTAGGGAGCTCTGTTGTAATTTGATGGATCAATACCAGTTTTCTTCATTCTTCTTCTATCTTTTCTCTTGATTTTACTTGAAAGCTTTCGATCTTCATCCCATTGGGTAGTTATCTTGGAAAAGAAACTATTCAAACTTGGATCCCTTCTGAACCTTGAAAGAGGAATGAAGAGATCAAGCTAGAAATGCTTTCTCATGCTGGACCAAATTGGGTTTGGATGGATATGTGACTATAATCCTCTCAAAACTTGATTTGGGAAATGCATGTGGTATAATCAGTGACCACACTTCATCTCTTCTCATGAGCAATTGACCAAGGAATTGGCTATTGATCAAGATTTGAGAGATTGAATTGCAAGAAATTGTAATTCAATCAATTAAGATTGCCAAGGAGATCAATGAATGCATTGATTGAGGAAGAGATGAAAATGAACTTGATCCGGAGAATTGCAACATCTCCTGTGCCCAATGAACTTCCCAATTCTGATCTCACCCATTCTCTTTAATTTCTGCGTTTATTTTCATGAGCAAACACCCCATTCCCATTTACAATTCTGCAATTTAATTTCAGTCATTTACTTCCAGTTCTTTAATTCTAGCATTTACTTTTCCGTTATTTACATTCCCGCCATTTTATTTTCTGTAACTTTCAACCCAAATTCTGAATTCTCTCAACTAGAACAATTTTCTAATCAAAGTTGCTTGATCAATCAATCCCTGTGGGATTTGACCTCACTCTATTGTGAGTTTTTACTTGACGACAAAATTCGGTACACTTGCCGAAGGAAATTTGTTGAGAGATAATTTCCACCTGCATCACTGAGCCAACAATGAACTTTCATAATCAAATGTTAAATTCAAATTAAAATAACTGAGAGTACTTAAACTCGGTCGTCTTTCCTATGAGTTGCAATTAAGTGTCAATTATTGGCTATGAGAGAGCTTGGGGATTAGGAAATGATAGCAAGAAAGGCAAGTAAAGTAAATAGCAAGCAAGTAAATAAGCATGCAATAAAAGTAAGTGAAAGCAATCAAAAGCAATTGGGGAATTTAGGATTCCTATCCTAGTTATGGACCACAAACATAGCAATTGTGTGGAATTAATCCCAATTAGTCAATCCTACTTGAGAATTAGTCAAAAGGGCATAATTGATTCCAATCCCTAAGTCCTAAGTCAACACTAGTGGGTCACTTAGAGTCAAGGGAAACCAAACCAATTAACAATCCTCACACAATGCGGAATGGACATCCACAACTCAATTCCACCCAAAAACCCAATTTCTCAACCAAGAGTGTGAAAACTAAACATGCAAGAAAATAGACATCAAAGCAATAGAAGTCAAAAGCAATAAAATGCAAGAAAACCTCTTAGCAAGTAATTGAGAGCTAAGATTACCTATCCTAGACATTGTCCACAAACAAATGATGATTATGAAGAGTTAATCCTACTTAGTCAACCTTACATCGAAGATAAGTCAAATAGGCATATATTTCAATCCATAAGCCCTATGTCAACACTAAGGGTCACATAGAGTCAATGGAAACCAAATCAACTAACTACTCTAATGTATCAAACAACAATGGACATCAATGACTCAAGGATCACCAAAGTCAACACTTGGTGTGCATGAAGATAAAATATGTAAAAACTAAGCCAAGCATTTTATCAAACACTTGGTGTGCATGAAGATAAAATAATATTAAATTGCATAGAAAATAAAAGCTAACTACCAAAAGCAAGAAAATGACAATAACAATTAAAGAAAGCATTAAATTGACATAAAACATAAATTACATTAATTAAAATTCAAATTAAAAAAAGTGTTCATGAAATGGAAAATGACATAAAAGAAACATTAAGAAGAGAGATGGAGAAGATAAACACAAGAAAGCATAGAAACATAAATGAAACTACATTAAAACAAGAATTAAAGACTGAAATTAAAGGAAATTAAACTAGCCCTAACCTAATTTTAGAGAGAGTGGGGAGCTTCTCTCTCTAGAAAACTAAGAGAAAAGCATAAAAAACCTAAACCTAATTGCCCCCTTCATCCCTCTTCACTTTGGCTTTAAATAGCTTCAAAAAATGAGTTGGACTGGGTTTTGGAGGCCCAGAATTTACCCCCAGCGATTTGCATTAATGACCTCACGTGCATGCAGTCGTGCGTACACACGACCTACGGTGCGTACGCACAGTTGCGCGAAATTCCCATCGTGCGTACGCACGACAATTGGTGCGTACGCATCCTTACACGAAGTTACCGTTGTGCGTACGCACGCATCACTGTGTGTATGCACCTTTGCAGCAGCTTCCAAACTCCATTTTCTTCATGATTTCTCCCCTTTTAGATGTTCTTTCTTCACTTCTTCAACCCAAACTTGCCTTGAAAGCCTGAAATCACTTAACAAATACATCAAGGCACCAAATGGGATTAAAGTAAATAAAAATTGACTAAATTAAGCACAAAAGAGCATGTTTTCACTTTTAAGCACAATTTAGGAAGAAATCTCAAAAGCATGCTATTTAGATGAATAAATGTGGGTTTATGTGATGAAATCTGCTCAAATCAAACCCAAATATATCGTAAAATATGGATTCATCATGTATTTTCTATGTAGTTGTTTGCTTTGTCTACTTGCATAATATTCCTATTTATATAACAAGCTTAATTTCTTCTTGATTTACTTGCTATACTTGATCATTTCTTATGTATTACTTATATGCAATTATATGTGTTTTCTACTAGCATTGAGGAGGTTCGGTAAGCGGTGGCGATAGGATCATATGGAGGTTAGGCTGGTGAAGGCTGTGGAACAGTAGCGAACTGATAGTTTAAAAATCTCCTAAGTTAGTTGGTGCACGAAAATTACACTCACACTATGTAATTTCGCACAACTAACCAGCAAGTGCACTGGGTCGTCCATGTAATACCTTACATGAGTAAGGGTCGATCCCACGGAGATTGTTGGCTTGAAGCAAGCTATGGTTATCTTATTATTCTTAGTCAGGATACCAATAGGGTTCTTTAGTTTCAATTGTAAAAAGTGAAAGAGCATAAAATGCGTAATTGTTACGCAGTAATGGAGAACATATTAGAGTTTTGGAGATGCTTTGTCTTCTGAATCTCTGCCTTCCCCCTGTTTTCTTCTTCATGCACGCAAGGTTCCTCCTATGGCAAGCTGTATGTAGGGCGTCACCGTTGTCAATGGCTACTTCCCATCCTCTCAGTGAAAATGGTCCAAATGCTCTGTCACAGCACGACTAATCATCTGTCGGTTCTCGATCATGTCGGAATAGAATCTAGTGATTCTTTTGCGTCTGTCACTACGCCCAACACTCGCGAGTTTGAAGCTCATCACAGTCAATCAATCCCTGAATCCTACTCAGAATACCACAGACAAGGTTTAGACTTTCCGGATTCTCAAGAATGCTGCCAATAGATTCTAGCTTATACCACGAAGCTTCTGATTAAGGAATCTAAGAGATACTCATTCAATCTAATGTAGAACGGAGGTGGTTGTTAGGCACGCGTTCATAGGGTGAGAATGGTGATGAGTGTCACGGATCATAACCTTCTTCATATTGAAGTGCGAATGAATATCTTAGATAGAAACAAACGTTTTTTAATAGAAAACAGAAATAATTGCATTAATTCATCGAGACGCTGCAGAGCTCCTCACCCCCAACAATGGAGTTTAGAGACTCATGACGTCAAAGAGTACAAAGTTCAGAGCAAAAATGTCATGAGATACAAAATAAGTCTCTAAAAGTTGTTTAAATACTAAACTAGTAACCTAGGTTTACAGAAAATGAGTAAACTAAGATAGATAGTGCAGAAATCTACTTTTGGGGCCCACTTGGTGTGTGCTGGGGGCTGAGACTTGAGCTTCTCACGTGCCTGGGCTGTTTCTGGAGTTAAACGTCAGGTTGTAACCTGTTTCTGGCATTTAACTCCATCTTGTAACCTGTTTCTGGCGTTCAACGCCAGAATGCAACATGGAACTGGCATTAAACGCCAGTTTCCATCATTTATCTTCGAGCAAAGTATGGACTATTATATATTGATGAAAATCTCTGGATGTCTACTTTCCAACCCAATTGAAAGCGTGCCAATTGGACTCCTGTAGCTCCAAAAAATCCATTCTGAGTGCAGGGAGGTCAGAATCCAACAGCATCAGCAGTCCTTTTTCAGCCTAAATCAGATTTTTGCTCAGCTTCCTCAATTTCAGCCATAAAATACCTGAAATCACATAAAAACACACAAACTCATAGTAAAGTCCAGAAATATGAATTTTGCCTAAAACTAATAAAAATATACTAAAAACTAACTAAAACATACTAAAAGCGTATAAAATATCCTCTCATCACAACACCAAACTTAAATTGTTGCTTGTCTCTGATGAGTGGATAATTTATACGCTTTTTGGCACTGTTTTTAGTATGTTTTTAGTATGTTTTAGTTACTTTTTATTATATTTTTATTAGTTTTTATTTAAAATTCACTTTTCTGAGCTTTACTATGAGTTTGTGTATTTTTCTGTGATTTCAGGTATTTTCTGGTTGAAATTGAGGGACCTGAGCAAAAATCTGATTAAGAGGCTGAAAAGGACTGCAGATGCTGTTGGATTCTGACCTCCCTGCACTCGAAGTGAATTTTCTGGAGCTATAGAGGCCAAATTGGCGCGCTCTCAATTGTGCTAGAAAGTAGACATCTTGGGCTTTCCAGCAATATATAATAGTCTATACTTTGCCCGAGATTTGATGGCCCAAACCGGCATTCTAAATCAGCTCAAGACTGCCCGGCGTTAAACGCCGGAACTGGCACAAAAATGGGAGTTAAACGCCCAAACTGACACAAAAGCTGGCGTTTAACTCCGAGAAAATTCTCTACACATAGAAGCTTCAATGCTCAGCCTAAACACACACCAAGTGGGCCCGAAAGTGGATTTTTATGTCATTCACTCATTTTTGTAAAGCCTAAGCTACTAGTTCTCTATAAATAGGACCTTTTTGCTATTGTATTAAAAATCTTTTGATCAATTTAGATCTTAGGATAATCTTGGGACGTCTAGTTCTTAGACCATGGGGCTGGCCTCACGGCCATGCCTAGACCTTGTTCTTATGTATTTTCAATGGTGGAGTTTCTACACACCATAGATTAAGGTGTGGAGTTCTACTGTACCTCGAGTATTAATGCAATTACTATTGTTCTTCTATTCAATTCAGCTTATTCTTGTTCTAAGATATCACTTGTTCCTCAACTTGATGAATGTGATGATCCATGACACTCATCATCATTCTCACCTATGAACGTGTGCCTGACAACCACCTCCGTTCTACCTTAGATTGAGTGGATATCTCTTGGGTTCCTTAATCAGAATCTTCGTGGTATAAGCTATAATTGATGGCGGAATTCTTGAGAATCCGGAAGGTTTAAACCTTGTATATGGTATTCAGAGTAGGATTCAAGGACTGAATGACTGTGACGAGCTTCAAACTCGCGATTGTGGGGCGTTAGTGACAGACGCAAAAGAATC
>NC_029772.3:78841036-78841711 GCF_000817695.3 Arachis duranensis
AGCGCGTTGAACATTTTCACTAAGAGGACGGGACTGTAGCCATTGGCAACGGTGATGCCCAACATACAGCTTGCCATGGAAAGGAGCAAGAAGGATTGGATGAAGACAGTAGGAAAGCAGAGAGACGGAAGGGACAAAGCATCTTCATACGCTTATCTGAAATTCTCACCAATGAATTACATAAGTATCTCTATCTTTATTCTATGTCTTATTTATCTTTTAATCATTGATCCTCCATAACCATTTGAATCCGCCTGACTGAGATTTACAAGATGACCATAGCTTGCTTCATACCAACAATCTCCGTGGGATCGACCCTTACTCGCGTAAGGTTTATTACTTGGACGACCCAGTGCACTTGCTTGTTAGTTGTGCGAAGTTGTGATAAAGAGTTGAGATTGCAATTGAGCGTACCATGTTGATGGCGCCATTGATGGTCACAATTTCGTGCACCAGTCCCCAAGCAACTAGATAAATAAAATAGAATAAAAAGAAATTAAGAAGCAGTAATATCTCAGTGTTTCAAGTGAAGCTCAGATTCTAATTAGATGAGTGATGAGCGGATAATTTGTACGCTTTTTGGCATTGTTTTTAGTATGTTTTTAGTATGATCTAGTTAGTTTTTAGTATATTTTTATTAGTTTTTAGTTAAAATTCACTTTTCTGGACTTTACT
>NC_029772.3:78842828-78844703 GCF_000817695.3 Arachis duranensis
TGATCACAATTTCGTGCACCAAGTTTTTGGCGCTGTTGCCGGGGATTGTTCGAGTATGGACAACTGACGGTTCATCTTGTTGCTTAGATTAGGTATTTTTCTTCAGAGTTCTTAAGAATGCATTCTAGTGTTTCAAGGTGATGTTCTTATCATCACCAAAGCTGATTGATTTTCATCAATTTAGCTCTTGAATGCAATGTCCTACTGAAGCTGGGCTAGCCATGTCTAATTCCTTTAGACTGAAGCTTTAGACTAACATTGCATGATTCCTGGAATTCTCATTAAGAATTTTGATATCTTTTTCCACTTAATTTTCGAAAATCACACAAAAAATTTACAAAATCATAAAATCCAAAAATATTTCTTGTTTGAGTCTAGTGTTTCATGACTAAGTTTGGTGTCAATTGCATGTTTCTATTCTTTTTGCATTCATTCATGTGTCTTCATTAATCTTCAAGTTGTTCTTGATGGTTTCATTGCTCTGATTTTTAAATTCTCTTGACTTGAGTGTTTATGTGTCTCATATGCATTCTCATTTTGTTAGTGTCAGTAGTATACAAACTGCTAAGTTTGGTGTATTGCATGCATTGTTATTTGATTTTAGTTGCATTTTGATTATTCCTCATTATCATTGTTATTTGATTCTTGTTGCATTTTGATTTTTCCTTATTATTAAAAATCCAAAAATATTTTTAATTTGTGTCTTCTCAAGTCAATAATACAGAGAATTGAAGATTCAGAACATACAGCAGAGGAATTACACAGAAAAAGCTGGGCGTTCAAAACGCCCAGTGAAGAAGGACAGACTGGCGTTTAAACGCCAGCCAGGGTACCTGGTTGGGCGTTTAACGCCCAAAAAGGTAGTGTTTTGAACAAGAGGTAGTGCACCATTCTGGGCGTTTAATGCCAGGATGGCACAAGAGGAAAGATTTTGTTTTTAATGCAGATTTTTTTTTTCAGTTTTCAAACTTTTTTCAAAATCAAATCTTTTTCAAATCATATCTTTTCAATCATATGTTTTCAAAATCAATTTCTTTCTATTTTTAAAAATTTTTCAAAATCAATTTCTCTCTATTTTTAAAAATACTTGCTATGAATCAATGATTTGATTCAACATTTCAAGCATGTTGCCTTTTCTATTGAGAAAGGTTTAATGTTTGAATCATATCTTTTCTTGATAGCCAAGTTTTTAATTTTCAAAATCAAATCTTTTTAAAATGTTTTTCAAATCATATCTTCTCAATCACATCTTTTTAAAACTAATCATATCTTCTTAACCATATCGTTTTCAAAATAGTTTTCAATCAAATCTTTTTGATTTCTAATTTCAAAGTCTTTTTCAAAAATCACTTGATTTCTTTTCCACTTTCATTTTCGAAAATCAATTAGTGTTTTTGAAAAATGTTTTCAAAATCTTTTACTTAATTTTCGAAAATTACTTCCCTTCTTCTCACATCCTTCTGTTTATGGACTAACACTATTCCTTAATGCAAAATTCGAACTCCATCTTCTTTGATAAGTTCGAATTTTCTACTTCTACCTTCCATTTTTCTTTTCCTCTGACACCTCAAGGAATCTCTATACAGTGACATAGAGGATTCCATATTACCTTGTTCTCTTCTCTTTCTTATGAGCAGGAGCAAAGACAAAAGCATTCTTGTTGAGGCTGACCCTGAACCTGAAAGGACCTTGAAGCGAAAGCTAAGAGAAGCCAAGGCACAACTTTCTGTAGAGGACTTAACAGAAATCTTCAAGGAAAAAGAACACATGGCAGCCGAAAACAACAACAATGCCAACAATGCAAGGAAGGTACTGGGTGACTTTACTGCACCTACTCCCGATTTCTATGGGAGAAGCATCTCTATCCCTGCCATT
>NC_029772.3:78847990-78849424 GCF_000817695.3 Arachis duranensis
ATAGACCGGGCTATCATGATTCATAGCATCATGATTGGAGAAGGAATAGAAGTTCATGAGGTTATATCTCAAGAACTTTATAAGGTGGCGGACAAGTCTTCTACCTTGGCAAGGTTAGCCTTTCCTCATCTCATTTGTCACCTCTGTTATTCAATTGGAGTTGACATAGAGGGAGACACCCCTATTGATGAGGACAAGCCCATCACTAAGAAGAGGATGGAGCACACAAGAGACCCCACTCATCATGAGATCCCTGAGATACCTTCAAGGGATGCACTTTCCTCCACAAAACTATTGGGAGCAACTAAACACCTCCCTAGGAGAATTGAGTTCCAACATGGGACAACTAAGGGTGGAGCATCAAGAACACTCCATCATCCTCCCTGAAATTAGAGAAGATCAAAGAATCATGAGAGAGGAGCAACAAAGACAAGGAAGAGATATTGAGGAGCTCAAGCACTCCATAGGATCTTCAAGAGGAAGAAAGAGCCGCTATCACTAAGGTGGACCCGTTCTTTAATTTCCTTGTTCTTTATTTTCCTGTTTTTCGAAAATTAATGCTTATGTTTGTCCGTGTTTGTGTCTTGTGATCATTAGTGTCTTAGGGTCTATGCCTTAAAGTTATGAATGTCCTATGAATCCATCACCTTTCTTAAATGAAAAATGTTTTAATTAAAAAGGAAAGAATTGCATGAATTTTGAATTTCATAACAATTTAATTATTTTGATGTGGTGGCAATACTTTTGTTTTCTGAATGTATGCTTAAACAGTGCATATGTCTTTTGAATTTGTGGTTCATGAATGTTAGCTCTTGAAAGAATGATGAAAAAGGAGACATGTTACTGAGGATCTGAAAAATCATAAAAATAATTCTTGAAGCAAGAAAAAGCAGTGAATATAAAAAAAGAAAAAGAGAGAAAATTTCGAAAAAAAAAGAGAAGAGAAAAAGAAAGAAAAAGAAAGAAAAATAAAAGAAATAAAGTTGTGATCCAAGGCAAAAAGAGTGTGCTTAAGAACCCTGGACACCTCTAATTGGGGACTCTAGCAAAGCTGAGTCACAATCTGAAAAGGTTCACCCAATTATGTGTCTGTGGCATGTATGTATCCGGTGGTAATACTGGAAGACAGAGTGCTTTGGGCCACAGCCAAGACTCAATAAGTAGCTTTGTTCAAGAATCATCATACTTAACTAGGAGAATCAATAACACTATCTGGATTCTGAGTTCCTAAAGAAGCAAACCATTATGAATATCAAAGGATAGAGTGAGATGCCAAAACTGTTCAGAGGCAAAAAGCTAAAAGCCCCGCTCATCTAATTAATACTGATCTTCAAAGATGTTTTTGGAATTCGTTGCATATTCTCTTCTCTTTATCTTATTTGATTTTTAGTTGCTTGAGGACAAGCAACAATTTAAGTTTGGTGTTGTGATGAG
>NC_029772.3:78849677-78849873 GCF_000817695.3 Arachis duranensis
CGAAAAGGACTGCAGATGCTGTTGGATTCTGACCTCCCTGCACTCGAAGTGGATTTGCTGGAGCTACAGAAGCCCAATTGGCGCGCTCTCAACGGCGTTGGAAAGTAGACATCCAGGGCTTTCCAGCAATATATGATAGTCTATACTTTGCCCAAGATTTGATGGCCCAAACCGGCGTTCAAAGTCACCCTCAGAA
>NC_029772.3:78850960-78852743 GCF_000817695.3 Arachis duranensis
CTGATCACAATTTCGTGCACCAATGAGCGGGGCTAGTAGCTTTTTGCTTCTGAATAGTTTTGGCATCTCACTTTATCCTTTGAAATTCAGAATGATTGGCATCCATAGGTACTCAGAATTCATATAGCATTATTGATTCTCCTAGTTTAGTATGTTGATTCTTGAACACAGTTATTTTATGAGTCTTGGTCGTGGCCCTAAGCACTTTGTTTTCCAGTATTACCACCGGATACATAAATGCCACAGACACATAACTGGGTGAACATTTTCAGATTGTGACTTAGCTTTGCTCAAGTCCCCAATTAGAGGTGTCTAGAGTTCTTAAGCACACTCTTTTGCTTTGGATCACGACTTTAACCACTCAGTCTCAAGCTTTTCACTTGGACCTGCATGCCACAAGCACATGGTTCGAGATAGCTTGATTTAGCCGCTTAGGCCTGGATTTATTTTCTTGGGCGTTCCTATCCATTGATGCTCAAAGCCTTGAATCCTTTTTTCCCTTGCCTTTTGGTTTAAAGGGCTATTAGCTTTTTCTACTGCTTCTTCTCTTTTTTTTTGTTGCTTTTTCTTGCTTCAAGAATCAATTTCATGATTTTTCAGATCATCAATAATATTTCTCTTGTTCATCATTCTTTCAAGAGCCAACAATTTTAACACTCATAAAATTTAATATAAAAAAATGCACTGTTCAGAGACATTCATTCAGAAGACAAAAAGTATTGCCACCACATATAAATAATTAGAATATTCCTTATTAAAAACTCGAAAAAAGTATTGCCTCCTTATTCTAAAACTATGCTATTTTATTTATGTTTGATGATGATGAGAAAAATAAATTATAACTTAATTGGAGATAAAATCAAAATAGATATACTAATTACTACTACTCATATATAACTTCTAAGGTAAATTCCTAATAAGAACAACTATCACAGAGTTAAGGCTAAGATTAGGACTCAACAACCTTTATTTGGGGAGGTGGATGCTTGATGAGCGGATAATTTATATGCTTTTTGGCATTGTTTTTAGTATGTTTTAGTTAGTTTTTATTATATTTTTATTAGTTTTTAGTTAAATTTCACTTTTCAAGACTTTACTATGAGTTTTTGTGTTTTTCTGTGATTTCAGGTATTTTCTTGCTGAAATTGAGGGACCTGAGCAACAATCTGATTCAGAGGCTGAAAAGGACTGCAGATGCTGTTGGATTCTGACCTCCCTGCACTAGAAGTGGATTTTCTGGAGCTACAGAAGCCCAATTGGCACGATCTCAACTGCATTAGAAAGTAGACATCCTGGGCTTTCCAGCAAAGTCTAATAATCCATACTTTTCTCGAGATTTGATGGCCCAAACAGGCGTTCCAAGTCAGCTCAAGAATTCTGGCATAAAACGCCGGAACTGGCACAAGAATGGGAGTTAAACGCCCAAACTGGCACAAAAGCTGGCGTTTAACTCCAAGAAGAGTCTCTACACGAAAATGCTTCAATGCTCAGCCCAAGCACACACCAAGTGGCCCCGGAAGTGGATTTTTATGTCATTTACTCATTTCTGTAAACCCTAGCTACTAGTTCTCTATAAGTAGGACCTTTTGCTATTGTATTTACATCTTTTGATCACTTTAGATCTGTAGATCATCTTTGGACATCTAGTTCTTAGATTATGGGGACTGGCCGCTCGGCCATGCCTAGACCTTGTTCTTATGTATTTTCAATGATGGAGTTTCTACACACCATAGATTAAGGTGTGGAGCTCTGCTGTACCTCGAGTATTAATGCAATTACTACT
>NC_029772.3:78852817-78853375 GCF_000817695.3 Arachis duranensis
CTCAACTTGATGAATGTGATGATCCGTGACACTTATCATCATTCTCACCTATGAACGTGTGCCTGACAACCACCTCCGTTCTACCTTAAATTGAGTGGATATCTCTTGGGTTCCATAATCAGAATCTTTGTGGTATAAGCTAGAATTGATGGCGGCATTCAAGAGAATCCGGAAGGTCTAAACCTTGTCTACGGTATTCTGAGTAGGATTCAAGGATTGAATGACTGTGACGAGCTTCAAACTCGCGATTGTGGGGCGTTAGTGATAGACGCAAAAGAATCACTGGATTCTATTCCGACATGATTGAGAACCGACAGCTGAATAGCTGTACTGTGACAGAGCGCGTTGAACATTTTCACTGAGAGGACGGGACTGTAGCCATTGACAACGGTGATGCCCAACATACAGCTTGCGATGGAAAGGAGTAAGAAGGATTGGATGAAGACAGAAGGAAAGCAGAGAGACGGAAGGGACAAAGCATCTCCATACGCTTATCTGAAATTCTCACCAATGAATTGCATAAGTATCTCTATCTTTATTTTATGCTTTATTCATAAA
>NC_029772.3:78853563-78855466 GCF_000817695.3 Arachis duranensis
TCAATTTAGCTCTTGAATGTAATGTCCTACTGAAGCTTGGCTAGCCATGTCTAATCTCTTTAGACTAAAGCTTTAGACTAACATTGCATGATTCCTGGAATTCTTATTAAAAATTTTGAATCTCTTTATTTTCTTCTCCATATAATTTTTGAAAAATCCAAAAAATTTACAAAATCATAAAAACCAAAAATATTTCTTGTTTGAGTCTAGTGTCTCATTTTAAGTTTGGTGTCAATTCCATGTTTCTGTTCTTCTTGCATTTATCATGTGTCTTTATTGATCTTCAAGTTGTTCTTGATGATTTACTTGCTCTGATCTTTAAATTCTCTTGCTTTGTGTGTTTTGTTGTTTCTCATATGCATTCTCAATTTGTTATTGTCAGTAGTATACAAACTTCTAAGTTTGGTGTCTTGCATGCATTGTTTATTTGATTTTAGTTGCATTTTGATTTCTCCTCATCATTAAAAATCCAAAAAATTTTTAATTTGTGTCTTTTCAAGTCAATAATGCAGAGAATTGAAGATTCAGAACATACAACAGAGGAATTACACAGAAAAAGTTGGGCCAGTGAGGAAGGAAAATTGGCATTTAAACGCTAGCCAAGGTGCCTGGCTGGGCGTTTAACGCCCAAAAGGGTAGCATTTTGGGCATTAAACGCCAAAATGGATACCAGGCGTTTAACGCCAGGATGGCACAAGGGGAAAGATTTTGTTTTCAATTCAAATTTTTTTCAAGTTTTCATAATTTTTCTAAATCAAATATTTTTCAAATCATATCTTTTCAATCATATATTTTCAAAATCAATTTCTTTCCATTTTCAAAAATACTTGCTAACAATTAATGATTTGATTCAACATTTCAAGTATGTTGCCTATTCTGTTGAGAAAGGTTTAAAGTTTAAATCATATCTTTTCTTGTTAGCCAAGTCATTAATTTTCAAAATCAAATCTTTGTAAATTGTTTTTCAAATCATATCTTCTCAATCATATATTTTTAAAACCATAACTTTTCAATCATATCTTTTTAATCACATATTTTTTAAAATAAGTTTTCAATCATTTCTTTTTTATTTCTAATTTCAAAATCTTTTTCAAAAATCACTTTACTTCTTTCTCAATCTTAGTTTTCGAAAATCATCAATCAATTTTCAAAATGTTTTTAAAATCTTTCTAATTTATTTTCGAAAATTTCTTCCCCTCTTCTCACATCCTTCTATTTATGGACTAAAATGTACAATTCGAACTCTATTTTTCTAAGTTCGAATTCTTCTACCTCTTCTTTCTATTTTTCTTTTCATCTGACACCTCAAGGAATCTCTATACTGTGACATAGAGGATTCCATATTTTCTTGTTTTCTTTTCTTTCATATGAGCAGGAGCAAAGACAAAAGCATTCTTGTTGAGGTTGACCCTGAACCTAAAAGGACCTTGAAGTGAAAGCTAAGAGAAGCTAAAGCACTACTCTCTGTAGAGGACCTAACAGAAATCTTCAAAGAAGAAGACATGGCAGCCGAAAACAACAACAATGCCAACAATGCAAGGAAGGTGCTAGGTGACTTTACTGCACCCACTCCCGACTTCTATGGGAGAAGCATCTCTATCCCTGCCATTGGAGCAAACAACTTTGAGCTTAAACCTCAATTAGTTTCTCTAATGCAACAAAATTGCAAGTTCCATGGACTTCCATTGGAAGATCCTCATTAGTTTTTAGCTGAATTCTTGCAAATCTGTGACACTATCAAGACCAATGGGGTTGACCCTGAGGTCTACAGACTTATGCTATTCCCTTTTGCTGTAAGAGACAAAGCTAGGATATGGTTGGACTCACAACCTAAAGAAAGCCTGAACTCTTGGGAAAAGCTAGTCAATGCCTTCTTGGCAAAGTTCTTTCCACCTCAAAAATT
>NC_029772.3:78855504-78870920 GCF_000817695.3 Arachis duranensis
ATCCCTCTATGAAGCTTGGGAAAGATACAAACAATTGATCAGAAAGTGTCCTTCTGACATGCTTTCTGAATGGAGCATCATAGGTATCTTCTATGATGGTCTGTCTGAACAGTCTAAGATGTCATTGGACAGCTCTGCTGGAGGATCTCTTCATCTGAAGAAGACGTCTGTAGAAGCTCAAGAACTCATTGAAATAGTTGCAAATAACCAATTCATGTACACTTCTGAAAGGAATCCTGTAAACAATGGGATGAATCAGAAGAAAGGAGTTCTTTAGATTGATACTCTGAATGCCATACTGGCTCAGAACAAAATATTGACTCAGCAAGTCAATATGATTTCTCAAAGTCTGTCTAGAATGCAAGCTGCACCAGGCAGTACTAAGGACGCTTCATCTGAAGAAGAACCTTATGATCCTGAGAACCCTTCAATGGAAGAGGTGAATTACATGGGAGAACCCTATGGAAACACCTATAATCCTTCATCGAGAAATCATCCAAATCTCTCATGGAAGGATCAACAGAGACCTCAACAAGATTTCAACAACAATAATGGTGGAAGAAACAGGTTTAGCAATGGCAATCCTTTTCCATCATCTTCTCGGCAACAGACAGAGAATTCTAAGCAGAGCCACTTTGACTTAGCAACCATGGTCTCTGATCTAATCAAAACCACTCAAAGTTTCATGACTGAAATAAGGTCCTCCATTAGAAACTTGGAGGCACAAGTGGGTCAGCTGAGTAAGAAAGTTACTGAACTCCCTCCTAGTACTCTTCCAAACAATACAAAAGAGAATCCAAAAGGAGAGTGCAAGGCCATCAACATAGCCAAACTTGGAGAGGAGAAAGAGGTGGTGAGCGCCACTGAGAAAGACCTCAATGGGCATCCACTGGCCTCCAATGAGTTCCCTAATGAGGAACCATGGGAATCTGAGGATCACACTGAGACCATAGAGATTCCATTGGATTTACTTCTACCATTCATGAGCTCTGATGAGTATTCTTCCTCTGAAGAGGATGAGTATGTCACTGAAGAGCAAGTTGCTAAGTACCTTGGAGCAATCATGAAGCTAAATGACAAGTTATTTGGTAATGAGACTTGGGAGGATGAACCCCCTTTGCTCACCAAAGAACTGAATGACTTGACTAGGCAGAGATTACCTCAAAATAGACAGGACCCTGGAAAGTTCTCAATACCTTGTACAATAGGCACCATGACTTTCAAGAAGGCTCTGTGTGACCTAGGGTCAAGCATAAACCTCATGCCTCTCTCTGTAATGGAGAAGCTAGGGATCTTTGAGGTACAAGCTGCAAGAATCTCACTAGAGATGGCAGACAATTCAAGAAAACGAGCTTACGGACTTGTAGAGGATGTTCTGGTTAAAGTTGAAGACCATTACATCCCTGCTGATTTCATAGTCCTAGAGACTGGGAACTGCATGGATGAATCCATCATCCTTGGCAGACCCTTCCTAGCCACAGCAAAGGCTGTAATTGATGTTGACAGAGGAGAATTGATCATTCAAGTGAATGAAGAATCCCTTGTGTTTAAGGCTCAAGGATATCCCTATGTAACCATGGAGAGGAAGCATGAAGAGCTTCTCTCAAAATAGAGTCAAACAGAGCCCCCACAGTCAAACTCTAAGTTTGGTGTTGGGAGGTTCCAACATTGCTCTGAGTATCTGTGAGGCTCCATGAGAGCCCACTGTCAAGCTACTGACATTAAAGAAACGATTGTTGGGAGGTAATCAAATGTTATATTTATCTAATTTCCATTTGTTATTTTATGTTTTTATAGGTTGATGATCATGGGAAGTCACAAAATCAATTGAAAAAGTAAAAACATCATGAAAAACAGAAAGAAAAACAGCACACCCTGGAGGAAAAACTTGCTGGCGTTTAAACGCCAGTAAGGGCAGCAAATGGGCGTTTAACGCCCAGTCTGGCACCATTCTGGGCGTTTAACGCCAGAAAGGGGCACCAGACTGGCGTTAAACGCAAGGAAAGGGCAAGAACTTGGCGTTAAACGCCAGAAATGGGCACCAGCCCGGTGTTTAACGCCAAAATTGGCATAAGAGTGCATTTTTGCTCGCCACTTGGTGCAGGGATGAATTTTCCTTGACACCTCAGGATCTGTGGACCCCACAGGATCCCCACCTACCCCACCACTCTCTCTCTTCTTCACCCATTCACCAATCACCTGAACACCTCTTTCCCAAAAACCCCTCACATATCAAATCCCACTATTCTCCTCACCACTCACATCCATCCTTCATAAAACCTCACCTACCTCACCATTCAAATTCAAACCACTTTCCCTCCCAACCCACCCTCACATGACCGAACCCTACCCCTCTCTCCACCCCTATATAAACCCATCTTCACTCCTTCATTTTCACACAACCAAAATACTACTTCTCCCCCTTGGCCGAACCACAAAGCCACCTCCATCTCCTCTATTTCTTCTTCTTCTACTCTCTTCTTTCCTCTTTTGCTTGAGGACGAGCAAACCTTCTAAGTTTGGTGTGGTAAAAGCATTGCTTTTTGTTTTTCCATAACCATTTATGGCATCTAAGGCCGGAGAAACCTCTAGAAAGAGGAAAGGGAAGGCAACAGCTTCCACCTCCGAGTCATGGGAGATGGAGAGATTCATCTCAAGGGTGCATCAAGACCACTTCTATGAAGTTGTGGCCATGAAGAAGGTGATGAACACCTCCGGAAAATGTAAGGTTGGCATTCAACTTGCCCATGATGCAAGGAGATGAACACCCTTACACTAGAAGGGTCAACTTTGATCAAAGGTTGGACCAAGTCCTCATAGACATTTGTGAAGAGGGCGCTCAATGGAAGAGAAATTCAAGAGGGAAGCCGGTTCAACTGAGAAGGCATGACTTCAAGCCCGTGGCTAGAGAATGGTTGGAGTTTGTCCAACGCTCAATCATTCCCATTAGCAACCGGTACGAAGTTGCTATAGACCGGGCTATCATGATTCATAGTATCATGATTGGAGAGGAAGTAGAAGTTCATGAGGTTATATCCCAAGAACTTTTCCATCTACCTCAACTTTATCTATCTTTTCTTCACACCTTCCGATAACACCCTTTTTCTTCTTTTGCTCGAGGACGAGCAAACCTTGTAAGTTTGGTGTGGTAAAAGCATTGCTTTTCCATAACCATTTATGGCATCCAAGGCCGGAGAAACCTCTAGAAAGAGGAAAGGAAAGGAAAAAGCCTCCTCCTCCGAGTCATCATGAAATCCCTGAGATACCTCAAGGGATGCACTTTCCTCCACAAAACTATTGGGAGCAAATCAACACCTCCCTGGGAGAATTGAGTTCTAACATGGGACAACTAAGGGTGGAGCACCAAGAACATTTCATTCTCCTCCATGAAATTAGAGAAGATCAAAGAGTCATGAGAGAGGAGCAACAAAGGCAAGGAAGAGACATTGAGGAGCTTAAGCACTCCATAAGATCATCAAGAGGAAGAACAAGCCGCCATCACTAAGGTGGACCCGTTCTTTAATCTCCTTATTCTTTATTTTCCTGTTTTTCGAATTTTCATGCTTATGTTTATCTATGTTTGTGTCTTATGATCATTAGTGTCTTAGTGTTTATGCCTTAAAGTTATGAATGTCCTATGAATCCATCACCTTTCTTAAAAATAAGTTCTTAATTAAAAAGGAGAAGGATTGCATGAATTTTGAATTTTATAGCAGATTAATCATTTTGATGTGGTGGCAATACTTTGACTTCTGAATGTATGCTTGAACAGTGCATATGTCTTTTGAATTTGTTGTTCATGAATGTTAAAATTGTTGGCTCTTGAAAGAATGATGAAAAAGGAGACATGTTACTGAGGATCTGAAAAATCATAAAAATGATTCTTGAAGCAAGAAAAAGCATTGAATTCAAAAAAAAAGGGAAAGGAAAAAGAAAAAAATAAAGTTGTGATCCAAGGAAAAAAGAGTGTGCTTAAGAACCCTGGACACCTCTAATTGGGGACTCTAGCAAAGCTGAGTCACAATCTGAAAAGGTTCACCCAGTTATGTGTCTGTGGCATGTATGTATCCGGTGCTAATACTGGAAGATAGAGTGCTTTGGGCCACAGCCAAGACTCATAAAGTAGCTATGTTCAAGAATCATCATACTTAACTAGGAGAACCAATAACACTATCTGGATTCTGAGTTCCAATAGAAGCCCATCATTCTGAATTTCAAAGGATAAAGTGAGATGCCAAAACTGTTCAGAGGCAAAAAGCTAAAAGCCCCGCTCATCTAATTAATACTGATCTTCATAGATGTTTTTGGAATTCATTGCATATTCTCTTCTTTTTATCTTATTTGATTTTCAGTTACTTGGGGACAAGCAACAATTTAAGTTTGGTGTTGTGATGAGCGGATAATTTATACGCTTTTTGGCATTGTTTTTAGTATGTTTTTAGTATGTTTTAGATAATTTTTATTTTATTTTTATTAGCTTTTAGTTAAAATTTACTTTTCTGGACTTTACTATGAGTTTGTGTGTTTTTCTGTGATTTCAGGTATTTTCTGGCTGAATTGAGGGACCTGAGCAAAAATCTGATTCAGAGGCTGAAAAGGACTGCAGATGCTATTGGATTCTGACCTCCCTGCACTCGAAGTGGATTTGCTGGAGCTACAGAAGCCCAATTGGTGCGCTCTCAACTGCGTTGAAAAGTCGACATCCTGGGCTTTCCAACAATGTCTAATAGTTCATACTTTGCCCGAGATTTGATGGCCCAAATAGGCGTTCCAAGTCACCTCAAGAATTCTGGCGTAAAACGCATGAACTAGCACAAGAATGGGAGTTAAACGCCCAAACTGGCACAAAAGCTGACGTTTAACTCCAAGAAGAGTCTCTACACGAAAATGCTTCAATGCTCAGCCCAAGCACACACCAAGTGGGCCCGGAAGTGCATTTTTATGTCATTTACTCATTTCTGTAAACCCTAGGTACTAGTTCTCTATAAGTAGGACATTTTGCTATTGTATTTACATCTTTTAATCACTTTAGATCTCTAGATCATCTTTGGATGTCTAGTTCTTAGATTATGGGGCTGGCCTCTCGGCCATGCCTAGACCTTGTTCTTATGTATTTTCAACGGTGGAGTTTCTACACACCATAGATTAAGGTGTGGAGCTCTGCTGTACCTCGAGTATTAATGCAATTACTATTGTTCTTCTATTCAATTCAGCTTATTCTTATTCTAAGGTATCACTTGTTCCTCAACTTGATGAATGTGATGATCCGTGACACTCATCATCATTCTCACCTATGAACGTGTGCCTGACAACCACCTCCGTTCTACCTTAGATTGAGTGGATATCTCTTGGGTTCCTTAATCAGAATCTTTGTGGTATAAGCTAGAATTGATGGCGGCATTCAAGAGAATCGGAAGGTCTAAACCTTGTATGTGGTATTATGAATAGGATTCAAGGATTGAATGACTGTGACGAGCTTCAAACTCGCGATTGTGGGGCGTTAGTGACAGACGCAAAAGAATCACTGGATTCAATTCCAACATGATCGAGAACCGACAGCTGAATAGCCGTGCTGTGACAGAGCGCGTTGAACATTTTCACTGAGAGGACGGGACTGTAGGTATCTCTATCTTTATTTTATGCTTTATTCATAAATCATCCATAACCATTTGAATCTGCCTGACTGAGATTTACAAGATGACCATAGCTTGCTTCATACCAACAATCTCCGTGGGATCGACCCTTACTCGCGTAAGGTTTATTACTTGGACGACCCAGTGCACTTGCTGGTTAGTTATGCGAAGTTGTGATAAAGAGTTGAGATTGCAATTGAGCATACCATGTTGATGGCGCCATTGATGATCACAATTTCGTACACCAATGCTCCTTTAATCTGTGGGGTGCTTGGTCCTTCAAGAGATAGCTTCTTTGGTTAAGAACTTCCCTTGATTCCAAATTGGTTTAGGAGCCATGATCTTAGTGGGTATTGGTTTAGTGATCACGGATAAACAAACCAAACTTAGAGGTTTGCTTGTCCTCAAGCAAAAGAAAGGAAAGGAGAGGGATAGAAGGAGAGCCAATTTTGAATTATGGAGGAGAGGAGGGAGGCCGAACGTGGATTTAAAGGGAAGGGAGGGTGGGTTTTCAAAAATTTTTAAAAAGATAAGATAGAAAATATGATTTGTAAAAGATAAGTATAATAGGAAAAAGATGTAATTTAAAATTGAAAACTTATGAAAGATATTTGAAAAAGATAAGTCTGAATTTTGAAAAGAAGATATAATGAGTTTAAAAAGATTTGAAAAGAATTTAAAAAGATAATTGAGTTTTGAAAAAGGTTTGAAAAGATTTTGAAGAAAAATTAAGAAACATGTCTAGGATTAAAAATTTTTGGAATTGAAGTTGAAAGATGAGAGTTTGTAACATGTTTATGCAAGAAATCATGAATTGAAACATATAAAATGGAATTGAAAACGAATTTACCTCCTCCCTACAATCCTGGCGTTAAATGCCCAAACGATGCATGTTTTGGGCGTTTAACGCCCATTTGTAGCTTCTCCTGGGCATTTAACGCCCAGCTGTAGCATCTAGCCGGCGTTAAACGCCAGAAAATACTTTATCACTGGGCATTTTTCTGAACGCCCATTATGCTGCAAATCTGGCGTTAAACACCCAAAAGTTGCTTCTTTCTGGTGTTTAACGCCCAGATGGCTATCTCTACTGGCGTTAAATGCCCAGTAGATGCCCCTTTTGGGCGTTTAACGCCCAAAACAGCTCTTATTGGCTTTTTCTCACCAGTGAGCTTCTTTTTGCTGTTTTATCCTCTGAATCCTTCTGTAACTCTGTGAACTCATGCAATTGCTATTTTACCTTGAAGATAATTAATATGAACCTGTAAAATTCAATTAATTAACAAATAAGCTTTGTTAATGGCTGGGTTGCCTCCCAGCAAGTGCTTCTTTATTGTCTTTAGCTGGACTATTATTGAACTTTAATCAAGTCTCAGTTTTGAGCATTCTTGCTCAAAATTGCCTTCAATATAATGTTTGACTCTCTATCCATTAACAATGAACTTTTTGTTAGAATCATTATCCTGAAGCTCTACGTATCCATATGGTGACACACTTGTAATCACATATGGACCTCTCCACCGGGATTTCAGTTTCCCGGGGAATAATCTGAGCCTAGAATTAAACAGCAGAACTTTCTGCCCTGGCTCAAAGACTCTGGATGACGGCTTCTTATCATGCCATCTTTTTGCTTTCTCTTTGTAAATTTTTACATTTTCGAAAGCATTGAGTCTGAATTCCTCTAGCTCATTTAACTGGAGCAATCGTTTTTCTCCAGCTAATTTGGCATCAAGGTTTAGGAATCTGGTTGCTCAGTAAGCCTTATGTTCCAGTTCCACTGGCAAGTGACAGGCTTTTTGATAAACCCATATTTTATGATATATTTTGTGCTTAGTTTGAGTGATATATTCAATCCTTCACCCACTTATTGATATTAATTGCATGGTTTTACTTTTCCTTCCTTATTATGTGATGTATGTGAAAAACATGTTTCCTATGCTTTAAAATTAATTAATTTAATTATCCTTTATTATCATTCGATGCCATGATTTGTGTGTCGAGTAGTTTCAGATCTTCTAAGGCAGGAATGACTTAAAGGATGGAAAGGAAACATACAAAAATGGAAGGAAAGCACAAAACGGAGTTTCTGAAGAAACTGACAGCGACGCGACCGCATGGACGACGCGGCCACATGCCAAGAGTGAAGAAGCAGTGACGCGGCCGCATGACTGATGTGGCCGCGCACCTAAAGAAGAACACTTATGACGCGGCCGCATGACTGACGCAACCGCGCGACAAGGAAAGCTCAAATTGACGGGACCGCGTGACCCACGCGGACGCGCAACAGAGGCCATGCACCAGAAATTGCAGAAAACGCTCATAGCGAATTCTGAAGCCCTTTTTGGCCCAAATCCAAGTCCAGAAGGCATAGACCAGAGGTTATGAAGTGGGGGAATGCATCCATTCAGGGAGCCTCCAATTTTTAGTCACTTTCCATGATTTAGATTTAGTTTTGGAGAGAGGTTCCCTCCTCTCTCTCTTAGGATTAGGATTTAGGATTTCTCTTAGGTTTTAGGAGTGACTCTCAATCCCAGGTTCAATGTTCTTTTACTTTATAATTATCTCTTATTTTCAGCTACTTTAATGCTTATATTAGTTTTGTTGCCTATTTGGCTTATGCTACATTCATGTTATGATTTTCTTTGAATTAATATTATTTGAGGTATTTCAGTTATTATTGCTTTCTTTTATTTACATGATTATTGCTTCACATCTGAAGGCATTTTTATTCCAGTAGATTTACTTTTCCCCTTTTGGACTTGGTTAAGAAATCAGTAACTCAGGAGTTATCCAATTCAACACAATTGACAATTGTCATCTTCGCTAATTGAATTGAACTTCAATGATCCCAATCTTTTTTTTTAAAATAAATAGGATTCGAAGATCAGACTAATTAATCCCTTGACCTTCCCTTGCCTTAGTAAGGGTTAACAAAGTGGAATTAAGATTCAATTTTCATTATCATTGATAAGGATAACTAAGACTAGACTTCCAATTTCTCATACCTTGCCAAAAGTTTATTTTACAGTTATTTATTTATTTTACCTGCCATTTAAATTACTTGTTCCTCATATTTAAAAACCCCGATTTACAGTCTTCATAACCAATAATAAGAACATACCTCCCTACAATTCGTTGAGAAGACGACCCGAGGTTTAAATACTTCGGTTATCAATTTATTTAGGGGTTTGTTACTTGTGACAACCAAAACGTTTGCACGAAGGGATTTTTGTTGGTTTAGAAACTATATCTACAACGCGACTTTATAAAATTCTTTACTAGCAAAAATCCTAACGTCAAAATGGCGCCGTTGCCGGGGAATTGCAAACGTGTGCCTTATTATTGGTTATTGTAAATATTTTTCAAAAAAAAAAGGTATTTTTCTTTTACTTGTTTATTTGTTTTCTCTCTTCCCTCTTATTTCTGATAGCTATTATGAATTCTCACCCCTCTCGCTTTGAGTTTGGTTCTAATTTTGTTGCAAGGAATGGAAGCTATAACAGGACTATGCATCAAGGTCTGAGCAATCAAAGATGGATAGAGCCACAAGGATCTGATCACCCTTTTAGGCAACAACATCCTCCTAGATATCATGGACAAAGACAAGTTTACGATGCATGCCCAACTGATAGATTTGGTGGACCGCCTTGTAGCTACCAACAAGCCTCACCCTATGCTCAGAGACCATCCCTTCAACACAGCCCCAATCCACCATACTCACAAGCTTCTTTTCACCATTCACCACCATATGATCCTTATCCACCTCAACACCAACCCAATTACTCCCGAGAACCACCACTCCCTTATACACCATGTTCACATTCATCAATCCAAGAATCACAGGTTCGCTTCGAAGAATCAGTAAACCAGTTCACAACAACCCTTCATCAACTGGAGCAAGCAATAAATCAATTATCTTCTAGACGTTTAGACACTCAACAGACTCCCATGGCTTCATGTGGAGAATCTAATGAAGAATGCAGCACGAAGAAGACACTAGAGACTCCAGTGGACAGCATAGAGCATAACTTCGTACTGGAACAAGTAGAGGGCGCTTTCATTGCAGAAGAAGAAGAGTTGGTTGAAGAATTAGGAGATGCTGAACCTCCTAGGAAATACAGAGCCATAGAAGACCCCGTTAAGGATGTTACAATTGACACTAAAGCGGATCTTGCATAGTCTCCAATGCAGATATCTTATGAAGAACGGGACTAAGTAACTCAAGACGCATGTTTCCTTGATGATGATAGTCACCAGTCAAGTCCTCCTAGTGCTGAACTTGCACCCGCAAGTGAATTCTTTGAGACAGAAGAATCTTCCCCAAGTGAATACGAAGATGATGCAGAGGTCGACTTTTCTCAACCTCTTAATTATGACTCGAGTGATGAGGAAGATATGGAAGACTTTGACCAGGACATGGCTGGAATGGAAAAGATTTGCAAAGAAGTGGAAGGATTCACTGAAGACCACAAGGGAGTAGAGCTTGCAGAACCACTGGAAACACTGATCCCAAGGCCACTACCACTCAACACAAATTTCAACTGGGTAAAATCCTTGGCTTTCATCTTCAATTTCCCACTTGAATATGGTTTGCTTGAATCAGATGGCCAGCTTAGAGCTCTTTGCAGCTTTAAGCGAAAAAGGGAAATGACTCACACTCAGCCCTGGTATGCAAGATTCAATGAGGTTTCTCACTTCAATCTGAGGTGCAGGAATTGGTGTCAAGCTCAATTTAAAGGATCTCGGAAGCTATTTGGTCACTGCAGTGAGAATTCGGATTACTCATCACCCGACTGGAACGATGTAGATCAAGACAAAGACGGGTGTAAAAGAAAAGTTTGGGATCCTAGAGTCTATTCTGACATTCAACACTCCGGGAGCCTGCAAGCCTGTTTGAACTCACACAAGGGCTTTACGTACTTTGTTTGGGACCCCAGAGGATATTGGCATTCCAAGCACTGGTGGAGATTTCTGGATGAATTCAAGCACAAGCCACCATAACAGGAATCTCATCCAATGTCCAACTTAAGGACTTTAACTAAAAGTGCTAGGTGGGAGATAACCCACCATGGTATGATCGTTCCCGTTTCCATTTTATTTCATTTTTTGTTTATTTTATATTGTTTATTTCTATTGAACCTGGATGCTATTCATAGCATTTGAATTTAGCACTGCATACTGCATAATTACATACCTGCATAAAAAAAAGGGAGAGAGAAAAAGGGCATGCGACACGACCGCATTGATCATGCGATCGCGTCAGTTGCGACAAAACACCTTCCACGCGGCCGCGTCATCCACGCAGTCGCGTGATCTGGAAATCGGCGGAAAGATCCAACGCCCACAAAATTGGGCTGGAATCGTGTGGCCATTGTGCGTTTCGCACAAAATGAACCACGCGGTCGCGTCCCTGACGCGATCACGTCACCTGCACAAACACTAATCCCACGCGACAGCATGAGCGACGCGATCGCGTCGTGTGGATAGCACACCACCCCAAAGGAGACAGAGAGTTGCGCTGAAGCGACGATGGGATTATGCATTTCGCACGATTTCCAGCGACGCGATCGCGTCGCCTACGCGATCGTGCCATTCATTATTCACTAATCCCATGCGATCGCGTTAGCCAAGCGATCGCGTCAACTCCCATTTCACCCCGGCCATGCGACTGCGTGCCCCACACGATCGCGTGGATTCAAATTTACTAAACCCCCAGTCACGCGAACCCTACCCATTCGCGTCACCCCCACCCTTCTCCTTCCTCTCTTCTCTCCACAGCCACCACCCACAACCTCCAACAACCACCACCGCCCACCGCAACTCCCGACGACCACCCAAAAGCCACCACCACGACACCCCCTTCCTCTTTCCCCCTCTTTCTTCTTCTTCTTTCCCCTTCTCCCTCCACCGCCGCTGACCCCCTCCGCAATCGCCACCCTTCACGCTGCCATCACCGTCGCGCCACCCTCCTCCCGCGCGCCAGATGCCGCCACCACCATTCCCCAGCCACCTCTCTGCCCCAATCTCCTTCTTTAGCCTTCCAGGTTCCGCAACACGTCACCCTTCTATCCATTCGTAGTTATTCCATATTTTTTTTCTGTTTATGTTTATCATTAGGCTAGTTAGATATGTATGTTGTAGTAGATTCTAGGTTGTTAGGTAGCCTAGGATGTGGTTAGCGGATTTAGGCCTGATAATTGCGCTGTTCGTGTTTCTTGCTTTATGATTTTCGCAATTCTGATGTTTCTGTTATGTTGCTATTGTTCATATGTTGTCCTTTCTTGTTTTATGCTGCTTTTTACATTGCCTTTTTCATATTTATACTCCTTATATGAGATTGCAGCTATGTTTTAATTTTTATTCATATGACCTGTTTTGTTGCTGTTTATTTTTCGGGATAATCCAATTTTAGCCGGAATGCTGCCCAAATTTCTGTAAAATGTTTGCTTTCTTGTCTTGGTTTTCGAATTTTCAACTGTGCTTTCCTTAGATTCCCCTAAACCAATTCATGAATGCCAGGGAACACATTCTTATTCTCTTTGATCTCCTGGTTCATAAATTGCATTTTTGATGTTTGATTCCAATTCTTGCTATTTCTATATCTATCTGAATCAACATCAAACTGTTTTCCTTGTTTGGTTATGAGTTACCTGTAGCTTCTAATTATGAATGCTTGTTACATAGAAACTTATCCTTATGCCACTTACCTTAACCCATTTTTCACTAACTCACTAATTTTAACTTCCTAAACTCTTTTTCAATTCTAACCAAACTAACCTTTTAAAACATCTCTTCTGGTTTTTCACTTTCTTTTAACCTTCTAACCATGGCATAATGATAATTTTTCCTAATTAACATGCCTTCTATTACATTTTGGATTGTCAATTCTTCCTTTCGAACTTTTAACTCCTATACAATCCTTAATGCACATTTACTTAACTCATTTTCCTCATTCTATTTCTCCTTTGCCACTATGTGCTTATTTAATTATTATTTGCCTACCTGTTTTCCTCTTCCCATTATATCCTTAATTTCTGTCATTCAGGATATCTGACACCCAAAGAAAGGGAAAGGAAAGGCAACTACTGGCAAACTGAAAAGTGGTGAATCCTCTATGTCTCTCATGGAACTTCTGCATGATGACTCCTGGTGGGACAAGCACTTTACCGCGCAGGAGAAAGCTGACCAACTCCTCCCTGCCAATGATCCAATTAAGTTTGCAAACCGGTACTGTGAGCTGAAGTTTCCTATGTTTGCTGCCTCCAGAAACCTGTACCTGGAGAGGACTTTGAAAATCCTAGAAGAACTACAGCAGTACACCTCCAATCAAATCAAACAGAGAGGCTGGTTCTTCTTAGAGCGAAACTTGACTGAGGTAAATGCTTCCTGGGTCAGAGAGTTTTACTGCAACTACTTCAAGTCTTCCCTGGATGCCGTGCACCTCAGAGGGAAATAGATACTGGTCACTGAAGTGGTCATTGAGGATATTCTGCACCTTCCACCAAAGTCCGATAAGCCTGACGGTTACCACAAGGCTGAGGAGGACATGCGCTTCATGAAGTTTGATTGGGATGCTGTCAAGGCAAAGATAGCCCTTGACCCGACTATTCCATGGGAATTGGGTCAGGACACCACCATGCCTAAGGGAATCAAGCGGATTTACTTAAATGATGAGGCTCGGTTATAACATCAGATCCTGAGCAACTTTGTTATGCCAAGTACCCATGAGACAGTGATACCAGCCGCCATGATCACCCTCCTCTGGTGTGTGATGGAGGGTAAGGACCTGTACCTCCCACGATTCATCTGGCACTATATGACTAGGGTACATATCCGAGGCACCCTCCCCTTCCCTTATCTGGTTACCCAGCTAGGCCATCAGGCTGACGTGCCTTGGGAAGATGCTGATGAGAGGCCTGTTGCAGAGTGTAGGAAGATTATTCCTCACAGCAGGAACTTTCTGGCCTTGGGGTACAGACTTGATTTCCTTACTCCTTCAAATGAGACAGCCACACCTTCAGCTACCCGTTCTTCTTCCACTGCTGCACCTACCCCGCCCACTGCACCTCCACCTGCCTCAGAGCCAGTTTATCACCAAGTGCATCGCTTGTTTCAGCAGCTAGACAGGATGGAGCGCCGCAACCGGTGCCGGTATGAGAGATCTGAGCATCGCAGCCGGCGACGCTATGAGCACTTGAAGTTGTTTATGCGATCTGGCGGCGACATCCCCTCCGAGCCTGACACACCATCAGAGCTATCTGAGGAGGAGGTGGATGAGCACGAGGAGGAGACCCATCCACAGAGAGAGGCTGTGCAGGCAGGCTCAGAACAGACTGTACCCCAGCAGAAAGACCCACCCCAGATTTAGGCTGCAGACTCCGATATCCCCATTCCGTCAGCACCTCCTCTGCAGCAGGCAGATCCTCAGACCACCACCACAGAGACTCCAGCTACCCATCCTTCTGGAGATGACACTCCTTCACACCCAGCTTGAGTGAGCATCGAGGAGGATGCTATTATTTAAGTGTAGGGAGGTTGCCATCTCTGGCATATATTTATTTTGGTGAACCACAACAAACTCTCTCTTATTTTGTTCATTTTCTGTATTTTTGCATATTTTTCTCTTTTTGCTTTTTATTGTACTTTTTGCATTTTGCACTTTGAGCTATATGTATACTATTTTGGATATTCTAGCTTGATTTTCACATTAGTTTACTAGTTATATTTTAAGTGGATTAATTAGTATAGTTTACCCTTTTAGCATATAATAGTTTAATTGGTCAAAAAAAATAAAAAATAAAAAGGAAGTAAGCTAGAGACCTTAACAGAATCAATCCACACACCTTGTATATATAGCATTACATGTTAGTTAGTTAACAACATTTCATCAAGGAGAAACACTAGAACTTTAAAGCCACCTTAAGTTTTACATTGAGAATAATGGGAATTTTTAACTAAACCTGCATGACATATATGAATGATATATGACTTTTGAGTTAGAGAACACGCAGCCTTTGAGTTTTGAGCTTCATTGTATGGTTACATTTAAGCCATAATATTTTATTCCTGTGTGTTTCGCCCTTCTTATTTAATCCGGTGTTCTTTACTTTGTTTTAATTTATATGTCCGATTATAGAATATAGATACATACCAAGAAAGTGATTGAGGCCATTGTTTGATTTTAGCTCACTTATCCCAAAAAAAAAAATTAACCTACCTTTTACATCACCCTTGTTAGCCCCCTTGAGCCTTTAAATCCCCTATTGTTTTATAACCACATTACTAGCCTTAAGCAGAAAAACAAAATAAAAATCCCAAGTTGAATCCTTGGTTAGCTTAAGATAGAAATTGTGTATTGTTTAAGTGTGGGGAAACCTATTGGGAACATGGATGATGAAAAACAGGGTAGAAAGTTGAAAAGAATAAAGATGTTCCAAATTAAGAATTTTTGGGAAACATGCTCATGTGAAATTAAAGTAATTAAATTACCATGTGTATTAAAAAGAATAAATTTTATTTTATTTGAATAAAGGGGATACAAGAGAATCTCCCAATTGCAAAATGAAAATAATGCACATAGGATAAAAGTTAAAATAGGGCATGAGCATGTAACATCAAAAGTGGGAAAAATATGGGAAAATAGGTAAAGAAGCTTTACTTAGAAAGTATGTATGTTAGGGTGAGATCATAGACTAATTAAGGATTCACTTATCAGCTCGCTTAGCCTTATACATATACCCTCACCTTTACCTTGGCCCCATTACAACCTTAATTAAAGACCTCATG
>NC_029772.3:78872890-78887023 GCF_000817695.3 Arachis duranensis
TTCACCCCTCTCGCTTTGAGTTTGGTTCTAATTTTGTTGCAAGGAATGGAAGCTATAACAGGACTATGCATCAAGGTCTGAGCAATCAAGGATGGATGGAGCCACAAGGATCTGATCACCCTTTTAAGCAAGAACATCCTCCTAGATATCATGGACAAAGACCATTTTACGATGCATGCCCAACTGATAGATTTGGTGGACCGCCTTATAGCTACCAACAAGCCCCACCCTATGCTCAGAGACCATCCCTTCAACACAGCCCCAATCCACCATACTTACAAGCTTCTTTTCACCATTCACCACCATATGATCCTTATCCACCTCAACACCAACCCAATTACTCCCAAGAACCACCACTCCCTTATACACCATGTTCACATTCATCAAGCCAAGAATCACAGGTTCGCTTCAAAGAATCAGTAAACCAGTTCACAGCAACCCTTCATCAACTGGAGCAAGCAATAAATCAATTATCTTCCAGACGTTCAGACACTCAACAGACTCCCATGGCTTCATGTGGAGAATCTAATGAAGAACGCAGCATGAAGAAGACACTAGAGACTCCAGTGGACAGCATAGAGCATAACTTCGTAGTGGAACAAGTAGAGGGTGCTGTCATTGCAGAAGAAGAAGAGTTGGTTGAAGATTTAAGAGATGCTGAACCTCCTAGGAAATACAGAGCCATGGAAGACCCCGTTAAGGATGTTACAATTGACACTAAAGCGGATCTTGCACAGCCTCCAATGCAGATATCTTATGAAGAATTGGACGGAGTAACTCAAGACGCATGTTTCCTTGATGATGATAGTCACCAGTCAAGTCCTCCTAGTGCTGAACTTGCACCCGCAAGTGAATTCTTTGAGACAGAAGAATCTTCCCCAAGTGAATACGAAGATGATGCAGAGGTCGACTTTTCTCAACCTCCTAATTATGACTCGAGTGATGAGGAAGATATGGAAGACATTGACCAGGACATGGCTGGAATGGAAAAGATTTGCAAAGAAGTGGAAGGATTCACTGAAGACCACAAGGGAGTAGAGCTTGCAGAACCACTGGAAACACTGATCCCAAGGCCACTACCACTCAACACAAACTTCAAGTGGGTAAAATCTTTGATTTTCATCTTCAATTTCCCACTTGAATATGGTTTGCTTTTAGAGTGTCAAACGCCCGCAGACACTCCTTATCAAAGATAAATGGCGTGTCAGCAGCTAGCAGATTACTCAGATGTTTTTCAATTTTTGAAAAATCTTTTATAAACCTCCTATAGAATCCTGCATGTCGTAGAAAGCTTCTGATTGCCTTAACACTGACAGGTGGTGGTAATTTTTCAATTACCTCTACCTTAGCTTGATCCACCTCTATTCCCTTGTTCGAAATTTTGTGCCCAAGGACAATTCCTTCAGTCACCATAAAGTGACATTTTTCCCAGTTTAAAACTAGGTTAGTCTCTTGGCACCTCTTTAGAACAAGTGCTAGATGGTCAAGACAGGAGCTGAGTTAGTCTCCAAATACTAAAAAGTCATCCATGAAGACTTCTAGAAATTTTTCCATAATGTCAGAGAAAATAGAGAGCATGCACATTTAAAAGGTTGCAGGTGCATTGCACAGACCAAATGGCATCCTTCTGTATGCAAATACTCCGGATGGACATGTGAATACTATTTTCTCTTGATCTTGGGGATCTGCTGCAATTTGATTATAACCTGAATAACCATCCAAGAAGTAGTAGTATTCATGACCTGCTAGTATTTCTAGCATCTGGTCTATGAATGGTAAAGGAAAATGATCCTTTCTGGTAGCTGTATTGAGCCTTCTATAATCAATACACGTACGCCGCCCTGTAACTGTTCTTGTAGGAAACAGTTCATTTTTTTCATTATGAACCACTATCGTGCCACCCTTCTTAGGGATGAATTGGACAGGGCATACCCATGGGCTATCAGAAATAGGATAAATAATCCCAGCCTCTAGTAATTTAGTGACCCCCTTCTGCACTACCTCCTTTATGGCTGGATTCAGCCGCCTCTGTGGTTGAACCACTGGCTTAACATCATCCCCCAATAGGATCTTGTGCATGCATCTAGCTGAGCTAATGCCCTTAAGATCACTGATGGACCACCCAAGAGCTGTCTTGTGTGTCCTTAGCACTTGAATTAATGCTTCATCTTCCTGTGGCTCTAAGGTAGAGCTTATGATTACAGGAAAGGTATCACCTTCTCATAGAAATGCATATTTCAGGGATGGTGGTAATGGTTTGAGCTCGGGTTTAGGAGGTTTCTCCTTTTCCTGAGGGATTTTCAGAGGTTCTATTATTCTCTTTGGTTCCTTCAGATCAGGCGGAGCATCATTAAAGATATCCTCTAGCTCTGATTCGAGACTCTCAGTCATATTGACCTCTTTTACCAGAGAGTCAATAATATCAATGCTCATGCAGTCGTTTGGGGTGTCTGGATGCTGCATAGCTTTGACAACATTCAACTTAAACTCATCCTCATTGACTTTCAGGGTGACTTCTCCTTTTTGGACGTCAATGAGGGTTCGTCCAGTTGCTAGAAAAGGTCTTCCTAGAATGAGAGTTGTACTCTTGTGCTCCTCCATTTCCAGCACCACAAAGTCAGTGGGAAAGGCAAATGGCCCAACCTTGACAATCATGTCTTCAATCACGCCTGATAGGTATTTAATGGAGCCATCAGCAAGTTGAGACATATCTGGGTTGGTTTGACTTCTTCAGTCAAACTAAGCTTTCTGATAGTAGATACATGTATTAGGTTGATACTTGTCCCAAGATCACATAGACCTTGCTTGATACAAGTACCCTCTAATGTGCATGGTATCATAAAGCTTTTGGGATCTTTAAGCTTTTCTGGTAAGCTTTTCAGAATTACTGCACTGCATTCTTCAGTGAGGTAAACTTTTTTAGTTTCTCTCCAATCCTTCTTATGACTTAAGATCTCTTTCATGAACTTAGCATAAGAAGGTATTTGCTCAAGTGTCTCTACAAACGGAATCTTTATTTCAAGAGTCCTGAGATAGTCTACAAAGCGGGCAAATTGCTTATCCTGTTCTGCTTGGCGGAGTTTCTGAGGATAAGGCATTTTGGCTTTGTATTCCTCAACCTTAGTTGCTGCAGGTTTATTGCCTACAGATGTAGGTTGAGAAGCCTTTTTAGAGGGGTTGCTATCAGCACTTATATGTGGAGTTAGACGCCAATTCCTTACCTGTTTCTGGTGTCTGAACGCCAGAACTGACCTTCCTTTGGGCATTCAACGCCAACTCCTTACTTGTTTCTGGCGTTTAAACACCAGAACTGAGCATGGGTTGGGCGTTTAACGCCAGCTCTCCACCCTTTTCTGGCGTTTGAGCGCCAGAATTATTCCTCTCTGGGCTCTTACTCTCCTTAGAGGGATTTTGGGTAGCAGTTTGTTCATTTCTTGGCTTCTTGCTGCCTTGAAGTGAGGTATTTAATGTCTTCCCACTTCTTAATTAAACGGCTTGGCATTCTTCTGTTATTTGTTTTGATAACTGCTATTATGTTTGCTTCAACTGCACTTCTATATTCATATTAGCCTGTCTTGTGTCTTGCAATATCTCCTTGAATTCGGCTAGCTGTTTTGTTAGAAAATCTAATTGCTGATTGAATTTAGTAACTTGTTCTGCAAGACTGAGTTCAGCAGTTACTATTTTAGCTTCTTCTTTCATGGAAGGTTCACTACTTAGGTACAGATGCTGATTTCTGGCAACTGTATCAATGAACTCTTGAGCTTCTTCAATTGTCTTTCTCATGTGTATAGATCCACCAGCTGAGTAGTCCAAAGATATCTGAGCTTTCTCTGTAAGACCATAATAGAAGATGTCTAACTGCACCCACTCTGAGAACATTTCAGAGGGGCATTTTCTTAGCATCTCTTTGTATCTCTCCCAGGCATCATAAAGAGATTTATTATCTCCTTGTTTAAAGCCTTGGATGTTCAGCCTTAGCTGTGTCATCCGTTTTGGGGGGAAGTATTGATTCAGGAATTTTTTTGACAGCTGTTTCCATGTCCTTATACTAGCCTTAGGTTGGTTATTTAACCACCTCTTAGCTTGGTCTTTTACAGCAAATGGAAACAGTAATAATCTGTAGACATCCTGATCTACTTCTTTATCATGTACTGTGTCAGCAATTTGTAAAAAACTGTGCCAGAAACTATGTAGGTTCTTCCTATGGAAGACCGGAATATTGGCAACTTTGCTACACCATGATGATGAGCTGAGGATTCAACTCAAAACTACTGACTCCGATGGAGGGTATACTGATACTACTCCCATATAAAGCAGTAGTGGGGTTAGCATATGACCCCAGAGTCCTTCTGTACTGTTCATTTCCACTTAGGTCCATGATGGAGAAAGGGATATGACGTTGATTTATTTTATTTATTTTATTATAAAAAAAGAGATTTTTGAAATAATAAAATAAAATAAAATAAAAACTAAAATAAAAATAAAAATAAAAAAATTTGAAAATATTTTATGAAGATTTTCAAAAAAGTGAGGAGAGAGAGAGTGGTTAGGATATTTTTGAAAAAGATATGATTTTTTTAAAAGAATCTTAAAAGGATAAGATTTGAAAAATTTTGAAATTGAAATCCGAATTTTTATGAAAAGTTTCGAAGAAAATGCTTAAAAATAGTTAGAAAAATTAATTTTTTTGATTTTTGAATTTTATTATGAAAGAGAAAAACACACAAAAGACACAAGACTTAAAATTTTTAAATCCAATGCTCCTTGTTTTCGAAAATTTTGGAAGGAAAACGCCAAGACATATTAAACTTAAAAATTTTAAGATCAAAGTACAAAGAAGACTCAAGAACACCTTGAAGACTCACAAGAACAACAAGAACAAAAGATAGAACACCAAGCTTAAAATTTTTAGAAAACCACAGTAAAATTTTTGAAAATTAAAGAAAAATTAACAAGAGAACACCAAACATAAAGTTAGGCACAAGATTTAATCAAAGAAAAATTATTTTTAAAAAGGAAAACTCAAACGGGGCAACTATTCCCAAGAAAATAGACACATTTAACAAATGCAAGGATTGAACAGATAAAAACTTTTTTTTATGACAAAAACACAAAGGACACCAAACCTAAAACATGCAACTAGACTCAATGAAAAACTAACAATTAATAAAGAAAAATAATATTTTTGAAAAAAATTTTAAAATGAATAATAAAAGATGCAATTCTAGTGACTCTAAACCAAAAAGACAAATTTTTCCTAATCTAAGTAACAATAAACTGTCAGTTGTTCAAACTCGAACAATCCCCGGCAACAGCACCAAAAACTTGGTGCACGAAAAATACACTCACACTATGTAATTTCGCACAACTAACCAGCAAGTGCACTGGGTCATCCAAGTAATACCTTACGTGAGTAAGGGTCGATCCCACGGAGATTGTTGGCTTGAAGAAAGCTATGGTTATCTTATTATTCTTAGTCAGGATACCAATAGGGTTCTTTAGTTTTAATTGTAAAAAGTGAAAGAGCATAAAATGAGTAATTGTTACACAGTAATGGAGAACATGTTGGAGTTTTGGAGATGCTTTGTCTTCTGAATCTCTGCCTTCCCCTTGTCTTCTTCTTCATGCACGCAAGGTTCCTCCTATGGCAAGCTGTATGTAGGGCGTCACCGTTGTCAATGGCTACTTCCCATCCTCTCAGTGAAAATGGTCCAAATGCTCTGTCATAGCACGACTAATCATCTGTCGGTTCTCGATCATGTCGGAATAGAATCCAGTGATTCTTTTATGTCTGTCACTATGCCCAACACTTGCGAGTTTGAAGCTCGTCACAGTCATTCAATCCCTGAATCCTACTCGGAATACCACAGACAAGGTTTAGACATTCCGGATTCTCAAGAATGCTGCCAATGGATTCTAGCTTATACCACGAAGATTCTAATTAAGGAATCTAAGAGATACTCATTCAATCGAGAAGAATTCATCATCAACACTCAAGCAAGGTTAAACTATGTGACTGAGCATATGCATCACCTGCACCCTGACATCACAAGTTATGAGGCAGTGCGCAAGAACTTAACTGACACGAAGAGGGGAAGGTGAAACAGCAAAAGGAAGCATTAAAGAAGAAGATGGAGGATGCCGGTTTCTGGAAAAAGTTGATGGGGAAGCGCAAGGGAAATGGAGACTCAAGTAATCAAGGAGAATCCCAAGGGAGCAGAAGAGAATGAGCATGCCAATAAGTGAAAGGTGGTGAAGTTCCTCCTTAGTTTACTTTCTTTTTCAAAGCTTTAAATAAGGAAAATCATGTATGAAATAGAACATGCTTCCATGGTAGTTTAGAATTTTCAATTATGCATTTAAGTTTCATTGCTTAGGTCTATGTTATTGAGCCTAATGTCTTGAATGCTCACTTCCATCTTCCTTACTTGTATGATTATCTTTCTAAGTTTATCTAAAAGAAAATGTTATGGGAAGAACAAGAGTGGAGTCATTTTGTGAAGTGCATTCTGAATGTTTGTGGTAGGTTGATTAGTAAGCTAAGTTGGTTCACCAAGAAAGGAAAGAAAGCAACTATCCATCCTAAGTCCTATGTTTGAGACACATTCTTTGAGGCTAGCTAAACAATAAGATCCCAACAAGAAAAGAAAAAGAACAATACAGTTGAAAATAAGAAAAGGAACACAATAAGAAACAATGCTAGGCACCAAAGGTTTCAAAATTGAGGCATGTGTCTGTGGTGTTTATGTACAAGGGATATACTTGGATGAATAAGCTCTTAGGGGTGCCTTATCACTTGGTAACTTGGGTTAACTAATCCGGGATTATCAGCCAAAAGTCCATTATCAAGAGCAACCTAGTTACAAGGCATTTAGTAACCCAAAGGGGTGCTGGGCATCAATATCTTAAGAAGAATTTGAGCCAAGTGTTTGTGGTGAATATATGTTGAGTGAAAATAAGCTAAAAAGCTGCTACAACACATGACACTAAGCTACAAGTGAGAAATAAGTTCTAAAACAAAGAAATCAAAAACCAAGGATGAATAATAAGAGGTCATAGCAGTATGTTGGTCGATGCTTAAAAAGGACACTTATCACCTAAAAATCAATAAAAGTGAGTTGCAATATTCTCTACATAAAACCCCATAGTTTCACTGACCTTTTCTTTACTATTTTAGGGTAGTTTCATGCATTTTCTTAGTGAATAAGGCAAGTTTTGGGTGAAAATACACTTACACATTGATTCAAGCAACTATTGTGAATTTTGCATGATTTCATGGGATTTTTGCTAGAATTGCATGATAACTTGATGATGCATAATCTCATGACTTTGGCTAGAGCTTTGATGCACTTTAATTGCTTGATTTTAGGACAAATGAAGCATGGAAGAACTACGTTAGCATTCACGTTAACTTAGTTAACGAGAACACTAACGTAGAATGGCAAGGAGCTTGCAACGTTAATGAGAAAAGTGATCACCAATAACGCCTGCGAAGCCATCCATAGCTCACGTTAATAGCCACGTTAACTAAGTTAACGTAGAAGAAAAAGGGGAACTCCACGTTAATGAGAAAAGTGAACACCACTAACGTTGGGAAACTAGGCAATGCCCCACTTAGTTACGTGAAATCTAACGTGGAAGAGGAGCAACAATGCCAATGTTAGTGACACTCACTTTTGTCACTAACGTTGGATCATTAGCATTGCCTACGTTAATTCTCACGTTAAGATTGTTAACGTGAAAGTTAACGTGGAGTTGAATTCAAAGAACCAACGTTAGTAACACTCACTTTTGTCACTAACGTTGAGAGATGGCTTCATTTACTACATTAAGAGCCACGTTAACTTAGTTAATGTGAGTCCTAACGTAGGAACTTTAGGTAATTGGAGCGTTAGTGACAAAGGTGAGTGTCACTAACGCTCTCGAAGGTGAAGAACACCCACGTTAAGAGCCACGTTAGCTAAGCTAACGTGAGACTTAACATAGGGGTAGGAGGCAAGCCAACGTTAATCGGAAAAGTGAGTCCCATTAACATTTGCGAAAAGGGGCACAAGCCAACATTAATGGGAAAAGTGAGTCCCATTAACGTTGGCCAAGGATTGAATAGGAGACGTTAGTAGTCACGTTAAGACTACTAACGTTGGAGTTAACGTGGGTATATAAGGGTGGAACGTTAGTGGAAAAAGTGAATGCCACTAACGTTCTCGCACCCAAAAAGGTGACTCAATGTTAATCCCACTAAATGCCCAAGTCTAACTCATATTCTCTGCAAGCTGGGCCCACTAAAGATGAGAACTGCTTCAACTCAAGGTCCGGAGCCTACATCCAAGACTTGAAGAACTCACTAGAAGATCATGAGGAATAGTATATATAGGAGTAGTTTTGAACTAGAGAGAAGCTTGGCACTTCTGGGCACTTCTCTCTATAGATTTACTTTTTCTGCACTTTACCATGGATTCTTCTTTTCTGCTATTTTTCATTTCTAGAGCTATGAACAACTAAACCCCTTTCATTGGGTTAGGGAGCTCTGTTGTAATTTGATGGATCAATTATAGTTTTCATTCTTCTCCTTCTTTCTTTTCTCTTGATCTTATTAGAAAGCTTTCAATCTTAATTCAATTGGTTAGTTGTCTTGGAAAAGAAACTCTCCATAATTGGATCTCCTTTGAGCCTTGGAAAAGGGATGAGGAGATCATGCTAGAAATGCTTTTTCATGTTGGACCAAATTGGGGTTTGGATGGATATTGTGACATGTAATCCTACCAACACTTTGATTTGGAAATTCATGTGGTATAATCAGTGACCACACTTCATCTCTTCCCATGAGCAATTAAATCAAGGAATTGGGCAATTGTTCAAGCTTAGAGAGATTGGATTGCCAAGGAATTGGGATCCAATCACTTAAGATTGCCAAGGAGATCAATGAATGCATTGATTGAGGAAGTGATGAGAATGAACTTGATCCGGAGAATGCAACATCTCCTGAACCCAATGATTTTCCCATATCTTATCTTACCCATTCTCTTTACTTTCTGCCATTTAATTTCATGCTTCTTACCCCAACTCCCATTTAAGATTCTGCACTTTCTTCAATTTACTTTCCAGTCATTTAATTTCTGCAATTTCCAAATCTAATTTTTGCTCAGCTCAACTAGCACTTTCTTCTAACTAAAATTGCTTGACCAATCAATCCCTGTGGGATTCGACCTCACTCTACTGTGAGTTTTACTTGACGACAATTCGGTATACTTGCCAAAGGGAAATTTGTTGAGAGACAAGTTTTCACACATCAGGTCTTTTCAGTGTTGTAATGGGGTTGAGGTAAAGGTAAGGATATATATATAAGGCTAAGTGAGCTAACAAAGTGAATCCTTGATTAGTCTAAGATCTCATCTAACATATACATACTTTATATAATTTAAAATGGTTTACCTAGCTACCCAAATTTTTTTAACTTTTGTATTACATGCTCATGTATCAAACTTATTTTTTGAATTTTGTCCCATGTGCATTGATTCTTTTTATTTTGCATTTGGGGTAATATATTTTTTTATCTCCTTATTTAATTACTTCATTTTTTATTTTTATTTTTTTATTTTTTTGTTTTTTTTATCAACGCACATGGTAATTTAATTATTTTTATTTCACCTGAGCATGCTTCCCAAATTTTCAAATAACAATTTAATTCCCTACTTTTTTCTATCATCCCATCTTCCCATAAAATTCCCCACACTTAAATTATACACAATATCTATCTTAAGCTAACCAAAGATTCAACTTGGGATTTTTATTTTGTTTTTCTGCTTAAGGCTAGTAATGTGGTTATGAAATAGAAGGGGGTTAAAAAAGGCTCAAGGGGGCTAACAAAGATGGCATAAAAGGTAGGTTTATTTGGGATAAGTGAGAAAAAATACAAATAATGGCCTCAATCATATGCAATCATGTAAATATACTAAACAATGGACATATAGACTGGAACAAAATCTAGATTGCAGTTATAGAGAAGAAAACACACAAGAATAAAATATTATGGTTAAATAATGTAACCATTCAATTAAGCTCAAAATCTCACGGGTTGTGTGTTCTTTAGCTCAAAAACCATGTTCCAATTTACAATCTTCAAATACTTTTAACACATAAAAAATTTTTAATTTTTAATTTAAATTAGTGAAATTTTTCAAAAATAGGGTCCTAGAAAGAAACTTATTATTTTTCAACCAAGTAGTACTTAAATGCATAAAATCAAACAAACATGCAATCAAATATGAAAATGCAATAATGAACGAACAAAGAAAATAGATATTGGTGTTGAAAAGAAGGTAAGTAACCCCTCGAAGTCAGTATCGACCTCCCCACACTTAAAGATTGCACCGTCCTCAGTGCATGCTAAGATGTGCAAGTCGATGGGGGTTGTGGTTCCTTAGTTGGTGCTCTTTTTGTTCCTTTCCTTGCCGGTGGTTTGGGAGTAGCTTTCTCTCTGCCCTTCTTGGTGGCCATCCTAAAAATGGAAAAAGAAAGTAACTTTTAAAGCTAAGGGTTAGGGCAAGGAAGAGAATGGAAAAGGTGGTAATCAATGCACAGTAAAGAAGAATGACATTAACACATGGTCATGACTACATGTGAAAAGTCATCAATGGAAATATAGCAAGTGCATGTGATGACAATTAAATGCAAGATGTTTATTGGCATGCTGGCAAAGGCATGAGTAGCATAGATCAAGCATTAAATGCCCAATTTGATTATCATCTCTTTCAAACTAACAATATATTTGTAATAACAATTATATTTAATTAATAAAATATAAAAGGGGTTTTGTGAAAAACAGGCATTAAAGTAGTAGGATAGTATAAAAGTAGTGCATGATGCCATACGGACTTTTTCACAAACACATAGCATGCATGGGAAATAAGTTATTGAAAGTATTAAATTGAACATGCAAGCAACCCTATAAAAAGTAATATATAATTGTCAAAATAATTCCTGAATAATTCACAAGCAAAATATGGAAAATAATGACCCAAATAAATTTCCAACACCAATTAAAAGAAAAAGAAAAAGAAGGGAAGGAAGAAAGAAATAAGAAGGGAAATAAAGGAATAAGTGACGCGAACGCGTGGGTCACGCGCTCGCGTGAAGTGATTCGTGCCTTCAGCACGAGTGCAGCCTCGCGGTGGCGCAACTCTCTGGTGAAAAGCTTATTTTGCCAAAACTTTGGGTGACGCGATCGCGTGATTGACGCGATCGCATGGTTGGCCATGTTTTGAAAAATGGCGTGGACGCGTGGGGCACGCGTTCGCATGGTAGGGCTTGTGCTTTTAGCACGAGTCCAGCCCAATTCCAGCTCAACTTTCGGCCATACACCCTTTTTACGTCGATTTTGAGGCACGCGTCCGTGTGGGTGATGCGGACGCGTGGGAGGCATTTTTCCCACGTGACGCGGATGCGTCAGCCACGCGGTCGCGTGGGGTAAATTGTGCCAAAGGCACGCCTCCAGCCACATTTTTGCGTGATTCTCTGTTCAATCTTATTTTCTTCCCAACGCGCATATGACGCGAATGCGTCACCGACGCTGTCGCGCCGAGTGCGAAACTATTTTTTTTTTTAATAATACAGTATGCAGAATGCAATGCTAATATGAATGCTATAGATGATTCCAGGTTCAATCAAAACTCAAAAACAGAATAAAATTTAAACTGAAAAAGGAACGATCATACCATGGTGGGTTGTCTCCCACCTAGCACTTTTAGTTAAAGTCCTTAAGTTGGACATTTGGTGAGCTCCCTGTTATGGTGGCTTATGCTTGTACTGATCCAAGAATCCCCACCAATGTTTGTACTTCTAATAGCCTTCGGGATCCCAAATCTTGTTTCTACACCCGTCTTCAAGTTGATTATCATGATTCCATCCAGGTGGTTCAGCTTTAGAATTCTCACTGAAGCGTCCAAACAACTTCCTAGACCCATTCAATTGAGCTCTATACCAACCTTTGCATTTAAACTTAAAGCTCCAACCATAATGAACCTTGCAAGACAAATCTTACCACTGACCATCTTCCTCTTACTCCTAATGCCACAAAGAGCTCTAAGTTGACCATCCGTCTCTAGTAGCCCATATTCAAGTGGAATTAGAAAGCTAGGGGATATGAATTTTACCCACTTGAATGTTGTGAAGGATGATGGCAACTTAGGGGGAGGGGTCTCCAACAACTTTGGCAAGGTAATTGCAGGCTTTACTCCCGTGTGTTATGTCTTGACACCTTCCACCTTTTTGCAAGTTTCTTCAATATCAACCTCTTCTTCTTGGTAGCTTTCTTCCAATTTAATCTCTTCTTCATTTCTTTCCAAGGGCATAGGAGGTTGTGCTTCTTCTTCTTTAAACTCCATATCAAGTCCAATGGAAGAGGATTCAAATGTAGATAAGAATTCATCAATGATTGAATCCATCTCTTGATCATCCCCTTCAAAGTCTTCAACCATGATATGCCTTGGAGGTTGTACACCCTCCTCAACATCAACATTAAAAACACCTTGGAAGGAGGCTCTATGAATGGACCTTCCAATGGAGGCTTAGCATCTCCTAAGTCTTCGACCACTTCTTCTTCTTTAATAATTCCGGCTTCCTCCACTTGTTCCAGTACAAAGTCACACTCCTTATTGTCCACTGGAGTTTCTAGTGTCTCTTTCATACTACGTTCTTCATTGGATTCTGCATATGAAGCCATGGGAGTTCCTTGAATGTCCGAATGTCGGAAAGGCAATCGATTTATCGCTTGATACAGGTGTTTAAGTAAGAAATCGTATTCCTTCTTGATGGCTTCTTTTCTATGATAACTCCCTTCAACTACTCCTTCATCTGCAAAGGTTTCTTCTACCTTCACCTTTAGTGCCTCCTCTAGCTCCTTATGAAGTATGGATTCGCGAAGATGATCCATTTTCTCTTGTTCCATGTCAATAGCAACATTGGGATCATGTTGCTCTTGGATTGATGGATGTGGGTGCTCTTCCATGGATGGTGGTGATGGGATGGAGAGATAACTCTGTGGTTGAGGTGGAGGGTTAGTCCATGCGGGATATAAGATTTTGAAGTGTAGAGGTGAGACCAATGAGAGAGATAAGTGTGCTCTCCATGGAGGTTTGGGGTGGATAGGAGGGTTCATTTTTTTGGAAAATAGGTTCATGATACAGAGGTAGTTCTAGGTATGGTTCACATGGTGGTTGGTGTCGTGGATAAGGATTAGGGTCATATGGAGGTGAATGGCGGAAAGGGGCTTGTGAGTATGGTGGTTCGAAGCTATGTTGAGAGGGTGGTTGATAAGCACAGGGTGGGGCTTGTTTGTGATTATGGTGCACGAATTTGTGATTCGCACAACTAACCAGCAAGTGCACTGGGTCGTCCAAGTAATACCTTACGTGAGTAAGGGTCGATCCCACGGAGATTATTGGTTTGAAGCAATCAATGTTTATTTTATTTGTCTTAGTCAGGATACCAATAGGATTCTTTAGCCTCGTATTTTAATAAAGAAAAGGGCATAAAATAAATAGTTATTACTTTAATAATGGAGAATAAAGCGTTACTTGTAGTGCAGTAATGAGAAATATGTTGGAGTTTTGGAGATGCTTTGTCCTCTGAACTTCAACTCTTCCTTGAAATCCTTTTCCACACGCAAAATCCCTTCTATGGCAAGCTCTATGTAGGGTGTCACCGTTGTCAATGGCTACTTCCCATCCTCTCAGTGAAAACGTTCCTATGCTCTGTCACAGCACGGCTAATCATCTGTCGGTTCTCAATCAGGTTGGAATAGAATCCATTGATTCTTTTGCGTCTGTCACTAACGCCCAGCCTTCAGGAGTTTGAAGCTCGTCACAGTCATTCAATCCCAGAATCCTACTCGGAATACCACAGACAAGGTTTAGACCTTCCGGATTCTCATGAATGCCGCCATCAATCCGGCTTATACCACGAAGATTCTGATTAAGGAATCTAAGAGATACTCATTCAATCTGATGTAGAACGGAGGTGGTTGTCAGGCACACGTTCATGGATTGAGGAAGGTGATGAGTGTCACGGATCATCACCTTCTCCATAATTAAGCGCGAATGAACATCTTAGATAAGAACAAGCGTGTTTGAA
>NC_029772.3:78895416-78895775 GCF_000817695.3 Arachis duranensis
GCAATCCGCACAACTAACCAGCAAGTGCACTGGGTCGTCCAAGTAATACCTTACGTGAGTAAGAGTCGAATCCCATGGAGATTGTTGGATTGAAGCAAGCTATGTTTATTTTATTTGTCTTAGTCAGGATACCAATAGGATTCTTTAGCCTCGTATTTTAATAAAGAAAAGGGCATAAAATAAATAATTATTACTTTAATAATGGAGAATAAAGCGTTACTTATAGTGCAGTAATGAGAAATATGTTGGAGTTTTGGAGATGCTTTGTCCTCTGAACTTCAACTCTTCCTTGAAATCCTTTTCCACACGCAAAGTCCCTTCCATGGCAAGCTCTATGTAGGGTGTCACCGTTGTCAATG
>NC_029772.3:78896565-78977969 GCF_000817695.3 Arachis duranensis
GTGTGTGCTGGGGCTGAGACTAAAGCTATCCACGAGTAGAGGCCTTTCTTGGCGTTAAACTTCAGGTTATGACGTGTTTTGGGCGTTCAACTCCGGATCATGACGTTTTTCTGGCGTTTAACTCCAGACAGCAGCATGTACTTGGCGTTCAACGCCAAGTTACGTCGTCTATCTTCGTGCAAAGTATGGACTATTATATATTGCTGGAAAGCCCTGGATGTCTACTTTCTAACGCCGTTGAGAGCGCGCCAATTGGACTCCTGTAGGTCTAAAAAATCTATTCCGAGTGCAGGGAGGTCAGGATCCAACAGCATCAGCAGTCCTTTTTCAGCCTAAGTCAGATTTTTGCTCAACTCCCTCAATTTCAGCCAGAAAATACCTGAAATCACAGAAAAATACACACACTCATAGTAAAGTCCAGAAATATGATTTTTGCCTAAAAACTAATAATATTATACTAAAAACTAATTAAAACATACTAAAATCTACATGAAATTACCCCCAAAAAGCGTATAAAATATCCGCTCATCAGATTACAAGGCAGTCCACCATATCTATCATCCTAGTATGCATTGCAGAGTGGTCTTCGTCCATGATATCTTAGAAGGTGTTGTTGGCTAAAGGGTTGATCAGATCCTCTTGGCTCCATCCATCTTTGATTGCTTAGACCTTGATGCATATTCCTGTTATAGCTTCCATTCTTTTCAACAAATTTAGAACCAAACTCAAAGCGAGAGGGGTGAGAATTCATAGTAGCTATCAGAAACAAGAAGGGGAAACAAAAACAAATAAACAAGTAAAAGAAAAGTATTTACAATAACCAATAATAAGGCACACGTTTGCAATTCCCCGACAATAGTGCCATTTTGACGTTCGGATTTCCTATTGGTAAAGAAATATAAAAATATAATCGTATCGTAAGTATAGCTTCTAAACCAACAGAAAATCCTTTCATACAAACGTTTGGTTGTCACAAGTAACAAACCCCTTTGGAATTGATAACCGAAGTATTTAAACCTCAGGTCGTCTTCTCAAGGAATTGTAGGGAAGTATGATTTATTATTGGTTATGCAAAGGTAAATTTTGGGGTTTTGAAAAGGTTTGAACAAATAATTTAATTGATAAGAAAAATAAATTAATAATTAGAAAATCTCTTGGCAAGGTATGAAAACTGGAAGTCCTATCCTAGTTATCCTCATCAATGATGATGAGAATTATATTTTTGCTACCACTCAGTCAACCTCTAACTATGAAGGTAAGTTAAGTGGACAAATCAATTTAACACCTAAAGTCCCAGTCAACTCATTAAGGAAAGACTAGAGTTATAGGAATCTAAATTAATCTGCAAAGGTAACAATCCTCAATCACGATGAGTTTGACAACTCAAGAGTCACCAATTAATCAACCAAAGCCAAGAAGGGGAAATTTAAAATATTTATATAATAAATAGATGAAAGCAATCATGGGTCTGAAATACCTCAAATTATATTAATTAAGAAAATCCTAACATGAAAAGTTCATAAACAAGTGAAAGAGAAAATAAATAAAAAGAACATTGAACCTGTGATGAAGAAGATAAAAATATTCCTAAGTCCTTTAAGAGGAGTCCTAATCCTAATCCTAAGAGAGAGGAGAGAGCATCTCTCTCTAAAAACTACATCTAAATTATGAAAAGTGTGACTTATGATCTGATCTGAAGTATGAATGATGAATGAATGGATTCTCCCACTTTATAGCCTCTAATCTGTGCTTTCTGGGCCGAAAACTTGGTCAAAAACAGCTCAAAAATCACTCTGGTACGTACAGGTAACGGGAAAGTGACGCGGAGGCGTCATCCACGCGTTTGCGTGGATTGAAGTTCGCAGATGCGACACGTGCGCGTCATCTACGCGTCTGCATAATCTAACTTTGGGGCAGCTATGGCAAATTATATATCGTTGCGAAGCCCCAGATACTAGCTTTCCAACGCAACTAGAAACGCATCATTTGGACCTCTGTATCTCATGTTATGGCTGTTTGAGTGCGAAGAGGTCAGGTTGGACAGCTTAGCAATTTCTTCAACTTCTTGTATTCCTTCCACTTTTGCATGCTTCCTTTCCATCCTCTGAGTCATTCCTGCCCTGTAATCTCTGAAATCACTTAACACACATATCAAGGCATCGAATGGTAATAAGAGAGAATTAAACATAGCAAAACTAAGACCAAAGAAGCATGTTTTGAATCATTGCACAGAATCAGGAAGGAAAATGTAAAACATGCAATTAGTATGAATAAGTGTATGAAAGATTGATAAAATCCACTCAATTAAGCATAAGATAAACCATAAAATAGTGCTTTTTGAGCTCCTTTATGTCTCTTCCTTGCTTTTGTTGCATGATCCCTAGTGATTTTGGTGTTCCTACCCTTAGTTGCTTACAATAATGTAGAGGAACATGTATCCCCTGAGGTATCTCAGGGATTTCTTGATGAGGGAATTTCTCATGCTCTCTTGATGTGCAGTCAAATGCTCTTCTACTGAGTTATGCACCCTTGAGATGAATATCTCCATCTCCCATGACTCAGAGGTGGAAGCTTTTGTCTTCTATTTTCTCTTCTCTTTCTTTTCTCTCTTTTTTTTTGAGGTTTCTCTGGCCTTAGGTGCCATCAATGGTTATGGAAAAGCAAGAAAAGCAAAAAAGCTATGCTTTTACCACACCAAACTTAGAATGTTGCTCGCCCTCGAGCAAAAGAAGAAAGAATAGAAGAAAGAGAAGAATATATGGGGGAGAGGTGGAGATGTTTGTGTTTTGGCCATATAGGGTGGGTTTGGGTGGGAAGGATGGATGGATGTGAGTGGTGAAGAGATGATGGGAAAGAGGGATTAAGGTGATTGAGGAAGAAGGGAGATGGTGAGTTGAGGTAGGTGGGGATCCTGTGGGGTCCACAGATCCTAAGGTGTTAAGGATTTACATCCCTGCACCAATTAGGCATGTAAAACGCCTTTGCATACAATTCTGGCATTTAAACGCCGAGGTGATGCATGTTCTGGGCGTTCAACGCCCATGTGCAGCATGTTTCCGGCGTTGAACGCCAATTCCATGCTTGTTTTTGGCGTTCAGCGCCAGCTCTATGCTCTGTTCTGGCGTTGAATGCCAGCCAGATGCTCCTTACTGGCGTTTAAACGCTAGTAAGTCCTTCCTCTAGGGTGTGATTTTTCTTCTGCTGTTTTTTATTCTGTTTTTAATTTTAGTATTTTTTTCGTAACTCTACATGATCATGAACCTAATAAAACATAAAAGAGCAATAAAAAGAAAAATAAAATTAGATAAATAAAAATTGGGTTGCCCCCCAATAAGAGCTTCTTTAATGTCAATAGCTTGACAGTGAACTCTCATGGAGCCTCACAGGTGAGCAGGTCAATGTTAGGACCTCCCAACACCAAACTTAGAGTTTGAATGTGGGGGTTCAACACCAAACTTAGAGTTTGGCTGTGGCCTCCCAACACCAAACTTAGAGTTTGATTGTGGGGGCTCTGTTTGACTCTGCATTGAGAGAAACTGTTCATGCTTCCTCTCATTACCAAATAACTTGGCATTTAGCTTCATGATGGCTCCTAGATATTGAGAAACTTGCTCTCCAGTTACATCTTCATCCTCTTTAGAGGAAGAATAGTCTTCAGAGCTCATGAATGGCAGAAGGAGATTTAATGGAATCTCTATTGTCTCTATATGAGCCTCAGATTCCTTTGGATCCTCAACAGGGAACTCCTTCTTGCTTGAGGGACGTCCCATGAGGTCTTCCTCGTTGGGATTCACATCCTCTCCTTTCTCTCTAGGTTCGGCCATATTGATTATATCAATGGCCTTGCACTCTCTTTTTGGATTTTCTTCAGTATTGCTTGGGAGAGTACTAGGAGGGGTTTCAGTGATTTTCTTACTCAGCTGGCCCACTTGTGCCTCCAGATTTCTGATGGAGGACCTTGTTTCATTCATGAAACTTAAGGTGGCATTAGACAGATCAGAGATTAAATTTGCTAAGTTAGAGGTATTCTGTTCATAATTCTCTATCTGTTGCTGAGAAAATGATGGATAAGGCTTGATATTGCTGAGCCTATTTCTTCCACCATTATTAAAGCCTTGTTGAGGCTTTTGTTGATCCTTCCATGAGAAATTCGGATGATTTCTCCATGATGAATTATAGGTGTTTCCATAAGGTCCACCTATGTAATTTACCTCTGCCATTGCAGGGTTCTCAGGATCATAAGCTTCTTCTTCAGAAGATGCCTCTTTAGTACTGTTGGATGCATTTTGCCATCCATTCAGACTTTGAGAAATCATGTTGACTTGCTGAGTTAACATTTTTTTTGAGCCAATATGGCATTCAGAGCATCAATTTCAAGAACTCCATTCCTTTGAGGCGTCCCATTATTCACAGAATTCCTCTCACAAGCGTACATGAACTGGTTATTTGCAACCATGTCAATAAGTTCTTGAGCTTCTGCAGGCGTTTTCTTTAGATGAATGGATCCACCTGCAGAATGGTCCAATGACATCTTAGAGAACTCAGATAGACCATAATAGAATATATCTATCATGGTCCATTCTGAAATCATGTCAGAAGGACATCATTTGGTCATCTGTTTGTATCTTTCCCAAGCTTCATAGAGGGATTCACCATCTTTTTGTTTGAAGGTCTGAACATCTACTCTAAGCTTGCTTAGCTTTTGAGGAGGAAAGAACTTAGCCAAGTAGCTTTTGAGGACGAAAGACCTTAGCCAAGAAGGCCGTGACCAGCTTATACCAGGAATCCAGGCTATCTTTAGGTTGTGAATCCAACCATGTTCTAGCTCTGTCTCTTACAGCAAAAGGGAAAAGCATGAGCCTGTAGACTTCAAGATCTACTCCATTTGTCTTTACAGTCTCACAGATCTACAAGAACTCAGTTAAAAATTGATAGGAATCTTCTGATGGAAGTCCATGAAACTTGCAGTTTTGTTGCATTAGAGCAACTAGTTGAGGTTTCAGCTCAAAATTGTTTGCCCCAATGGTATGGATTGAGATGCTTCTTCCATCAAACTTGGAAGTAGGTGTAGTATAATCACCAAGCATCTTCCTTGCATTATTGTTGTTAGGTTCGGCTGCCATGTCTTTTTCCTGTTCGAAAATTTCAGTAAGGTTATCTCTGGATTGTTGTAATTTAGCTTCTCTTAATTTCCTCTTCAGAGTCCTTTTAGGTTCAGGGTCAGCTTCAACAAGAATGCCTTTTTCCTTGTTCCTGCTCATATAGGGAAGAAGAGAACAAGAAAAGAAAGAGGAATCCTCTATGTCACAATAAAGAGGTTCCTTATTGTTAGTAGAAGAAGAAAGGGAATAAAGAAAGGAGAATCCAAACAGAAGGGTAAGCATAGGGGTAGTGAATTTGAGATGAAGAGATGTGAAGAGAAGTGTTAGTGAATGAATAAATAAATAGAATAATATGAGAGAAGGAGAAATTTTCGAAAATAAATTTTAAAAAAGAGTTAAATGATTTTCGAAAAATAAAGATAAGAAATAAAATTAAAATTAAAATTTAAAATAATTAATTAATTAAATAAAGAATTTTTGAAAAAGAGGGAGGTATTTTTGAAAATTAGAGAGAAAAGTTGTTAGGTGGTTTTGAAAAAGATAAGAAACAAACAAAAAGTCAAATAGTTAGTTGAAAAAAAATTCGAAAATCAAATTTGAAAAGATAAGAAGATAAGAAGATAAGAAGTTAGAAAAGATATTTTAAAATCAAATTTTTGAAAAAAGATAAAATTTTTAAAAAGATATGATATAAAAGATAAGATAAAAAGATATGATTAAAAAGATATGGTTAGAAAAGATTTAATTTTTAAAATTAAAATTAATTACTTGACTAACAAGAAACTAAAAGATATGATTCTAGAATTTAAAGATTGAACCTTTCTTAACAAGAAAGTAACAAACTTCAAATTTTTTGAATCAATCACATTAATTGTTCGTATAATTTCGAAAATTTGAAATAAAATTAAAAAAGAGATTTTGAAAATAATTTTAAAATTTTCGAAATTAATAAGATAAAAATGAAAAAGATTTGATTTTTGAAAAAAAATTTGAAAAGATAGGATTTTTAAAATTGAAAATTTGACTTGACTTATGAGAAACAACTAATTTTAAAAATTTTTGACTAAGTCAACTCAAATTTTCGAAAATTAGGAGAGAAATAAGGAAAAAATATTTTTTATTTTTGAATTTTTAATGAGGAGAGAGAAAAATACAAATATGACCCAAAACATGAAAATTTTCGGACCAAAACACTTAATGCATGCAAGAACACTATAAATGTCAAGATGAACACCAAGAACACTTTGAAGATCATGATGAACATCAAGAACATATTTTTGAAAAATTTTTTTATGCAAAGAAAATATGCAAGACACCAAACTTAGAAATCTTTAATGCATGGACACTATGAATGCAAAAATGCATATAAAAAACAATAAAAGACACACAACAAGAAATCATCAAGATCAAACAAGAAGACTTACCAAGAACAACTTGAAGATCATGAAGAACACTATGAATGCATGGAATTTTCGAAAAAATAATGCATAAATTTTAAAAACATGCAATTGACACCAAACTTAAAAATTGACTCAAGACTCAAACAAGAAACACAAAATATTTTTGGTTTTATGATTTTATAATTTTTTTCTATTTTCTTTTGATTTTTTTTTCGAAAAACATTTAGGAAAAAAAAATAAGAAATTCAAAATTTTTAATAAGAATTCCAGGAATCTTTCAATATTTGTCTAAAGCCCCAATCCAAGGGTTGGGCATGGCTTAATAGCCAGTCAGCTTTAGAATATATAAATCAGGTATGCAACAGCTGATATTTCATCCAACTCCATATACATACCCGACCTGTTGACAAGTGGAGGCCTCAATCCAAGGGGGTTTGGATATGGCTTTACAGCCAACCAGGCATCAACATGTTACTTGTGAAACTCTAGAATTCATTCTTAAAAATTTAGAATGATTTTCAAAAACAGATGAGAAATTTTTGAAAGATTTTTGAAAAATTTTTTTTGAAATTAAAACAAAAAGAAAATTACCTAATCTGAGCAACAAGATGAACCGTCAGTTGTCCATACTCGAACAATCCCCGGCAACGGCGCCAAAAACTTGGTGGACGAAATTGTGAATCTCAATTTGTCACAACTCCGCACAACTAACCAGCAAGTGCACTGTGTCGTCCAAGTAATACCTTACGTGAGTAAGGGTCGATCCCACGAAGATTGTTGGTATGAAGCAAGCTATGGTCATCTTGTAAATCCCAGTCAGGTGGATTTAACTAATTTAAGAGATTATTGGTTTAAATAAAAATAATAAAATAAACAGAAAATAAAGATAAAGTTACTCATGTAATTCAATGGTGGGTATTTCGGATAGGTATATGGAGATGCTATGTTCCTTCTGAATCTCTGCTTTCCTACTGCATTCATTCAATCCTTCTTATTCCTTTCCATGGTAAGCTATATGTAGGGCATTGATAAACCCCATTTTGACGGTTTATCTTGTATTGATTTTAAGAGATTTTATCACCTTTTACCCACATTTATTCAATGAAATAGCATAGTTTTGTGATTGTCTCCTTATTTGTGCTTAGATGTGAAAACATGCTTTTTAGGCCTTTAACTTGATGATTTTGATTCACCTTTGATTCCACTAGATGCCTTGATGTGTTTGTTAGTGATTTCAGATTGAAAAGGCTAGGAATGGATCAAAGGAGTGAAGAGGGAAAGCATGCAAAGTGGAGATATCATGAAAAGTCAAAGAAGTTGAACTCGCCCATGGACGCGCGCGCGCACCTGGTGCTTGCTCGCACCTTGCGAATCACCCCACGGACGCGTATGCGTGCTGTGCGCATACGCGTCAGTGCTGGTTTATGATTTTTTTAATGAAAACGTGACCAACGAATTCTCAAGGGTTGTGGGGCCCAATCTCAACCAACTTTGGCGCCTAAACTGCTATTTAAGGCCAAGGATTGAAGAGCAAAGGGGATTCCAATCATTCACACTCACTAGGATTAGTTTAGAGGTAGTTTCTAGAGAGAGAAGCTCTCTCTTCTCTCTAGAATTAGGATTAGGATTAGGTTTAGTTCTTAGATCTAGGTTTTAATCTTTGCCTTCTTCTACTTCTATCTCTTAATTCTTTGTTGCTACATTCATCTTCTTCCATTCTTTTGTTGTAATTTCCTTTATGTTGTTCTTATATTTTGTTGTATATCTAGTATTGTTCCTTCTACATTCTTCCAATTCAATAAGAGGTAATTCATAATAAATGTGTCCTCTTTGCTCTTCTATTGTTGATCTCTTGTTTTTGTAGTTGTAGATTCCTTTAATTCTTGCATTTAATAATGTTTACTTCTATTGAACTTTATGTGTTTGTTGAAATGCCTCTTCTAGATATAGTATAGATTTTGTTCCTCTTGGCCTAGGTAGAGTAATTAGTGACACTTGAGTTATCTAATTCCTTTGTTGATTGGTAATTTGAGAGATTGCTAGTTGGTTTGGAGTGCACTAAAGCTAGTCTTTCCTTGGAAATTGGCTAGGACTTGTGGCTCAAGTCAATTCATCCACTTGACTTTCCTTTATTTAGTAAGGGTTAACTAAGTGGTAGCAATGAACAATTCTCATCACAATTGAGAAGGATGACTAGGATAGGACTTCTAATTTTCATACCTTGCCAAGAGCCTTTTATAGTTGTTAGTTTATTTTCATTGCCATTTACTTTTCATGCTTCTTATCCAAAACCCCAAAACACATTTCTAACCAATAACAAGGCACTTTATTACAATTCCTAGGGAGAATGACCCGAGGTTTGAATACTTCGGTTATTAATTTTAGGGGTTTGTTACTTGTAACAAACAATCTTTTGTATGAAAGGATTATTGTTGGTTTAGAAACTATACTTTACAACGAGATTTCATTAGTGAAATTCTAAACCGTCAAAAATCCAATCATCAGGCATCACCGTTGTCAATGGCTACATCCCATCCTCTCAGTGAAAAAGGTCCAAAAGCTCTGTCACAGAACGGCTAATCATCTGTCGGTTCTCAATCAGGTTGGAATAGAATCCAGTGATTCTTTTGCGTCTGTTACTAAAACCCAGCCTTCAGGAGTTTGAAGCTCGTCACAGTCATTTAATTCCAGAATCCTACTCGGAATACCACAGACAAGTTATAGCAATTCCTCTTTAATAGGGTTGGCCAGACCTCTTTCCAGGGATTTGCTGATAACTTGGGTTGACTTGGTCTGATTTTTTAGTGTCGGCCAGTCTTTGTAAGTTATTATATAGCAATCCATAAGACCTCGTCAGGTTCTTTTTGGGATCACTTTCGATAACTTCTTGCATTATTCTGTGTTCATCTTTTCCAATTTGTAGATGGTGGTTTCTGTCCTGGTTTGATCGTCCTTTAAGTGAATCGCGTTTTCACCTTTGTCGGACGATCATTCCTATCGAGATCGTACAGTGAATTTGTTCTTCACTTTCTGTCGATCTGTTGCTTTATAATCGGACGATGAATGCTTTAGATTAATGCGTCTTGGGAATTTGTAGAATATCTGAAATGTATTTTATTCAAAGAAAGTGCAAATATATACATGCGGGAGTTTTTCGTACCCTTAAGTCGGATTAAATCTCAGTCTTGATGCCTCATTAAAAAACCTTTTTAGGAAAAAGAGTGCATCTTGTAATGAGATCTTTTACCTTTCCTAGCTATAGTACCTTCTTAGGTTACAGGCGTGCCATGATCTGGGGATTTCTCGTCCCTCGAGTTCGAACTGTCTGTAGTAGCCCTTCCCAGGTACTTCTTTGACTCGGTAGGGTCCTTTCCACTTGGCTACCAGCTTTCCTTCTCCGAGTCGAGTTGTTCCAATATCATTTTGGATTAAGATGAGATTGTTCTCAGCGAAACCTCTTGGCACTACCTTTTGATTATACTTGGAAGCCATTCGCCGCTTTAGTGCTTCTTCTCTGATCCGAGCTCTTTCTTGGATTTCTGGAAGTAGGTTGAGCTCTTCTCTTTGAAGTTGAGAGTTGGTTTGTTCATTGTAGTGGACTACTCGGGGAAACCCTTCCTTGACTTCTATTGGAATCATTGCCTCCACTCCGTATGCTAATCGAAATGGTGATTTGATGCCAGGGCATCTTGGCCAGTTTCACTGACCTTTTCTTTACTGTTTTTAAGGTAGTTTCATGCATTTCCTTAGGAAATAAGCTAGTTTTGGGTAGATAATCACTTACACCTTGATTCAAGCATACATTATGAATTTTACATGATTTCATGAGGATTTTGCATGAGTTTAATAACAAATTGTATGTTGCATTACCCATGATTTGAACTAGAACTTTGATGCACTCTATTGCTTGATTTCAGGACCAAAGGAAGCAAGGAAGAACCACTTAGCAGTCACGTTAATCTAATTAACGTTACCACTAATGTGGAATGGGAGGAAACTTGCAAAGTTAATGAGAAAAGTGATTGCCAATAACGCTCTCGAAGCCATCATTGCCCACGTTAAGAGTCACGTTAACTAAGTTAACGTGAACTCTAACGTGAAGAAGGGACTTTGAGCCAACGTTAGTGACACTTAACATTATCACTAACGTTGGCCAATGATCATAAGTGGCTACCTTAGAGTCCACGTTAACTTAGTTAACGTGGCCTCTAACGTTAAAAGGGGGAAGGAAGCCAACGTTAGTGACACTCAACATTGTCACTAACGTTGGCCTAAGGTGCAATGTACCACGTTAACTCCCACATTAACTTGGTTAACGAGGGAGCTAACGTAAGAGGCAAGGGTGGTCGACAACGTTAGTAACACCCAACATTGTCACTAACGTTGGAAGCAACCACAAAACCCCAAGGAGCCACGTTAACTTAGTTAACGTGGAAAGCTAACGTTGATGAGTGAAAGATGAGCCAACATTAGTGACACTCAACATTGTCACTAACGTTGGGGATGGCTAAGAATGGCCATGTTAGAAGCCACGTTATCCTAGTTAACGTGGACTCTAACGTGAGACATAGGGGCACATTGGAACGTTAGTGACAATGTTAAGTGTCACTAACGTTCTCGAAGGTTGGCAAGGCCACGTTAGAAGACACGTTAACCTAGTTAACGTGGGCTCTAACGTGAGGCAAAGGGGTACATTGGAACGTTAGTGACAATGTTGAGTGTCACTAACGTTCTCGAACTCATACTTTCACTAAAAAGTTAACACCCCTAACGTCCTGAGCTAAAGTCTCTGCCCACTTCACACTTTTTCTCTGCAAGTAAAACCAAGCCCAAATGAAGAAGAGAACTGCTTCAAACTCAAGATCCAAAGGCCCAAGACTTGAAGAGCCAACTAGAAGCTGAAAGAGTAGTATATATAGGAGTAGCTTTGAATTATTTAGGAGTGGGGAGAAGATGGAAAATAGCACTACTCTCTGTATTTTACTCTGCTCTTCTAGTTCCATGATGTATTCTCCATCTTTGTTTTCATTTTCTAGAGCTATGAACAACTAAACCCCTTTCTTGGGGTTAGGTAGCTCTGTTGTAAGTTGATGGATCAATACTAGTTTTCATTATTCTTCTTCTATCTTTTCTCTTGATTTTACTTGAAAGCTTTCGATCTTCATCCCATTGGGTAGTTATCTTGGAAAAGAAGCTATTCAAACTTGGATCTCTTCTGAGCCTTGAAAGAGGAATTAAGAGATCAAGCTAGAAATGCTTTCTCATGCTGGACCAAATTGGGTTTGGATGGATATGTGACTATAATCCTCTCAATACTTGATTTGGGAAATGCATGTGGTATAATCAGTGACCATACTTCATCTCTTCTCATGAGAAATTGACCAAGGAATTGGCTATTGATCAAGATTTGAGAGATTGAATTGCAAGAAATTGTAATTCAATCAATTAAGATTGCCAAGGAGATCAATGAGTGCATTGATTGAGGAAGAGATGTAAATGAACTTGATCCGGAGAATTGCAACATCTCCTGTGCCCAATGAACTCCCCAATTCTGATCTCACCCATTCTCTTTAATTTCTGCGTTTACTTTCATGAGCAAACACCCCGTTCCCATTTACAATTCTGCAATTTACTTTCATTCATTTACTTTCAGCCCTTTAATTCTAGCATTTACTTTTTCTGCTATTTACATTCCCGCCATTTTAATTTCTGTAAATCTCAACCCAAATTCTGAATTCGCTCAACTAGAACATTCTTCTAATTAAAGTTGCTTGATCAATCAATCCCTGTGGGATTCGACCTCACTTTATTGTGAGTTTTTACTTGACGACAAATTCGGTACACTTGCCGAAGGAAATTTGTTGAGAGACAGTTTCCACCTGCATCACGTTTATGGCACCGTTGCCGGGGATTAATTGTGATTAACAAACTACCGGTTGGTTGATTACCTAGATTAGACATTTTCTTTTGTTTTGCTTTATTCATGTAATTGCTTTAGTTCTTTATTTTCTATGCTCTCTAACTGTTTGTGTTAATGCCTCACCAAGAAGCCCCTGTTGTGACAGCTCTGACTCTTGGTGATTTTGTTATTAACACAATAGTTATTTTACTCAGCTTCTTTCCAAATAAAATTGGCATATGATCACATTCTAAGTTTGGTGTTGTGATGCCAGGGCATTTTGGTCAGTTTCACTGACCTTTTCTTTACTGTTTTTAGGGTAGTTTCATGCATTTTCTTAGGAAATAAGCAAGTATTTGGTTGAAAATGCAATCATACCATGATTCAAACAAACATTGTGAATTTTACATGATTTCTTGAGAATTTTGCATGAATTATATGATAAATTGGATGATGCATGATCCCATGATTAAGAGCAAGACTTTGATGCACTTTGTTTGATTGATTTCAGGCCAAAAGAAGAAGAGAAGAGCCACGTTAGTGGCTACGTTAGTTACACTAACGTGGAAGGAAGGAAGTGGCATTAACTTTGAAGAAAGGAAATAGAGCCAACGTTAGTGACACTTAACATTATCACTAACATTGGACCAAGCTCATAAGTGGCCACGTTAGTTGCCACGTTAACTTAGTTAACGTGGCCTCTAACGTTAAGAAGTAAAGGGGAAGCCAACGTTAGTGACATTCAACTTTATCACTAATATTGGCCAAGTCACAATAAGCCACGTTAACTCCCACGTTAACCTAGTTAACATGGAAGCTAACGTGAAGAAACAAGGTGGTCAACAACGTTAGTGACACCAAACATTGTCACTAACGTTGGAAGGAACCCACACAAGCCCCAATAAGCCACGTTAACTCCCACGTTAACCTATTTAACGTGGAAGCTAATGTGAAGAAGGGAGGTGATCGACAACGTTAGTGACACCAAACATTGTCACTAACGTTGGAATGAACCCACACAAGCCACTATGAGCCACGTTAACTCCCACGTTAACTTAGTTAACGTGGTAGTTAACGTGGGCAAAAGTCCCACCTGGCAGCCTGACCATGCCTTCTTCAAACACGCATAACTTGAGCCACAAAGCTCCAAATGAGGTGATTCTAGTGGCATTGGAAAGTAGAATTCCAGAGCTTTCCAAGCATATATGGCACTACATGGTTGACAATAAATTTCAGGGAGAAAACCTGCCCCAAAAGTGCAATGATGAACATGGTATCAACCTGTAGTAAGGCCAGCTGACCTCTTCACCTTCCAAGAAGTGTAACTCGAGTTGTAGAGCTCCAAATGATGCGCTTCCAGAGGAATTGGAAAGTAGACATCCAGGACTTTCCAACAATAAATAATTGTATGGGGTGGACACTAAGTTTTAGCTTCAGAATTTGGCAATAATGAAGCCCTGGTCGCTAGCGTTATTGGCACTCAAGTTTTCCATTAACGCTAGCGACTATGCCAGCGACCATGTCCACTTCAAAGGAGCATAACTTGAGCTACAGAGGTCCAATTGAGGTGATTCCAGTTGCGTTAGAAAGCTGATATTCAGAGCTTTCCAACAATATATAATACTCTATAGTGGGCATGAAATTGGAGCACAAACAGGAGGCATCTTTTAAGCCCCAAAAACACCAACTGGGCAGCAAGTGCAACGTTAGCCACAATAACTTTAGTACTAACGCCACACTTGTAGCATTAGTGTGGCTAACTTTAGCACTAAATTTAGCACCTGGACCTCAACTTAACTCACTTATCTCTCAAGTCCACTTCCAAGCTCAAGCAAGCAAGCCCACAATTGTCAACCAATCAAGGCCACAAGAAGCATCTAGAATAGGAATTTTCATTTAAGTGTAATTTGCTTTTAATTTCATTTTGTAATTTAGGAGAGCCTATATAAAGGCCTTAGTTTTTACATTCAAGGAATGGGAGGATAAAAACATAGAATTGAAGGAAAGGGGAGAGAGTGAAGACCAATTTGAATTTCTGCGAATTGGCACACTCCAAGGGGAGTGGGTCTTCGGACCCCTCCCCTCAACCACTCTTATTCCTTTTCTCTTCTTTTCTTCCTTAGGAGTAGTTTCTTTTCTTTGTACCTTCCATTTATGAATTTTGAAGTTTCAATTTCAGTTTAATCTTTATCTTTATTTTTCTGCACTTTCTTTCTTTTCTATTTTGGTAGAACAATGATCAACTAACTCTTTTCATTGGGTTAGAGAGCTCTATTGTGATTCAATGGATCAATTATAGTTTTCATTCTTCTTCTTCTTTCTTTTCTCTTGATCTTACTAGAAAGCTTTCAATCTTAATTCAATTAGTTAGTTGTCTTGGAAAAGAAACTCTCCATAATTGGATCTCTTCGGAACCTTGGAAGAGGAATGAAGAGATCATGCTAGAAATGCTCTCTCATGCTGGACCAAGTTGGGTTGGGATGGATATGTGACTATAATCCACCCAATACTTGATTTGGAAAATGCATGTGGTATAATCAGTGACCATACTTCATCTCTTCTCATGAGCAATTGACCAATGAATTGGCTATTGATCATGATTTGAGAGATTGGGTTACCAAGGAATTGGAATCCAATCACTTAAGATTGCCAAGGAGATCAATGAATGCATTGATTGAGGAAGAGATGAGAATGAACTTTATCCGGAGAATTGCAACACCAAACTTAAAGCTTGCTTGTCCCTAAGCAAGTACTGGAACAAGAGAATGATGAATGGAATGCCAAGAGAAATGAGTCATTCTTGTGGAAGTCATGTCACTGATTTTATGGTGGTTTCATGCATAGCAACTTAGGTTCATTCCACTACTGGCTTTCAGACCTTTATCATGTCCTAAAACACTGATTTTGCTTACATCCCATGAGACTTTTATTGATCCTTTTATTGTCATTCCAGGGCTTACTTGTGTTCTTCAAGCTAAGTGCTCTGTAAGGGGGCAACTCTTTAAGATAAGCTTTCAGCCAACACTCCCGAACCAGTTGGTTCAAGGTGCTAGGTGTTGAGACACCCCTAAGGACTTACTCCCTCAAGTTTCTCCCCCATACATACACACCACAAGCATCTGGTTCATTTATTTTCCTTCTTGAGACCTTGGTGTCCAGCACCTCTTTGGGTTACTAAATGCTCTGCAGTGAGGGTTACTCTTGATAGTGGACTTTCAGCTGATAATCCCGAGTTAGTTAACCCAAGTTACCAAGTGATAAGGCACCCCTAAGAGCTTATTCATCCAAGTAAATCCCTCACACAGGAACACCACAGACACATGCCTCAAGATTAAAACCATTGGTGCCTAGCCTTATTGCTTACTCTTTTTCTTTTGTTTTTCACTTTAAGTGTTCTTTCCCTTTTTCTTATTAGGATCTTGTTATTTACTTAGTCTCATGGGTATATTCAAAGTATAGTATTCAGGCCAGATAGTTGTCATCCTCACCTTATGGTTGAACCAACTTAGCAAACTTATGACTACACCACAAACTCAAAAACTTACTCTATATTATGAACTCCACTCTGGTCTTTTGAAGAAAAATCATTCTCTTTTTCATTTGATTTTACAAGACAAGCATACAATAAGTAAAGATATGATGCAGTAACATAAAGACTAGCAAGCATAGACTTTTTCAACAGAAAACTTAAATTGCATAATTGAAAGTTGTTCAAACTAGTATGGAAGCATGTTCTATTTCATGCAAGATCTTCCTTATTTCAAAATGGAAAAAGAGAGACCAAAGAAGGAGCTCCTCCACCTTTTACTCATGTGGTTGCCCATGCTCTCCTTCTTGCTTGTCCTCTTGGTGTTTTTCTTGAGTGCTTGTGCTCCCACTTCCTTTGCCTTTCCCAAGCAGTTTCTTCCAAAAGCCAGCATCTTCCATCTTCTTCTTTAGTGTGTCCTTCTGTTGTTTCACCTTCCTTTCTTCTTGTTCAACAAACTCTTTTTGGACCTCATCAAATGTGGGAATCGCATAATGTAGATGATGCATATTGCTGGACATGTAGTTCAACCTGGCCTGAGTGTTTACGTTAAACTCCTCCCTATGTAACTGCCTTCCTTCATTAAGCACATTGAACTCATTGAATGATTTCATTTGAGCTAGTTGCCGCTGGTTGAGTTCTTGAAGGCGTTTATCTTGATGCTCTTGCCTCTCAGTAACTTGGTGGATGGCTTGAGTGAGTTGGGAGTATTGCTCCTGTTGCTGCTCTATGTGTTGTTTCTGCCACTCTTCTTGTTGTCTCATCCAGTTGGACTGAATGTGAAGTATTTGCTCTTGTCCCTCAATTTGTCTCATTCCCAAATCCTCAATGGCTCTTAGAAGGTGAGTCAAATTTAGGTTTGCTGGGTCATGATGCTCTTCTTGTTGATATTCTTCCTGATGATATTCCTCTTGATGAGTTCCTTCCTTGGCATTTTGCTTTCCTATATGTGGCCTTCTTTGTTGTTGAGCAGGTGTGGTATAGACCAATCGCTCGAGTGTAACTGGCCTCCCTGGGTTAACCCAGTCTGGATTACTATCCTCAAATACCACCCTTGCCTTGTTGCACAAGCGGAGAATGGTGCTGGGGTACCAAAGCCTGGCACCTGAATCAACTTTCTCAGCTAAATCTTGAATCCCCTCGGCGATGAGCTCATGCACATTGATTTCCCCACCCTGTACCAAGCAATGCACCATAGTAGCTCGATTGATGTTAACTTCTGAATTATTTGCAGCTGGTAGGATGGACCTCCTTACAAGTTCAAACCACCCCTTGGCTTCAGGGCTAAGGTCTGCTCTCTTGATGAACTTGGGCCTCCCATTTGCGTACCTCTCCCAATCAGCTGCTATAACACAAATGTCTAGCACTATCTCTGAGAGCTCATCATTATCAAGGCTTCTACTTATCCTTGCCTGATAACTGGCCTCATCAAAATGAGGTGATTTCAGGTGAAGAGCTCTTGTTATGGCACTTGGGCTGAAGTCCACCTCCTTGCCTCTCACGTAGCTTTTGAAGGCTGGGGCCTTGGTCTTGTCTTCTCTAACTACATTTGCATAGAATTCTTTGATGAGGTTTCCATTGATCTTCCCTTCTGGACTTGTGAGCAATTGCCACCCCCTCTGTTCGATTTTCTCCCGAATCTGTGGTGATTCATTTGCATTGATTTGGAATATTAACCCTGGCAATATCTTTCTGGCCCTTATCCGCTCAAATTCACGCTCATGAAAGGCAGTTTTGAATCTCTTCTCATCGAAAGGAACACTCTCTATGGGTTCCTTCCTCTTTTTCCTCTTTGAGCTTGATGATGCCATGAACTTGGGTTGCTATTTTTGAGGGGGTTGGAGGATACGGATAGATGAAGAGTGGGTTGGCTAGGACAAAGTATGATGAAGGGTTTTAGCAAGCCGAAAGTGTGAAGTGTGAGAGTAGGGGGTTTGAATGTGAGGAGTGAGCATGCACTAAGGTTCCCTTATATAGGGAGATCACGAGAGAACGGAAGGTGTGGATTGCAAGAATGGTTGCTTGATGGACGGTTGGGGTTGTGCATGAAGGAAGGACAAGGATCATCACTTAATGAGAGTGAATAGTTCGGTCTTCAAGGGTCTCCTTTCTTCAATGTTGCATGGCAACGTTTCCCCATGCGTTCCTACTTGAGACAAGTGTGTAGTTCTCTTCATGAAGTGGCCGAATCCCCCCATTTAATTGTCCAATCAATCCTCATCAATGCTCCTTTTCTTTTCCCTATAAAGATAAAATAAGAAAAGTAAGAAAAGATATCAAAATGACAATATGAACTTTACGGCTAGAATTAAAATAAGAAAAGATTAGATTGTTTATTTATGAATTCCAACTAACTAACTAACTGTGGGTCCTTATATGCATATTGGTGGCACCATGGGGTGACACCAAACTTAGTGTGGAGCATTGTGGTGAAGAGTTCTGTTCAAAGCTCCAAGATTAGCATGCACCTTGGTTTGCTTTGAACACCAAACTTGTTCCTCACTATATACTGCACAATAAGGATTTCACCAAGTGTTTGTCAAGTTTGGGTTGGACTTCATAAACATTGACTTATTTACTTTTCTAAAAGCATATAAAACATGGGTTGCCTCCCATGAAGCACTTCTTTAGCGTCACTAGCTTGACGTTTCTCCCTCATCAGGGTGGTTGGTAATGCTTGAAGTCTTCCCCTCTGTTGATAGTGAAGACTTTAGGTAACTGAGATGGTACTGTGGGGAGATTAGGGGGAATATTTGGGAAGTAAGCTGAGATCACTCTATCCCCTGGAGAGAAGTCTTCCGTAGGGATCCTTTTGTTCCTCCACTTCCTTGGTACCTTCTTCCTTGTGTCTTTTGACATTGCCTTGCTCTTGATGACTTCTTCCTCTAAGGTGGTTTTGTTGCTTCTTTCACATATCTCTGGTGGTTTAGGTTCCTCCAGTTTTTCCTTGAGCTGTCACAACTGCCTGTTTTCTTGTTCCTCATGCATGAGTTTCCCTAGATGGGTTGGGTGTGCTTCAATGCTTGCTTCCTCCTTCAACATCTCATTGTGATCTTTGCTTGGTTCCTTGTGCTCTTGGTCTGCTTTTTGTGAGATTTTGAAGACATTAAAGCTGAGTCGTTCATCATGGATCCTCAATATTAGCTCACCTTGCTCCACATCTATGAGTGCTCTGGCTGTAGCTAGGAATGGTCTTCCCAATATGATTGGGTGAGTGTGACTCTCTTCCATGTCCAGAATGACAAAGTCTGTTGGGAGAAAGTATTTCCCAACTTTTAGCAACACATTCTCCACCACTCCTATTGCTTGCTTTTGAGTCTTGTTAGCCAGTCTGATGACCACATCTGTGGGCATTATCTCATTGATCTGTAGCCTCTTTACCAAGGATAATGGCAGTAAGTTGATGCTTGCCCCCAAATCACAGAGTGCTCTATCGAACATTGTTTCTCCTATAGCACAGGGGATGTGAAAACTCCCTGGGTCTTTTCTTTTTGCAGGCAACTCAGGTTGAATAAGGGCACTACATTCCTTGTTCAACACTATAGTCTAGCCTCCTTTGGGTGAGCTTTTCCTGGGAAGAAGTTCCTTCATATACTTGATGAATGCAGGAATTTATTGGATGGCCCTGATGAGTGGTATGTTCACATGCAGAGATGCAAACAAGTCTAGGAACTTTGAGTATATTCTCTTCCCCACAGCACCATTGAGCAGTTGGGGAAATGGTGCATAGAGCTTAAGCAACTCTTGTTGTGAGATTTCTGGTTCTTGGTGATCTCTATCCTCCTCCTCTGTTGAGTTATATTCATGCTGTTTGGAGAGTTTGCCTTGCTTGTCTTCAGCCTCTTGATCACTTGTAGTGACCATTTTGCAATCTTCCCATCTTACTTTCTTTGCTTCTCCTCTTGAGTTTTTCTCTGTGTCACTTGGGAAGCTATCAGTAGGTTTGGGAATCTTCTGAGCTAAGCATCCCACTTGGAATTCCAGCTTCTTGATGGTCTCTCCCTGGTTCTTAATATTGGCTCGCACCTCCTCTTTGAACACCTTGTTTTCTTAAATCTCTTGGCATATTCCTTCAAGTAAGGTTTCAAGCTTAGAGAGTCTGTCATCAAATGATGGTAGATTGGGAATAGAGGTGGAAGGATGAGAGGTGTTGTTGTGGTTTTGATATGAGTATGGAGAAGTGTTGTTGTGGGGGTGTTGATATGTCCTCTGTGTGAATTGCTGATGAGCTGCATTGTTGTTGGAGTTGTAACGTCTCTGGTCTTGGCTTTGATCTTGCTGATTCCCCCACCCAAAGTTTGGGTGGTTCCTCCATCCAGGGTTGTATGTTTTAGAGTATGGATCATGGTTCTGTCTAGGTGAATTCCCAATGTAGTTGGCTTGCTCAAGGTTACCTTCTGCTTCTTCTTCAACTCCTTCTTGGGTTGTTGAGGAGGTGGTGATTGCTGCCACTTGGTTCCTCTCCATCTTCTTGGTGAGGTCAGCTAGCTGCTTGGTAATGAGTTGTTCTGAGCCAGTAGAGCATCTACATTGCTTAGCTCTATCACTCCTCTAGTGTTCTCTCTTTCGGAAGCATAGAAGTAGTCATTCTCAGCTACAGTCTCAATTACATCTATGGCTTCTTCAATGGTCTTCTTCTTGTTCAATGATCCTCCAGAGGAATGGTCTACTGCCTTCTTTGATTCATATGACAAGACATAGAAGATGTGCAACTGCACCCATTCATTGAACATATTTGGTGGATACCTCCTTGTTAGGTCTTTGAACCTTTCCCAAGCTTCATAAAGTGTCTCCCCATCTTGCTGTCTGAACGTCTGCACTTCAATTCTAAGCCTATTGATCCTTTGAGGGGGGGTAAAACCTTGCCAAAAACTTATTCACTACCTCCTCCCAATTTGTCAAGCTTTCTTTTAGGAAGGATTCAAGCCATTTGGATGCCTTGTCCCTGAGTGAAAAAGGGAACAAGAGCAGCCTATAGACATCCGGGTGGACTCCATTAGACTTCACTGTGTCACAAATCCTCAAGAAGGTGGTCAAGTGTTGATTCGGGTTTTCTTGAGCACCTCATCCAAATGAGCAATTATTCTGCACAAGAGTGATGAGCTGAGGTTTTAGCTCAAAATTGTTGGCATGTATGGTGGGCTTCTGAATGCTACTTCCACAGTTGCCTGGGTTTGGATTGATGTAAGAGCCTAACACTCTTCTATCCTCCCCAGCATGATTTGCTCTACCTCTTCCCCCATGGTTATTAGCCTCTTCTTCATGTTGGTTTTCCATGTTGCCTTCCATGTTTAGTTCAAAGTGTTCCTCCTCCTCTTCAGCACCGATTGCACGTTTTTCTCTTGCTTCCCTCCTTAATCTAAGAAGGGTCCTCTCTGGTTTAGACTCAAAGGAAGTTGAAGCCCCGCTTCTTCTCCCTGTCATACAACCAACAAGTACAAGCAAGTAACAATATGTGCAGATAGTATTGCTGTCAAAATTACTGTTAGTTGTGAGTGATGCAATATATCAAACAGTTAGTGGGTTAGCAAACTGAAATGTAAATAACAAAGAACACGAAAGAGTAGATGGGGAAGGGGAGAGGTTAACTAAGATAGAAAGTAAATTACTCAAATAGAAAATTAAATCAACAAAACAAAAATGCTCAATCTAGTGATCTCCTAATTTAATCATTGTTGATGCACAATCAATCCCCGGCAATGGCGCCATAAACTTGCCGAAGGAAAATTTGTTGAGAGACAAGTTTCCATGCATCATGATTCGTTCGTAGTAGAATGAGGGGTTGTTCGATACGCCCATAGGACTTGTGGAAGTTCCTCGGCCCAAGCTCCATTTGCTTCTTGCAGTCTCCGTTTTAGCCCGGCCAATATGAATTTGTTGGCCGCTTTGGCTTGTCCATTGGCTTGGGGATGTTCGACGGAGGTGAACTAGTGTTTTATATTCAAGTCGGCCACTAGTTTTCTGAAGCCTGCATTTGTGAATTGGGTGCCATTATCTGTGGTGATGGAGTATGAGACCCCGAACCATGTAATGATGTTCCTATATAGGAATTTCCAGCTTCTTTGAGTAGTGGCGTTGGCTAGGGGTTCTGCCTCGATCCATTTTGTGAAATAGTCTACCCCTACTCTGAGGAATTTGACTTGTCCCGATCCCTGGGAAAAGGGTCCGAGAAGATCGAGTCCCCACTTTGCAAATGGCCAGGGTGAGGTCACGCTGATGAGCTTTTCCGACGGGGCGATGTGAAAGTTGGCATGCTTTTGACATGGTGGACATGTCTTTACAAATTCTGTAGCTTCCTTTCATAGAGTTGGCCAATAGAATCCCGCCTGGAGTACCTTTTTGGTGAGAGCTTGCGCTCCGAGATGATTGCCACAAATGCCGCTGTGTACTTCCTAAAAGATTCCCTTTGTATTGGAGGTCGGTACGCATTTTAACAATGGTATTGAGATCTCTCTTTTGTATAGGGTGTTGTTTATGATAGTGTAGTACTGTGCCTCCCTTTTTAACCTCTTTGCCTCCTTTTCATCTGTGGGGAGCGCTTCTGTTTTGAGGTAGTTAATTATGGGAGTCATCCATCCTTGATCCCAACCTGTTATAGCTAGGACTTTTTCTTCTTCCGATATTGACGGGTTTTGCAGTATTTCCTGGGTGAGGCTTCTATTGTTGCCCCCTGGTTTGGTGCTGGCTAGTTTTGAGAGTGCGTCAGCTCGGGCGTTTTGCTCGCGGGGTATGTGGTAGATCCTATATTCCCCGAGTTGTTTGAGCTGTTCCTTGGTTTTATCCAAATATTTTTTCATGGTAGGGTCTTTGACTTGGTAGCTCCCTGTTATTTGTGAGGTAACGACTTGTGAATCGCTGTAGATGTTGAGTTTCTAAGCTCCAACCTCCCTAGCCAGCTTCAAACCAGCTAATAATGCTTCGTATTCCGCCTGGTTGTTTGAGGCCAGGAATCCGAATTTAAAGGAAAGCTCAAGTTGGGTTCCTTGGTTGCTTTTGATTTTCACACCTGTACCGCTTTCGGTTTTATTCGAGGAACCGTCCATGTATATATTCCACTTTCTGGGGATCTCCGGGGTGTCAGTGAATTCTGCAATGAAGTCGGCTAAGTATTGTGACTTAATGGCTGTCCGCACCTCGTATTGGAGGTCGAACCCGGACAATTCGATTGCCCATTGTAGGATTCTTTCTTCTAGATCTGTTTTCTGCAATATCCCCTTTATGGGCTGGTTAGTCCGAACTTTAATGGTATGAGCTTTGAAGTTCGGGCGATGTTATCGGGATGTCATTATGAGAGCGTAGGCAAACTTCTCTATTTTCTGGTAGTTCCGCTCTGACCCCTGTAGTGCTTTACTAATGAAGTTGACAGGTTGTTGCCCACCCTCGTCTTCTTTAATTAGTGCTGAGGCTATTGCCCGACTTCCTACTGCGAGGTATAATATGAGTGGTTCTCCTTCTCGTGGTCGAGATAGGATAGGTGGCCGTCCCAAGAATTCTTTGAAGTCTCGGAAGGCTTGCTCGCATTCCGTTGTCCACTCGAAGTTTTTTCCCTTCCTTAAAGTAGGATAGAAAGGGAGGGATCTTATCGCTGACCCTGCTAGGAATTTGGACAAGGCCGCCAATCTCCCATTGAGTTGTTGTACCTCTTTGACGCAGGTTGGGCTCTTCATGTTGAGTATGGCCTGGCATTTATCTGGATTTGCCTCGATTCCTTTTTGTGTGAGCATAAAGCCCAAGAACTTACTTGCTTCCACTGCGAAGGTGCATTTAGCCGGGTTAAGTCGCATGCCATGCTTCCGTATGGTGTCAAACACTTGAACCAAGTCGGTCAGTAATGTCTCTTCACTTTGTGTCTTTATCAACATGTCATCCACGTAGACCTCCATAATTTTTTTGATGTGGTCTGAGAAGACCTTATTCATTAGCCTTTGATAAGTAGCTCCCGCGTTCTTAAGGTCGAAAGGCATTACGATGTAGCAATAGTTTGCTGTAGGTGTTAGAAACGAGGTTTTTCTTGATCTGGAGGATACAATGGGATCTGGTTGTACCGTGAGTATGCGTCCATAAATGAGAGATACTTATATCCCGATGAGGCGTCTACTAGAGCGTCAATGCTTGGGAGTGGATAAGGATCTTTTGGGCAGGCTTTGTTGAGGTCGGTGTAGTCGGTGCACATTCGCCATTTCCCATTTGACTTTTTCACCAAGACGATGTTTGCTAGGCATAGTGGGTACTTAACTTCTCTTATGAATCCTGCCTCTAGCAGTGCTTGCACCTGCTCTGCCACAGCCTGAGACCATTTTGGTCTGAGTTTTCTTTGTCTTTGTTGTACCGGCCAGGATCCCGGATAGACTGCCAACTTGTGGCTCATCAGTTCGGGATCTATGCCTGGCATGTCGGCGGCTTTCCATGTGAATAGATCAATATTATCTCGTAGGAACTGTATGAGTGATTCCTTTGCGTCTCCTTTCAGGATTGTGCCAATATTAGTTGTCTTATCTGAGGTGTCTCCGATCTGATCTTTCTCTACTTCACCTTTGGGCTGTGGACGGAGTTCTTCTCGCCTCTGAACTCCACCAAGTTTGATTGTGTGGAACTGTTCTCCTTCGCCTCTGAGGTTTAGACTTTCGTTATAACAGCGACGCACCATCCTTTGACCTGCTTTTATTGTAGCTATCCCTTCTGCAGTTGGAATATCATACATAGATGTGGAGTTGAAACTATTGCGCTGAGTTGGTTTAACGTTGTCTGACCTATTAAGGCATTATAGGCTGACCTTACGTTGACCACGATGTAGTCTATCTTGAGTGTTCTGGATTGGTTCCCCTTTCCGAAGGTTGTGTGTAGCGATACGTATCCCAGTGGTTGTACTAGGGTATCCCCAAGTCCGAACAGGCTGTTCGGGTATAATCTTAGCTCTTTTTCTTCTAAGCCGAGCTTATCGAAGGCAGTTTTGAATAAGATGTTGGTAGAGCTTCCTTGGTCAATTAATGTACGGTGGTGGTTAGCGTTTGCCAGTATCATAGTGATGACCATGGGATCGTCGTGTCCTGAGATGATTCCAAATGCGTCTTCTTTGGTAAACGTAATTGCTGGGATGTCTGGCGCCTCCTTCTTTCCTTTGACATGGTATACTTCTTTGAGGTGTCGCTTGCGGGATGATTTGAAGATTCCTCCTTCTTTCCGGTGTGCGAGGTGATCGCTCAGACTATCCGACATCTTCATCCCTTCTTCTTTTTCTTGGCTCTTCATCCCGGTTGGCCAAAAACTGATCTAGTTTTCCTTCTCTTACTAATTTTTCTATGACATTTTTCAAGTCGAAGCATTCGTTGGTGGAATGTCCTTGGACTCGATGATACTCACAGTATTCGTTCCGATTTCCTCCTCATCTTTTGCCTTTGAGTGGCTGAGCTGGGGTATTTTTTTCGTATGGCAGACTTCTTTGTAAACATCTACCAAGGATACCCTAAGAGGTGTGTAGTTATGATATTTTTTGATTTTCTCCCCAGAGCGATCTTCTTTTTTCTTGGATTTTTTATCTTTGTCTCGGTAGGCGGAACCGAACCTTGAGGCTTCCCCAAGTCGTGAATTCTCCTCCACGTTGATGTACTTCTGCGCCCGTTCTTGTACTTCGTCCAAGGATGCAAGATATTTCTTAGATATAGATTGGCTAAAAGGTCCTTCTTGTAGGCCATTTATGAGGCCCATAATGGCAGCTTCTGTTGGTAGACTTTGTATGTCCATGCATGTTTTGTTGAATCTTTCCATGTAGTTACGAAGACTTTCCCGATCTCCTTGCTTGATCCCTAGTAGGCTGGGGGCGTGTTTAGCCTTATCTTTTTGTATGGAAAATCTGGACAAGAATTTTTTGGCCAAGTCGTCGAAGCTCGAGATGGACTTTGGAGGTAGGCTATCGAACCATTTAATGGCTGTCTTGGTAAGAGTTGTTGGAAAGGCTTTGCAGCGAACTGCATCTGAGGCGTCAGTGAGGTACATTCTACTTCTGAAATTGCTGAGGTGATCGTTGGGGTCTGAAGTGCCATCGTACAGAGTCATATCTGAAAGTTTGAGTCCTTTGGGATTTTGGTCTTCATGATTTCCCTGGTGAATGGATCTTGATCCTTGCGAGAGCTATCATTTGGAGTGGATCGAGTAGCTTTGGTTTTGAGATCGACTTCGAGTTTTAGAAGCTTATCTTCTAATTCCCAGCGTCGCCTTATCTCCCGATGTAGATCCTCTTCTTTTTCGCGTTGATGTTGGGCTTCTTTCTCGAGTTGCTTTAATCGATCTTGAAGCGCCTCTATGGCTCCTGCGTTTGGAGAATCCTTTTGTTGTTAAGTTGAGGAGTATCCTTTGGTGTAGTGTCTGCGTTTTTGTGCGGCGTTCTATCCTCTAGATTTGAGTCGTGGTCGTTGTCATGGTCATCCGCCATAGTGATGGGATGACTTTCAGGTTCCCTGGCAACGGCGCCAATGTTCCGAGGGTTACCTGAAACTGGAGGTCGGTCTCGGACAAGATCTTCTGTGCTGGTTGGAGCGGTTGTGTCCGACTTGTTGGACTTGGTGGTAGTGCTGATCCTTTTTCCCCAGAGGGTTGGGGGTACCTGCAACGGACTCTGATGCTTAAGTTAGCAAGGGTATTAAGCAGGTATTGAATAGAATCAGAGTATGAGTTATACCTGGGTGCTCCAGTGTATTTATAATGGTGAGATCTATACACATGAGAAAGACAATTGAAGAAGCTAAAGAGCTCATTGATACAGTTGCCAGAAATCAACATCTGTACCTAAGTAGTGAGTCTTCCATGAAAGAAGAGGCTAAAACAGTAACTGCTGAACTCAGTCCTGCAGAATAAGTTACTGAATTCAATCAGCAATTAGATTTTCTAACAAAACAGCTAGCCGAATTAAATGAGATACTACAAGACACAAGAATGGCTAATATGAATATGGAAGTACAGTTGAAGCAAACAAAATAGCAGTTATCAAAACAAATAACAGAAGAGTGCCGAGCAGTTCAATTAAGAAGTTGGAAAACATTAAATACCTCACTTCAAAGTAGTAGGAAGCCAAGAAATGAACAAACTGCTACCCAAAATCCCTCTTAGGATAGTAAGAGCCTAGAGAGGAATAATTCTGGTGCTCAAACGCCAGAAAAGGGTGGAGAGCTAGCGTTAAACGCCCAACCGATGCTCAGTTCTGGCATTCAAACGCCACAAACAGGCAAGGAGTTGGCGTTAAACGCCCAAGGGAAGCTCAGTTCTGGCATTAAAATGCCAGAAACAGGTAAGGAGTTGGCATCCAACACCAATCCAGCATCCAACCCTGGCATTCAAACGCCAGTGAGGGATCAGACACATACAAGTGCTGATAGCAACCCCTATAAAAAGGCTTCTCTAACCACATCTGTAGGAAATAAACCTGTAGCAACTAAGGTTGAGGAATACAAAGCCAAAATGCCTTATCCTCAGAAATTCCGCCAAGCAGAACAGGATAAGCAATTTGCCCGCTTTGCAGACTATCTCAGGACTCTTGAAATAAAGATTCTGTTTGCAGAGACACTTGAGCAAATACCCTCTTATGCTAAGTTCATGAAAGAAATCTTAAGTCATAAGAAGGATTGGAGAGAAACTAAAAAAGTTTACCTCACTAAAGAATGCAGTGCAGTCATTCTGAAAAGCTTACCAGAGAAGCTTAAGGATCCTGGAAGCTTTATGATACCATGCACATTAGAGGCACTTGTACCAAGACAGCTCTATGTGATCTTGGGGAAAGTATCAACCTAGTACCTGCATCCACTATCAGATAGCTTGGCTTGGTAGAAGAAATTAAACCAACCAGGATCTGTCTTCAACTTGCTGATGGCTCCATTAAATACCCATCAGGCATGATTGATGATGTGATTGTCACAGTTGGGCCATTTGTATTCCCCACTGATTTCATAGTGCTGGAGATAGAGGAGCACAAGAGTGCAACTCTCATCCTAGGAAGACCTTTCCTAGCAACTGGACGAACCCTCATTGATGTTGAAAAAGGGGAAGTGACCGTGAGAGTCAACGAGGATGAGTTCAGGCTGAATGTCGTTGAAGCAATGAAGCATCCAGACATATCAAATGACTGCATGAGCATTGATGTTATTGACTCCCTGGTCAAGGAGATCAATATGGCTGAGAGTCTCGAGTCAGAGCTAGAGAATATCTTTAAAGATGTTCAGCCTGATCTGGAGGAATCAGAGAGAATAATAGAACCTCTGAAAACCCCTCAGGAAGAGGAGAAACCTCCTAAACCCGAGCTTAAACCATTGCCACCATCCTTGAAATATGCATTTCTGGGAGGTGACACTTTTCCTGTAATCATAAGCTTTGCCTTAGAGCCACAGGAAGAGGAAGCACTAATTCAAGTGCTAAAGACACACAAGACAGCTCTTGGGTGGTCCATCAGTGATCTTAAGGGCATTAGCCCAGCCAGATGCATGCACAAAATCCTATTGGAGGATGATGCTAAGCCAGTGGTTCAACCACAGAGGCAGCTGAATCTGGCTATGAAAGAGGTGGTGCAAAAGGAGGTCACTAAATTACTAGAGGTTGGGATTATTTATCCTATTTCTGATAGCCCCTGGGTGAACCCTGTCCAAGTTGTCCCCAAGAAGGGAGGCATGACAGTGGTTCATAATAAAAAGAATAAACTGGTTCCTACAAGAACAGTTATAGGTTGGCGCATGTGTATTGACTACAGAAGACTCAATACGGCCACCAGAAAGGATCATTTTCCTTTACCATTCATAGACCAAATGCTAGAAAGACTAGCAGGTCATAATTACTACTGCTTTCTGGATGGCTATTCAGGTTACAACCAGATTGCAGTAGATCCCTAAGATCAAGAGAAAATAGCATTCACATGTCCATCTGGAGTGTTTGCTTACAGAAGGAAGTCATTTGGTCTATGTAATGCACCTACAACCTTTCAGAGGTGCATGCTCTCTATTTTCTCTGATATGGTGGAAAAGTTTCTGGAAGTCTTCATGGACGACTTCTCAGTATTTGGAGACTCATTCAACTATTGTCTTGACCATCTAGCACTTGTTTTGAAAAGGTGCCAAGAGACTAACCTGGTTTTAAACTGGGAAACATGTCAATTTATGGTGACTGAAGGAATCGTCCTTGGGAATAAAATTTTGAACAAAGGATTAGAGGTGGATCAAGCTAAGGTGGAGGTAATTGAAAAATTACCACCAACTACCAATATTAAAGCAATCAGAAACTTTCTGGGGCATGCAGGATTCTATAGGAGATTTATAAAAGATTTTTCAAAAATTGCAAAACCTCTGAGTAATCTGCTAGCTGCTGACATGGCATTTTTCTTTGATAAGGAGTGTCTACAGGCATTTGAGACTCTGAAAGTTAAGCTGGTCACAACACCAGGCATCTCTACACCAGACTGGACATTACCATTTAAACTAATGTGTAATGCCAGTGACCATGCCATTGGTGTAGTGTTGGGACAAAGGCATGACAAGCTTCTGCTCGTCATTTATTATGCCAGTCGTGTTTTAAATGATGCACAGAAGAACTACACGACCACAGAAAAAGAGTTACTTGCAGTGGTTTATGCCATTGACAAGTTCAGATCTTATTTAATAGGATCAAAAGTGATTGTGTACACTGACCATGCTGCTCTTAAATATCTACTCACAAAGCAGGATTCAAAATCCAGACTCATAAGATGGGTCTTGCTTCTTCAAGAGTTTGATATAGAAATAAGAGACAGAAAAGGGACAGAGAAACAAGTAGCAGATCATCTGTCCCGAATAGAACCAGTAGAAGAGGCGTCGCTCCTTCTTACTGAGATCTCTAAAACCTTTCTGGATGAGCAACTCTTTGCCATCCAGGAAGTACCATGGTTTACAAACATTGTAAACTACAAGGATGTGAGATTCATACCCAAAGAGTATAGTAGGCAGCAATCAAAGAAATTGATCTCGGATGCAAAGTACTACTTGTGGGATGAACCATATCTCTTCAAGAGATGTGCAGACGGAATAATCTGTAGATGTGTGCCTAAAGAAGAAGCACAGAAGATCCTCTGGCATTGCCATGGAGCATAGTATGGAGGACATTTTGGAAGTGAGCGAACAACCACAAGAGTCCTCCAATGTGGCTTCTACTGGCCTACTCTCTATAAAGACTCCCAAGAGTTTATAAATAATTGTGACAGTTGCCAAAGATCTGGCAATCTGCCTCACGGTTATGGCATGCCTCAACAAGGGATCTTAGATATTGAGTTGTTTGATGTATGTGGTATTGACTTCATGGGGCCTTTTCCACCATCATACTCAAATACTTATATTCTGGTGGCAATGGATTATGTATCCAAATGGGTGGAAGCTACTGTAACACCCACTAATGATACTAAGACAGTGCTAAAATTCCTCCAGAAACATATTTTTAGCAGATTTGGTGTCCCTAGAGTACTAATCAGTGGTGGGGGCGCTCATTTCTGTAATAAATAGCATTACTCTGCTATGGTTCGATATGGAGTTAGCCACAGGGTGGCAACTCCATATCATCCACAGACAAATGGGCAAGCTGAAGTCTCTAATAGAAAACTTAAAAGAATCTTGGAACGGACTGTGATTAACCGTAGAAGGGATTGGGCAAGAAGCTTGGATGATGCTCTGTGGGCATACAAAACAGCATTCAAGACTCCTATAGGGACCTCTCCATACCAGCTTGTGTATGGAAAAGCCTATCACTTTCCAGTAGAACTGGAACACAAGGCCTACTGGGCAACCAGATTCCTAAACCTTGATGCCAAGTTAGTTGGAGAAAAACGATTGCTCCAGTTAAATGAGCTAGAGGAATTCAGACTCAATGCTTTCGAAAATGCAAAAATTTACAAAGAGAAAGAAAAACGATGGCATGATAAGAAGCTGTCATCCAGAGTCTTTGAGCCAGGGTAGAAAGTTCTACTGTGTTAACTCTAGGCTTAGATTATTCCCCAAAAAGTTGAAATCCTGGTGGAGAGGACCATATGTGATTACAGGTGTGTCACGATATGGATATGCAGAGCTTCAGGATAATGACTCTAACAAAAAATTCATTGTTAATAGACAGAGAGTCAAACATTATCTTGAAAGCAATTTTGAGCAAGAATGCTCAAAATTGAGACTTGATTAAAGCTCAGTAATAGTCCAGCTAAAGACAATAAAGAAGCGCTTGCTAGGAGGCAACTGGTGGACGAAATTGTGAATCTAACTTTGTCACAACTCCGCATAACTAACCAGCAAGTGTACTGGGTCGTCCAAGTAATAAACCTTACGTGAGTAAGGGTCGATCCCACAGAGATTGTTGGTATGAAGCAAGCTATGGTCATCTTGTAAATCTCAGTCAGGCGGATAATACTTGATTATGGAATTTTGAAAATCAAATAATAGTAAATAAACAGAAAATAAAGATAAAGTTACTCATGTAATTCAATGGTGGGAATTTCAGATAGGTATATGGAGATGCTACGTTCCTTCTGAATCTCTGCTTTCCTACTGCATCCATTCAATCCTTCTTATTCCTTTCCATGGCAAGCTGTATGTAGGGCATCACCGTTGTAAATGGCTACATCCCATCCTCTCAGTGAAAAAGGTCCAAATGCTCTGTCACAGCACGGCTAATCATCTGTCGGTTCTCAATCAGGTTGGAATAGAATCCAGTTATTCGTTTGCGTCTGTCACTTACGCCCAGCCTTCAGGAGTTTGAAGCTCGTCACAGTCATTCAATCCCAGAATCCTACTCGGAATACCACAGACAAGGTTAGACTTTCCAGATTCCCATGAATGCTGCCATCAATTCTAGCTTATACCACGAAGATTCTGATTAAGGAATCCAAGAGATATGCGCCCGGCCTAAGGTAGAACGGAAGTGGTTGTCAGTCACGCGCGTTCATAAGTGAGAATGATGATGAGTGTCACGGATCATCACATTCATCAAGTTGAGGTGCAACGAATATCTTAGAACAGGAATAAATCGAATTGGATAGAAGACAGCAGTAATTGCATTGAAACTTGAGGTACAGTAGAGCTCTACACCCTTAATCTTTGGTGTGTAGAAACTCCACCATTGAAAATACATAAGTGATCAAGGTTCAAGCACGGCCGAATGGCCAGCCCCCAAAACGAAAACCAGGATGTCAAAATCCAAATACGGAACCACGATATCTAATAGACTAGTAAAAAGTTCTATTTATACTAAACTAGCTACTAGGGTTTACAGAGGTAAGTAATTGATGCATAAATCCACTTCCGAGGCCTACTTGGTGTGTGCATGGGCTGAGCTTGATCTATCCACGAGCTAAGGCTTCTCTTGGAGTTGAATGCCAAGTTGTAACGTGTTTTGGGCGTTCAACTCTGGTTCGTGACATGTTTCTGGCGTTTGACTCCAGAATGCAACATGGAACTGGCGTTGAGCGCTAGTTTACATCGTCAAATTCCGAATAAAGTATGAACTATTATATATTGCTGGAAGGCTCTGGATGTCTACTTTCCAACTCCGTTGAGAGAATGCCATTTGGAGTTCTATAGCTCCAGAAAATCTATTTTGAGTGCAGGGAGTTCAGATTCCAATAGCATCAGCAGTCCTTTGTCAGCCTCTTATCAGAGTTTTGCTCAGGTCCCTCAATTTCAGCCAGAAAATACCTGAAATCACAGAAAAACACACAAACTCATAGTAAAGTCTAGAAATGTTAATTTAGCATAAAAACTAATGAAAACATCCCAAAAAGTAACTAGATCATGCTAAAAACTACCTAAAATCAATGCCAAAAAGCGTATAAATTATCCGCTCATCACAACACCAAACTTAAATTGTTGCTTGTACCTAAGCAACTGAAAATCAATTAGGATAAAAAGAAGATAATATACTATAAATTCCAAAATATCAATGAATATTAATTCTAATTAGATGAGCGGGACTTGTAGCTTTTTGCTTCTGAACAGTTTTGACATCTTACTTTTTCCTTTGATGTCTAGAATGATTGGCTTGTATAGGAACTTAGAATTTCAAATAGTGTTATTGATTCTCCTAGTTAAGTTTGTTGATTCTTGAACACAGCTACTTTTATGAGTCTTGGCCGAGGCCCTAAGCATTTTGTTTTCCAGTATTACCACCGGATACATAAATGCCACAGACACATGACTGGGTGAACCTTTTCAGATTGTGACTCAGCTTTGCTAGAGTCTCCAGTTAGAGGTGTCCAGAGCTCTTAAGCACACTCTTTTACTTTGGATCACGACTTTAACCACTCAGTCTCAAGCTTTTCACTTGGACCTGCATGCCACAAGCACATGGTTAGGGACAGCTTGATTTAGCCGCTTAGGCCTGGATTTTATTTCCTTGGGCCCTCCTATCCATTGATGCTCAAAGCGTTGGATCCTTTTTACCCATGCCTTTTGGTTTTAAAGGCTATTGGCTTTTTTTGCTTGCTTTTTCTTTTACTTTCTAAATATTTTTTTTCGAGCTTTTACTTTTTCACTCCTTTTTCTTGCTTCAAGAATAAATTTCATGATTTTTCAGATTATCAATAACATTTCTCTTTGTTCATCATTTTTTCAAGAGCCAACAATTTTAACATTCATAAACAATAAGATCAAAAATATGCACTGTTCAAGCATTCATTCAGAAAACAAAAAGCATTGTCATCACATCAATATAATTAAACTAAATTAAAGGATAAATTCGAAATTCATATACTGCTTGTTCTTTTTTAATTTAAAAACATTTTTTATTTAAGAAAGGTGAAGGATTAATAGAATTATTCATAGCTTTAAGACGTAGTTACTAACTACTAATGATCATGAAGTAGAGACACAAAACATAGATAAACATATAACATAAAAATCGAAAAGCAGAAAAAATAAGAACAAGGAATGAGTCCACCTTAGTGAGGGTGGCGCCTTCTTGAAGGAGCAATGGTGCTCTTTGAGCTCCTCTATGTTTCTTCCTTGCTTCTGTTGCATGATCCCTAGTGATTTTGGTGCTCCTATCCTTAGTTACTCCCAATAATTGTGTGGAAGAAAATTTATCCCCTGAGGTATCTCAGGGATCTCTTGATTTGCAGTCAAATGTTCTACCACTGAGATATAGACCCTTTAGATGAATCTCTCCATCTCCTATGACTCGGAGGTAGAAGATTTCGTCTTCCTTTTCCTCTTTCTAGAGGTTTCTCTGGCCTTAGGTGCCATCAATGGTTATGGAAAAACAAAAAGCTATGCTTTTACCACACCAAACTTAAAATGTTGCTTGCCCTCGAGCAAAAGAAGAAAGAATAGAAGAAGAAGAAGAAGATATGGAGGAGAGGGAGAGAGATGTGTATTCGGCTATGTAGGGTGGGTTTGGGTGGGGAAGAGATGGATGGATGTGAGTGGTGAAAACAGAAGGGATGACTGTGAATGGAGAGAAAAAGGGTGAGGTAGGTTGGGATCTTGTGAGGTCCACAGATCCTGAGATGATCCTGTGGGGTCCACAGATCCTGAGGTGTCAAGGATTTACATCCCTGCACCAATTAGGCATGTAAAATGCCTTAGCATACCATTCTGGCGTTTAAACGCCGAAGTGGTGCATGTTCTGGGCATTCAATGCCCATGTGTAGCATGTTTCTGGCGTTGAACGCCAGTTCCATGCTTGTTACTGGCGTTCAGCGCCAGCTTTCCTCAGGGGACATTCCTGGCATCCAAATGCCAGGATGTTGCTTGCTTCTGGCATTCAACGCCAGATCCATGCTCTGTTCTGGCGTTGAACGCTAGCCAGATGCTCCTTACTGGCGTTTAAATGCCAATAAGTCCTTCCTCCAGGGTGTGATTTTTCTTCTGCTATTTTTGATTCTATTTTTAATTTTAGTATTTTTTTTCGTGACTCCACATGATCATGAACCTCAATGATCCCTAGTTTCTCCATTACAGAGAGTGGCATAAGATTTATGCCTGACCCCAGGTCACACAGAGCCTTGTTAAAGGTCATGGTGCCTATGGTACAGGGTATTAAGAATTTACCAGGATCTTGTCTCTTTTGAGGTAAAGTTTTCTGAACCCATGTTTCTAGTTTACTAATGAGCAAGGGAGGTTCACCTTCCCAAGTCTCATTACCAAATAACTTGGCATTCAGCTTCATGATGGCTCCTAGATATTGAACAACTTGCTCTCCAGTTACATCTTCATCCTCTTCAGAGGAAGAATAATCTTCAGATCTCATGAATGGTAGAAGGAGATTTAATAGAATCTCTATGGTCTCTATATGAGCCTCAGAATCCTTTAGCTCCTCAATAGGGAACTCCTTCTTGTTTGAGAGACGTCCCAGGAGGTCTTCCTCACTAGGATTTTCGTCCTTCTCCTCCCTTGTGCATTCGGCCATATTGATTACATCAATGGCCTTGCACTCTCCTTTTGGATTCTCTTCTGTATTGCTTGGGAGAATACTGGGAGGAGTTTTAATGACTCTTACTCAGCTGGCCCACTTGTGCCTCCAAATTTCTGATGGAGGACCTTGTTTCACTCATGAAACTTAAAGTGGCCTTAGACAGATCAGAGACTAAATTTGCTAAATTAGAGGGGCTCTGCTCAAAATTCTCTGTCTGTTGCTGAGAAGATGATGGAAAAGGCTTGTTATTACTTAGCTTGTTTCTTCCACCATTATTAAAGCCTTGTTGAGGCTTTTGTTGATCCTTCCATGAGAAATTTGGATGATTTTTCCATGATGAATTATAGGTGTTCCTATAAGGTTCACCCATGTAATTTACCTCTGCTATTGCAGGGTTCTCAGGATCATAAGCTTCTTCAGAAGCTGCCTCTTTAGTACTGTTGGATGCATTTTGCCATCCATTCAGACTTTGAGAGATCATGTTGACTTGCTGAGTCAACACTTTGTTCTGAGCCAATATGGCGTTCAGAGCATCAATTTTAAGAACTCCCTTCCTCTGAGTCGTCCCATTATTCACGGAATTTCTCTCAGAAGTGTACATGAATTGGTTATTTGCAACCATGTCAATAAGTTCTTGAGCTTCTGCAGGTGTTTTCTTTAGGTGAATGGATCCACCTGCAGAGTGGTCAAATGACATCTTGGAAAACTCAGATAGACCATAATAGAATATATCTAATATGGTCTATTCTGAAAACATGTCAGAAGGACACTTTTTGGTCATCTGCTTGTATCTTTCCCAAGCTTCATAGAGGGATTCACCATCTTTTTGTTTCAAGGTCTGAACGTCCACTCTAAGCTTGCTCAGCTTTTGAGGAGGAAAAAATTTATCCAAGAATGCCGTGACCAGCTTATCCAGGAGTCTAGGCTATCTTTAGGTTGTGAGTCCAACCATGTTCTAGCTTTGTCTCTTACAGCAAAAGGGAAAAGCATGAGCCTGTAGACTTCAGGATCTACTCCATTTGTCTTAACAGTCTCACAAATCTGCAAGAACTTAGTTAAAAACTGATAAGGATCTTCAGATGAAAGTCCATGAAACTTGCAGTTCTGTTGCATCAAAGCAACTAATTGAGGATTCAGCTCAAAATTGTTTGCTCCAATGGCAGGAATTGAGATGCTTCTTCCATCAAACTTGGACGTTGGTTTAGAGAAATCACTAAGCATCTTCCTTGCATTATTGTTGTTGGGTTCAGCTGCCATCTCCTTCTCTTGTTCGAAAATTTCAGAAAGGTTGCCTCTGGATTGTTGTAATTTAGCTTCTCTTAGTTTCCTCTTCAAAGTCCTTTCAGGTTCAGGATCAGCTTCAACAAGAGTGCCTTTTTCCTTATTCCTGCTCATATGAAAGAGAATAGAAAAAGAAAAGGAAGAGGAATCCTCTATATCTAGACAAAGAGGATCCTTATTATTAGTAAAAGAAGAAAGGAATAAGAGTGGAGAATCCAATCACAAGGGTGAGGATAGAGGCAGTGATTGGAGATGAAAAGAGGTGAAGAGAAGTGTTAGTAAATAAATAAATATATAGATGAAGATAAGAGAGAGAGAATTCAAAAATTAATTTTGAAAAGGTAGTTAGTAATTTACGAAAATTAAAAGTGAAATAAAATTAAAATTAAAATTTGAAACAATTAATTAATTAAGAAGATTTCGAAAAAGAGGGAAGTGGTTTTCAAAAATTAGAGAGGGAAAAGTAGTTAGGTGGTTTTGAAAAAGATAAGAAACAAACAAAAAGTCAAATAGTTAGTTGAAGAAGATATTAAAATCAAATTTGAAAAGATAAAAAGATATGAAGTTAGATAAAATATTTTGAAATCAAATTTTTTAAAAAGATAAAATTTTGAAAAAGATATGATAAAAAGATGTGGTTGAAAAAGATTTAATTTTTTAAAATTAAAATTAATTACTTAACTAACAAGAAACTAAAAGATATGATTCTAGAGTTTAAAGATTGAACCTTTCTTAAACCTTTCTTAACAAGAAAGTAACAAACTTCAAACTTTTTAATCAATCACATTAATTATTAGTGTAATTTCAAAAATTTGAAATAAAATTAAGAAAAAGATTTTGAAAATAATTTTAAAATTTTTGAAATTAATAAGATAAAAATGAGAAAGATTTGATTTTTGAAAAAGTTTTGAAAAGATAGGATTTTTTAAAATTGAAAATTTGACTTGACTTGTAAGAAACAACTAATTTTAAAAATTTTTTGACTAAGTCAACTCAAATTTTTGAAAATTATGAGAAAATTAAGGAAAATATATTTTTTTATTTTTGAATTTTTAATGATGAGAGAGAAAAACAACAAAAATTACTCACAACATGAAAATTATGAATCGAAACTCATGATGCATGCAAGAACAATATGAATGTCAAGATGAACACCAAGAACACTTTGAAGATCATGATGAATATCAAGAACATATTTTTGAAAAAATTTTGATGCAAAGAAAACATGCAAGACACCAAACTTAGAATTCTTTAATGCATGGACACTATGAATGCAAAAATGCATATGAAAAATAACATACAACATGAAGAACATCAAGATCAAACAAGAAGACTTATCAAGAACAACTTGAAGATCATGAAGAACACCATGAATGCATGAATTTTTGAAAAATGCATAATAATTTTAAAAACATGCAATTGACACCAAACTTAAAAATTGACTCAAGACTCAAACAAGAAACACAAAATATTTTTGATTTTTTTCTAATTTTTTTTGTATTTTATTTTTTTTTGAAAAACATATAGGAAAAAGAAAATAAGAAATTCAAAATCTTTAAGAAGAATTCCAATAATCTTTCAATATTAGCCCAAAGCTCTAATCAAAGGGTTGGACATGGCTTAATAGCCAGTCAGCTTTAGGATGGAATTACATGCATTGTGGTGATTAGTTGAAGACCAATTCCAAAGGAGTTTGAATATGGCTTTGCAGCCAGCCAGGATTCAACATGCTTCATGAAACTCTGGAATCACTTCTTAAATGTTTTGAAGCCATAGAATGATTTATTTTAAAAAAAAATTTGAAAATAGGAATAAAAAATTTTTGGAAAGATTTTTGAAAAGTTTTTGAAAAGAAAATTACCTAATCTGAGCAACAAGATGAACCGTCAGTTGTCCATACTCGAACAATCCCCGGCAACGGCGCCAAAAACTTGGTGGACGAAATTGTGAATCTCACTTTGTCACAACTCCGCACAACTAACCAGCAAGTGTACTGGGTCGTCCAAGTAATAAACCTTACGTGAGTAAGGGTCGATCCCACAGAGATTGTTGGTATGAAGTAAGCTATGGTCATTTTGTAAATCTCAGTCAGGCGGATAATACTTGATTATGGAATTTTGAAAATCAAATAATAGTAAATAAACAAAAAATAAAGATAAAGTTACTCATGTAATTCAATGGTGGGAATTTCAGATAGGTATATGGAGATGCTACGTTCCTTCTGAATCTCTGCTTTCCTACTGCATCCATTCAATCCTTCTTATTCCTTTCCATGGCAAGCTGTATGTAGGGCATCACCGTTGTCAATGGCTACATCCCATCCTTTCAGTGAAAAAGGTCCAAATGCTCTGTCATAGCACGGCTAATCATCTGTCGGTTCTCAATCAGGTTGGAATAGAATCCAATGATTCTTTTGCGTCTGTCACTAACGCCCAGCCTTCAGGAGTTTGAAGCTCGTCACAGTCATTCAATCCTGGAATCCTTCTCGGAATACCACAGACAAGGTTAGACTTTCCAGATTCCCATGAATGCCGCCATCAATTCTAGCTTATACCACGAAGATTCTGATTAAGGAATCCAAGAGATATGCGCCCTGCCTAAGGTAGAATGGAAGTGGTTGTCAGTCACGCGCGTTCATAAGTGAGAATGATGATGAGTGTCATGGATCATCACATTCATCAAGTTGTGGTGCAACGAATATCTTAGAACAGGAATAAATCGAATTGGATAGAAGATAGTAGTAATTGCATTAAAACTTGAGGTACAGTAGAGCTCCACACCCTTAATCTTTGGTGTGTAGAAACTCCACCATTGAAAATACATAAGTGATCAAGGTTCAGGCATGGACGAATGGCCAGCCCCCAAAACGGAAACCAGAATGTCAAAATCCAAATATGGAACCACGATATCTAATAGACTAGTAAAAAGTTCTATTTATACTAAACTAGCTACTAGGGTTTACAGAGGTAAGTAATTGATGCATAAATCCACTTCCGGGGCCCACTTGGTGTGTGCTTGGGCTGAGCTTGATCTATCCACGAGATGAGGCTTCTCTTGGAGTTGAATGCCAAGTTGTAACATGTTTTGGGCCTTCAACTCTGGTTCGTGACGTGTTTCTGGCGTTTGACTCCAGAATGCAGCATGGAACTGGCGTTGAGCGCTAGTTTATATCATCAAATTCCAAATAAAGTATGGACTATTATATATTGTTTGAAAGCTCTGAATGTCTAATTTCCAAAGCCGTTAAGAGCGCGCCATTTTGAGTTCTGTAGCTCCAGAAAATCCATTTTGACTACAGGGAGGTCAGATTCCAACAACATCAGCAGTCCTTTGTCAGCCTCTTATCAGAGTTTTGCTCAGGTCCCTCAATTTCAGCCAGAAAATACCTAAAATCATAGAAAAACACACAAAGTCATAGTAAAGTCCAGAAATGTAAATTTAGCATAAAAACTAATGAAAACATCCCTAAAAGTAACTAGATCATGCTAAAAACTACCTAAAAACAATGCCAAAAAGCATATAAATTATCCGCTCATCAGCAACCCAGCCATTAACAAAGCTTATTTGTTAATTAAATGATAATTTTACCGGTTCATATTAATTATCTTCAAGGTAAAGTAGCAATTGCATGAGTTCACAGAGTTACAGAAGGATTCAGAGGATAAAACAGCAAAAAGAAGCTCACTGGTGTGAAAATTCGAGTAAAAGCTGTTTTGGGCGTTAAACCCCCAAAAGAAGCATCTACTGGGCGTTTAACGCCAGTAGGGATAGCCATTTTGGCGTTAAACGCTAGAATGGATACCATTCTGGGCGTTTAACGCCAGATTTGCAGCATCCTGGACGTTCAGAAAAATGCCCAGTGATAAAGGATTTTCTGGCGTTTAACGCCAGCCAGAAGCTACGGCTGGGCGTTAAACGCCCACGAGAAGCTACAGATGGGCGTTAAACGCCCAAAACATGTAGTAGTTGGGCGTTTAACGCCAGGATTGTGAGGAGAAGGTAACTTTGTTTTCACTTCAAATATTTTCCATTTTTCATGTTTCAATTCATGATTTCTTGCATAAACATGTTACAAACTCACATCTTTCAACTTCAATTTCGAAAAATTTTTAATCCTAAACATATTTCTTAATTTTTCTTCAATATCTTTTCAAACCTTTTTCAAAACTCATTTATCTTTTTTGAATTCTTTTCAAATCTTTTTAAATTCTTCTCAAATCTTTTTAAACCCATCATATCTTCTTTTCAAAATTTAGATTTATCTTTTTCAAATATCTTTCATATATTTTCAATTTTAAATTACATCTTTTTTCTATCGTACTTATCTTTTACAAATCACATCTTCTATCCTATCTTCTTCAAAAATTTTTGAAAACCCACCCCTCATTCCCTTTAAATCCGTGTCTGGCCTCCCTCCTCTCCTCCACAATTCGAACTTGGCTCTCCCTCTATCCCTCTCCTTTCCTTTCTTTTGCTTGAGGACAAGAAAACCTCTAAGTTTGGGTGTTTATCCGTGATCACTAAGCCAACATCCACTACGATCATGGCTCCTAAGGGAAAATAAACCACTCCAAGAGGCAAGAAAGAGAATATTCCAAAACCATTTTAGAATCAAGGGAAGTTCTTAACCAAAGAACATTCAGACCATTACTACAAAATAATGGGTCTAAGGTCAGTGATCCCGGAAGTTAAATTCGATCTGAAAGAAGACGAATATCCGGAGAACCAAGAGCAAATTCGAAGCAGGAGCTGGAAAATCCTAGCTAATCCTGAAACAAAGGTGGGAAAAAACATGGTTCAGAAATTATACTCTAATCTGTGGCAAACAGACAGGCAAAGAATAGCTGGAACCGCCTTCTATAACTTTCAAACTCTGGTCAGAGGGAAGATTATTCACCTCCACCCTGACAAAATAAGAGAGATCTTCAAGCTGCCTCAACTGCAAGATGACCCAGACTCCTTTAATAGGAGAATGATGAGAACAAATAAGAGCTTGGACACAATTCTAGAGGACATATGCCTCCCTGAAACCAAGTGGACAACCAACACAAAGGGTGTCCCAAAACAACTCAAGAGAGGAGATCTCAAACTAGTCACCAGAGGCTGGCTGGACTTCATTGGGCGTTCTATACTGCCCACTAGCAACCGCTCTAAAGTCAACATCAAAAGAGCAGTAATGATCCATTGTATTATGTTGGGAAAGAAGTGGAATTTCATCAGCTAATTTCTTGTGAACTTTACACAGTTGCAAACAAGAACTCCAAAGATGCCAAATTGGCTTATCCAAGCTTAATCTCTATGCTATGTAAAGATGCTGGGAGAAAGATGGGAGTAAATGAGTATATCTCCGTTGAGCAACCGATCACCAAAAAGTCAATGGAAGGACAACAAGTGCAGGACACCCCATCAAAAGGAAAGCACAGGAGTTCCTCCCAGAAATCCCTCAAATTGAATACTGGGAGCGTCTTGAAGCATCTATTACCAAGTTGCAAGAAGCTATGGACCAACTAAAGGAAGAACAGCAAAATCAAAATAGCATGCTTTGTAAATTGCTTGGGGAACAAGAAGAGCAAGGGCGTGAACTGAAGGAACTGAAGCGTCAGAAGCTATCTCTTGAAGGGCCAAGCACCCCACATACTAAAGGAGTATCCACCTCCCAAAATAAAGGTTGTTGAGTCCTAATCTTAGCCTTAACTCTGTGATAATTGTTCTTATTAGGAATTTACCTTAGAAGTTATATATGAGTAGTAGTAATTAGTATATTTATTTTGATTTTATCTCCAATTAAGCTATAATTTATTTTTCTCATCATCATCAAACATGAATAAAATAGCAGAATTTTAGAATAAGGAGGCAATATTTTTTCGAGTTTTTAATAAGAAAAATTCAAATTATTTATATGTGGTGGCCATACATTTTGTCTTCTAAATGAATGCATGAACAGTGCATAATTTTGATAGTGGAGTTTATGAATGTTAAATCTGTTGGCTCTTGAAGGAATGATGAACAAGAGAAATGTTATTGATGATCTGAAAAATCATGAAATTGATTCTTGAAGCAAGAAAAAGCAGTGAAAAACAAAGCTTGCGAAAAAAACAGAAGAAAAAGAAAAAGCAAGCAGAAAAAGCCAATAGCCCCTTAAACCAAAAGGCAAGGGCAAAAAGGATCCAAGGCTTTGAGCATCAATGGAAAGGAATAAAATCCTAAAGGAATAAAATCCTAAAGGAGTCCCTAACCATGTGCTTGTGTCATGAAGGTCCAGGTGGAGAGCTTGAGACTGAGTGGTTAAAGTCGTGATCCAAAGCAAAAGAGTGTGTCTAAGAACTCTGGACACCTCTAACTGGGGACTTTAGCAAAGCTAAGTCACAATCTGAAAAGGTTCACCCAGTTATGTGTCTGTGGCATTTATGTATCTGGTGGTAATACTAGAAAACAAAATGCTTAGGGTCACAGCCAAGACTCATAAGTAACTGTATTCAAGAATCAACATACTGAAATAGGAGAACCAATAACATTATATGAATTCTGAGTTCCTATGGATGCCAATCATTCTGAATTTCAAAGGATAAAGTGAGATGCCAAAACTGTTCGGAAGCAAAAAGCTACTAGTCCCGCTCATCTAATTAGAATCTGAGCTTCACTTAAAACTCTGAGATATTATTGCTTCTTGATTTCTTTTAATCTTATTTTATTTATCTAGTTGCTTGGGGACAAGCAACAATTTAAGTTTGGTGTTGTGATGAGCAGATATTTTATACGCTTTTTGGGGGTAATTTCATGTAGTTTTTAGTATGTTTTAGTTAGTTTTTGGTATATTTTTATTAGTTTTTAGGCAAAATTCATATTTCTGGACTTTACTACGAGTTTGTGTGTTTTTTTGGAATTTCAGGTATTTTTTGGCTGAAATTGAAGGATCTGAGCAAAAATCTGATTCAGGTTGAAAAAAATGACTGCTGATGCTGTTGGATTCTGACCTCCCTGCACACGGAATGGTTTTTTTGGAGCTACAGAAGTCCAATTGGCGCGCTCTCAATTGCGTTGGAAACTAGACATCCAGATCCAAAGCTTTCCAGCAATATATAATAGTCTATACTTTGCTCGAAGATAAACGACGTAAACTGGCGTTTGATGCCAATTCCATGTTCCATTCTAGCGTTAAACGCCAAAAACAGGTTACAACCTGGCATTTAACTCTAAAAACAGCCTATGCACGTGCAAAGCTCAAAGCTCAACCCCAACACATACCAAGTTGGCCCCAGAAGTGGATTTCTACACTATCTATCTCTAAACCCCATTGTTGGGGGTGAGGAGCTCTGCTGTGTCTCAATGAATTAATGCAATTACTTTTGTTTTCCATTCAAACATGCTTGTTTCTATCTAAGATATTTATTCGTACTTAACCATGATAAATGTGATGATCTGTGACATTTATCACCATTCTCAACCTATGAACACGTGCTGACAACCACTTCCATTCTACCTTAGATTGAATAAGTATCCCTTGGGTTCTTGGCTCACAAGTCTGATTGTCACTCTTGACAACAGAGCATTCAGATCTGTGAGACCAGAAAGTCTTGTCCATGGGCAGCATCCTTGAGATCCGGAAAGTCTAAACCTTGTCTGTGGTATTCCGAGTAAGATCCGGGAAGGGATGACTGTGACGAGCTTCAAACTCATAAGTGCTGGGTGTGTGACAGACGCAAAAGGATAATTGGATCTTATCCCAACACAAGTGAAAATTGACAGATGATTAGCCATGTACATGGACCTTTTTCACTGAGAGGATGGATGGTAGCCATTGACAACGGTGAGCCACCAACATACAGCTTGCTATGGAAGTATTTATTTAATACTCTCTTGTTCATTTGCAAGTCAACTGATAATCATAATTGACATCCTGACTAAGAGTTACAAGATAACCATAGCTTGCTTCAAGCCAATAATCTCCGTGGGATCGACCCTTACTCACATAAGGTATTACTTGGATGACCCAGTGCACTTGCTGGTTAGTTGTGCGAAGTTGTAAAGAAATTGTGATTTACAATTACGTGCACCAATAGTCTTGTCCCCAACCTCAAAGGAATATGTACCGGTGAAGGCATCTAACTTGAATTTAGAGGTCTTAAGGAAGGGTCTACCAAGTAGAACGGAGGATGAGCTTCTATTTTTTGTTGGAGGCATTTCAAGGATGTAAAAGTCAATCGGAAAGATTAAATCCTTGATCGCCACAAGTACATCTTCAGCTATTCCTGTTACCGTGATCACACATTTATCGGCCAAGGCAAACCTCACCGCCAACTTCTTTAATGGAGCTAAATTAAACCGCACAAAGGTAGAAAGTGGCATGATGCTTACACAAGCTCCAATATCACACATACAATCATGAAAAGTGTGTCCACCAATGCAACAAGACACCAAACAAGGCCCAGGGTCCCACATTTCTTTGGAATAGGTTCCATCAAGGAAGAAATTGAAATACCCAAGGATAATGTCTCTAATTCTCCTATCTTATCCTTGTGTGTGCATAAGTCTTTCAGGAATTTTGTATACTTTGGAATTTGTTGAATAGAATCAAGAAGTGGCATGGTTACCTCAACCTTCTTGAACACTTGAAGCATGTTCAAATCAAATTTTGGTGTCTTCTTTGCTTTCTTCACCATGGAAGGGAATGGAATAGGGATGGACTCATCCACTAGAGCTTTCCTCTTGGGTTTATTGAGGTTTACTCCTTCTTCCTCGTGCCTCTTGTCTACCTCCCCCTTTTCATGTGGAGCTTTAACAATCACTTCTTCCTCATGAATGTCCTCCAAGACCCTTGGAGGTATCTCCTCTAATGTAGTTCCCGACCGTAGGGTGATGGCGTTGAGACCGCCCTTTGGGTTTGGTTGCGGTTGGGATGGAAGGTTAGAAGAACTTGAGGGTTGGTTGGTATTGTTGGAGGAGGACATGGACATCTTCGAAATTATGTCAGCAAGATTGGCCAATTGAGAACTCATGGCCTCGAATTGAGCCTTATAGCTCTCATCCCGTTTATCCACAACGGCTCTAAGCTCGTCAACTTGATTGGTGGGAGGTGGAGAGGTTTGGTTAGATTGTTGTCTATGGTGTGGTGCTTGGTACTTGGTGTAGTTGATATGGTTTTGGTTGTGGTGATTTTGGTTGGCTTGGTAGTTGTTGTTGTTGTGGTGGTATTGAGATGAAGATTGGTTGTTGTTGTGATGAGAAGAAGAGTTGTTCCAGCTTTGGATTTGATTGTTCCCTTGTGTATTATCCCTCCACCCTTGATGTTGATTACTACCATGAGGGTAGTGGTTTTAGCCTTGAGAAGGATAGGGTGGACGATTGTTGTAATTCACGTTGGCCACTACAAGGCATGTTCCTCTTGAATTTGATGGCATTGATCGGTGTAATGTGTGGTGCTAGAGCACAAACTACAAATCCTAGGAGGGCCTTCAAGTTGAGCAACTGGAGGTGGGGCTTGGATGGCTTGGATGGAGTATAATTCCTTTTGATCCTTTTGCATTTGTGTGAGGATAGTGGTCATATCCCCAAGTGCTTTGGTTAGGCTTGATTCGGAAGGGGACGGTTCTACCACACCCTTGAAAGGATTACTTCTCACCCTTGTATGTTGTGTAGCTTCGGCAACATCCTTTATCAAACTCCAAGCTTCTCCCTCCGTCTTGTTTTTCAAAAGGGAACCATCGCTAGAAGCGGTGAGCAATCTTCTATCTTGCACACAAAGACCTCCGGTGAAGTAGCTAATGAGCAAGTGAGTGTTCATTCCATGGTGTGGACAAGATTCCAATAGCCTCTTGAACCGAGACCAATACTCGTACAAACTCTCTTGGTCTCTTTGCATTATAGCTGAAATCTCCTTCCGAATGTAGTCGGTATTCTCCGGTGGGAAGAATTTATCTAGAAACTCTCTTCTCAAGAAATCCCAATTGGTAGAAATCTTATCCGGTAGCGAATAAAACCATGTCTTTGCTTGCGCTTCAAGAGAGAAAGGGAAGGCAAAATCCATGATAGCCACCTCATCGGCTCCATGCCTTCGAGCCGTAGAACAAGCAACTTGAAAATCCTTTAGATGTCGGATGGGGTCTTGACCCGGCAACCCATGATACTTAGGTGGTAGATTTATCAAGCTACTCTTCAATTCAAAGTTTGGATCAAGGTTAGGATACCTTGCTTACAATGGTTGAAGTACGATATCCGGAGCTCCTTGCTCATGTAAAGTGATCCGGCGTGGCTCCACCATGTGTGGTTCACCTGTAGGATGCAAAGATGTATTAGTAGTGCCAACAGAAGAATATGAAGTAGCAGACTCCAAGTCACTCTCGGTACCATCTAGTGATTCGGTATGTTCCTCAAGAGAGGCCGAAGTAACAGCCGTATAGTCCAACCGCCGTCTAGCTTGCCGAGTGTGTAACAAAGTTCTTTTAATCTCGGGATCAAAATCAGCTAAGCTAGAATTCGGTTGAGACCGAGTCATCAAACTTGAGAGTTATAGCACAAAAATAAAAGAAGCTAAACTATACCTAAGTATTGAAAGCAAACAAACTATCTACAATATTCACTTATTCACATAATCAATATCAAGGCATATATTGCAACCACTCCCCGGCAACTGCGCTAAAAATTTGATACAAGGGGATTGTCGGAAGAGAGTTTCTCAATGAAGTTGCGTTGCAAGTATAGCTCCACCAACAACAATCCTCGAGGATCAAATTTAGAAAGGAATTGGTTGTCACAAGTTCAACCCCAATAAAATAACCGAAGTATTCAAACCTCGGGTCGTCTCACAAGGAATGGGCAAACATGTGCTTCAATATTGGTTAGAAATCCGGGGTTGTAAGTCATGAGCGAGAAAATAAACTAGAAATCTTAGCAAACAAGTAATCTAAAGTGCAAAGAACTAATTCAAATAACCAAGCAAGATGTGAGCAATTTCAAACTAAGAAGACCACATTCAATTTAATTTTACTCTCAACTAGACAATAGCTACAACTAAAGCAAGACAATTAAGAATTTGGGTTTTCAAATATGAATAATAAAAGTAACTCTTGGCTAGGCATGGGAATTGGGGTCACTATCCTTGTCTAATAACCATATCTTGACAATTATGAGGAACCAAACACATTAGATCTACTTCTATACTTGAAGTAAGTTAAATGGCTTGGTCAACATCTACCTATAACGTCTAACCTCACTACTAATTAACCTAGTAGTAGGCTAGTGTCAATGGCTATCAAATTGACCACTAAAGGTTCCCAAATCATCAAATCCATTAGACCCAATGACTCAAGTTTACCCAATTTCCTTGGCTTAAGCCAAGAGTAAAAAGAACTACTCCATAATCAAGGCAAACAATTCATCAAACACATAGTAAGCATTAACAAATGACATGTTCAAATTGTAAATGGATTGAAATTAACAAATACCCACTAATAAAAATTAACTTAGAATCACTCAAACAACACAATTAAGCATAGAAATCATCAATGTAACATCAACAAGTCAAGATTCACAACATTCATGCAATGGGTATAAAGTGACAATTGACAAGAATCCATAAACTAACACAAGATCTAAGCAAAAGTATACTAAGGAATTCAATTTAAGCAATCAAAACTAGTAATTAACAAACTCCAATTCAGATTCAACAAGGGAAGATCAAATTAAAGCTAGATCTAGAGAAGAACAAGGGTTTATCTCTCTAGAAGAACAAAGAACCCAAAAAACTCGACAATGTGTCTTAGTTTCAAAATGATTGATCCCCCATTCTCCCTAGCATCCTTGGGTCTTTTTCCCTGCAGAAACAGCTTGAAATTGGGCCTAATGAGCCTTAGAAATTGCCAGGCACGATTTCTTTTAATGAGGTCATGTGCAGCTTCCCGCGCGTGCGCACCATGCGTGCGTGCGCACAGATTGTTTTTGTGATCCACGCGAGCGCGTGCGCGTCGGTTGGAATTCTCTGGCCTACGCGGATGCGTCCATCCTTGCGCGCCACTTCCAGCTATCCTCATCCATGCGTGCGCGTCGATGCTGCAGTTCCCAAAATCCAAATCTTCATGTTCCTTCCTCTTGTGCATGCTTTCCTTCTCTCTTCTAGGTCATTCTTACCCTATTAATTCTGAAATCACTCAATAAATACGTCACGGCATCGAATGGCAATAAAGAGGAACAAAATATAGTAATTCTAAGGCAAAATAAGCATGTTTTCTATTATGGAGCAATATTAGGAAGTGAACACAAACCATGCATTTCTTGTGAATAAGTGCGAGAAATATTGACAAAAACTCCCCAAATTAAGTACAAGATAAACCACAAAATTGGGGTTTATCAACACACAAAATGAAATCAACAATAGAACTGCTGTTGTTAGGTACCTAACCATGGCAAAGCTATATTCCAAAAAAAATATTGTAGCCTTGTGTAACAATTTTCAGTTAATAATCATTATTTTATTGGTATTGCAGCTCTGATAACAACACAGACCATCTAGACAAAACCATTGTTGCTGACCTTATGAAGATGCTTGAAACATACAACGTGCTGGCAAAGACATTTCGAATGATACGTGAAGTTATGAAATCTAATCCAATTCGCGATATTCGACTTAGATTGATTGGAAAATAAGGCAAGGATGGAAGATGGTATAATTTGCCATCTGTTGATGAGATTGAGGGTTGGTGGTGGGAGATTTTGATGTGTCAATAAAAGAGAGAGATATCATTATTGAAATGAGATCAGGAGCACTACAGCGAGTTTCAGAACTAGACCCATCATACTTGGCACTACAATATCCTCTATTGTTTTTGTACAGGAAAGATGGTGGCGTGAAAATATCCCATTGAATAGATCACAGAAAAATACAAATGCTGAACATGAAAACATCAGTATGAGGGACTTTTTTTGCGTTCCGAGTTCAACACAGACAATCATGCAAAGGTGCTTTATTGTTTTCTAGGCATCTATTTCATCAATTCCTAGTCAATGCATTCTCAATGGTTGAAGTAGCAAGATTGAAATATGTCTATACAAAGCAAAAAAAAAGCTAAGAGCTAAAATTTACAAGGGTCTTAGAAATGCAATTCTTAACGGGGAAACAGAAGCATCCTCTCTAGGCAAACGCATTGTCCTACCAGCAACCTTTATCGGTGGAGCCTGATACATGATACAAAATTACAAAGATGCTATGGCAATATGTAAGTCTATCGGGTATCCAGATTTCACTACAAGAAAATGGAACATTTGTAACAAAAATTTTGTAACAAATTTAAAATTATTGCAAAAAATTATTTTTTTTGTAACAAAAATTAGTAATTGTTATATGATAAGAATGTTTTGTAACAACAATACAATTTGTTACAAAACGTTTTGATATTTTGTAACGACTTGATTTTTTTTTTGTTACAAATTATATTGGCTTTTGTAACGAACTAGTGTTTTGTTGCAAAATTTTAAAATATTTTGTAACAAAAGATGAAGTTGTTGCAAAAGTTTAAAATATTTTGTAACAAAATATCCATTTGTTTCAAAACTCTAATTATTTTGTAACAAAAAATTAATTTGTCACAAAATTCAATATTGTTTGTAACAAGGTATTTGTTTGTCATAAAATACAAGAATTTTTGAAACTAAAAAAAATTATTTTAAAATGTTAACATCTTTAAGATAATTTTATTTTATTTTAAAAATTTTATTTTTTAAAATATTATGTGTTAATTAATTATTCTTTATAAAAAATGAAAGATTAAATGATTTATTTTTAAAAATGATATATATTATTTTATATTTTTTATAAAATTAATATATAATTTTTCTAATAATTAAGTTTTAAATGTTGATTAAAAATTAATTTTTTAAATTAAAAGAATTAATTATTAAACATAAATAAAATTAATTAACATTTAAAAATAAAAACAAATATAAAAAGTAAAAATTCTAATTCTACCCGTCACCTATATTTTTCATTTTGCTGTTTGCCGTCCTCGTCCATTTAAATAAAATTTTGAAAAACTCCCTTAAAAATAAAATATAGAGCTCTGATTTTTTTCTCTGTTTACTAGTCCTAAACCCACCATAACCCAACTATAACATCCCAAGTTTTTTGATAATTAAATTTATTATATTTGTTGAGGATTTTATTTTAAGAAGATTATTTTACGGAAAAAAATTAAATAAAGCTTTATGATACTTTAAATTTAAAAATAATTAGGAGTTATATGCAATTTTTATAATAATTAGAGTTTAAATTAATTAGAATTTTTATATAATCTTTATTGGATATTTGGTATAATTGAAATTATAATTTTCGAAATTAAAAAATAAAAAAGAATTATATAATTTAATTTAAATAAATTCTATCATTATTAATTTGAACTCGTAGAAATTAATTTATTAGAAATGATTAGTTATTTTATAAATTTAAATTAAAGTTTCGGTGATAGAAAAATAATGAAAAGTTATATCATTTAATTTGAATAATTAATATTGAGTTTAAACTATATTTTATAACAATGTGTTTACTATGTTTATTTTATATTTTAAATTAGAAATAATTAATTAGATTTAGAAATATGTTGATAAATAATGTTCTTAAATATTTTGAATGGAATATATTTGATGTTAAATTTACTCTACTCTCTAATTTTATCAAAATATTATTCATGTCTATCCTTATTCTTTTATAAAATCCTAATTTCTAACTTTAATTCCCAAATTAATTCAAAACCCTAATTTTTACAATTTCTATCCCTAACAGTCCAAGCCTCACCCTCCTTCAACGTAAGAAAGACACACACAACATACCCTTACACACAGACACGCGAAACAAAGAAGAAGAGAAGGAAAAGGAGAAGAAGAAGACCATGTCGGCGTCGCGCCTCACCACCGTGGAGTCGCTGTCCCACGTGTCGCAGTCGACGTTAACAAAGAGGGGAGATAGTGAGACGTTGAGACAGAGAGCTGCTGTTACGGAAAACGCGATGGAGGAGAGGATGCTGCCAACTTTGTCGCGCCTGGTCGCTATCAAGCTCGCCATTGGAGATCGCTGTTCCTTCACCACTGATGTGTCACAATTGGGCTACTCTGCTTCGTTTCGTGACAGCGTCTCACGTCATCGTCGTCGTCGCGCCCTAGTCCGGCGTGGCTCACCGTCGCTGCTGCCTTGCCCTTGCCAAACTCTGCTTCGCTGTGCTTGGTCTCCCTCTTCTCAGGTATTTTTTTAATTTTTTATTTATTCGGTTATTGACTTATTGCCTTATTGGGTTATAATTTGATTAACTAAGGAACTAATTAATCTGTCGACTTTGTAAGGGTTTTACAATGTATGATAAGAAACGTTGAGATGAGAACTAACCAGACCTGTAACTTAACAAATCAATTTCTAACCAATTTCTACTTATCAACCTTACTTTTCTTGTGTTGGAGTCAAGCAATTATGCCGTGTACTAATAGATTCTTTATTGTTGTTGATTAGATTTGGTTGATTGTAATTTTGTTGATTCCGGCAAATTATTTAATAGTGTAATATATTGTTGTTTTATATTATTGTTGTTCTAGATGGCTTCATCAAATATACCATCAGAAACACCATCCTCCAAAATTTTGTTGGTAGATCATTCAAATTTTATTGATACATTGTAATATATGTAGGTTTAATGGTTGATTGATGCTTTTGTTTTTCTGATTATTAGTGTTTAGGGTTGATTTGTTGCTGTTTTTATACCATTATGGTGAATTGCAGAAGCAGACAGAACTAGCATCTGCTTCCTTGAGTGGTGGTGGTGGGGTCTTCTTGTTTCGACCATTAGTTCAGTTGGTCAGCTTCCCAGATGAGCTCCTTTCAATCCAGTTCTTTCAGACTTTCAGTGTTAATTTCGGTGTATCTTAGGGTTTGAAATTAGAATTTTATGATGGTGGACTAGTTGTTGTTGTTGTTGTTGTAGTATTTGGTATTTTAGAATTATTATTGGACCAGACCAAATTTTTTTGTTGCTAGATAACATCATTGAGTTTAATTTTGTTGTTGGATAATATCACGGGATTGAATTTTGTTGCTAGATAACATCACTGGGTTGAGTTTAATACTTTAATAGTTGAATTTGTTGTTGTGTTGCTTAAAAAATCACTTAGCTAAATCTTTTGTTGCTGTAAATTTTTTTGTTCCTTTACCAAGTGGTAGCACGAATCCCACACCTTTTCGTACTGTTGTACCAGCAAGTGCACTGGATCGTCCAAGTAATACCTGAGCAAGTCAGGATCAATCCCAAGAGGATTGTGGCTTGAAGAAAGTTATGGTTGTCTTGTAGGATCGTCCAAGTAATACATGAGCAAGTCAGGCCGAATCAGAAGGTTGTTGGATAATTAATAGTAATGCTGCATATGAAAGGTATTAAGCAAAAGAGATAGAAAATAATAACAGGAATATGATTGAGAGTTGGAGTTGCTTTGTCTTTCTGAGTTAACTCTGGAACAACTGTCTCCCTAGCTTGTGAATGATCTTCTTCTATGGCAAGTTGTAAGTGATCAAAACCATTGCCCGTGGTCATTGATCTCCTCTGCTACAAAATGAATGCCATTGGCTGTGGTCATTCAATCTGACGAAAGGTGAAGCGCTTAGCAAGTCATTCTCCTGGCAATCCTACCCAAAATATCACAGACAATGTCGAATCTTCTGGATCAGAGAATGCTGCTTCTTTGGATTCTAGCCTATACCATAGAGACCCTAATCTCCCCAAAAATTAGTTGAAGTGGTGTCTCAAGAAGGCCCTAACAAAGTCGTTGATTAACCGTCTAAGAGATGTATAAACATAGCTATTAGCTCATGCTTTCCTTCCAAGTATTCACACGAACCCAAGTAGACGCGGGTGTTTGTCAGGCACGTTTGTCTTAATGTGATGAACAGAGCTAATTTTTCAGATCATCCTATTCACCACGATGAAGATCGGATATACATCTTAGAGATAGATCAAACACGGATCGAAGAAGAAACAATAGTACTTTTATTAATTCATAGGACTCAGCAGGGCTCCTCCCCTCAACCTAGGCGGTTTAGAAACTCATATTGAAGTAAAAATAAAGATAAAATGAAAATAGGGCTGAATGGTGTATGTTATGCGAAGATGGTGATTATGTAAAAATACACTTTAAATACTAAACAGATGACTAGTAAGGGTAAAACAGTCTATTTCATGCTAAATTCCATTGTTGGGGCCCACTTGGTGAGTGTTTTGGCTGAGCTTTGATGAGATCCACGTGCTATGAGGCTCCTTAGGCATGGAACGCCAGCTAGGGGTCCTCTCTGGGCATTTTTACATTGGTCTCTACTTTTTTGGGCGCTGGACGCTTGGAAGGGGGCAGGTAGCTGGCGTTGGACGCCAGTTTTGGGCCTTCTAATCCGAAACAAAGTATAAACTATTATATATTGTTGGAAAGCTATGGAAGTCAGCTTTTCATAGCCGTTGAGAGCGCTATCAGACTTATGCTCTAGCTCCTCAATTTCAGCCAAAAATTACCTAAAATTACCCAACAACACAAAAACTCATAGTAGAATCCAAAAATGTGATTTTAACACTAAAACCTATAAAAACTTAATAAAAACTAAATAAAAACTACTAAAAACTATATGAAAATTATGTCAAAAAGCGTAAAAAATATCCGCTCATCACAATACCAAACTTAAATCATTGCTTGTCCCCAAGCAACTAAAATTATAGTAGGATAGAAAAGAAAATTAAGATACAATAAATTTCTAAGTTTCAAATGAAGCTTAGTTACAATCAGATGAGCGGGACTTAGTAGCTTTTTGCTTCTAAACAGTTTTGGCATCTCACTGTCCATTGAAACTTAGAGATGTTGGCATCCTTAGGAACTTAAAATCCAGATGACATCATTGACTCTCTTAGTTAAGCTTATTTTGATTCTTGAACACAACTTTCTGAGTCTTGGCCATGACCCTAAGCACTCTGTTTTTCAGTATAACCACCGGATACATTCATGCCACAGACACTTTACCTGGGTGAACCTTTTCAGATTGTGACTTAGCTTTGCTAGAGTCCTGATAGAGGTCTCCAGAGTTCTTAAGCAGACTCTTTTTGCTTTGGACCACGACTTTAACCGCTCAGTCTCAAGCTTTTCACTTGACACCCTCACGCCACAAGCACATGGTTAGGGACAGCTTGGTTTAGCCGCTTAGGCCAGGATTTTATTCCTTTGGGCCCTCCTATCCATTAATGCTCAAAGCCTTGGGCCCTTTTACCCTTGCCTTTTGGTTTAAAGGGTTATTGGCTTTTTCTGCTTGTTTTTTATTTTTTTCGCCACTTTTTTTGCATGCAATCTTTTTCTTTTTCTTTTTGCTACTTTTTCTTGCTTCAAGAATCAATTTTTAGATTTTTTCAGATTATCAATAATATTTCACTTTCATCATCATTCTTTCAAGAGCCAACATTCATAAATTTTAACTTTAAATATGTACTGTTTAATCAAGCATTTAGAAAACAAAAGCAAATGACACCACATCAACATAATTAAACTAATCCTATTTTAAACTTGAAATTCATGCATCTCTTAATTATTTTCAATAAAAATTTTCTTTTAAGGAAGGTGATAGATATATGGGATATTTTACAACTTTAAGACATCAAATGCAAATGATTATGCAATTTAGAACAAGAGAACAGAAAATAAAATAGACAAAAAACAGAAAAATATTAAAGGAATGGAATAGAAGAGAACGAGTCCACCATTAATGGTGCCTAGTGCTCCTTCTTGAGGATCCAATGTGCTGCTTGATCTCTTCTATGTCATCTTTTCCTTTGTTGCTCTTCCCTCATAGCCCTTTGGTCTTCCCTTATGGCTCTTTGGTCTTCTCTTATTTCATTGAGGGTGGTGGCATGTCCTTGATGCTCCATCCTCAATTTCTCCATGTTAGTGCTCAATTCTCCAAGAGAAGTTTGTCATTGATCCTAATAGCTTTGGGGAGGAAAATATATCCCTTGAAGCATCTCAGGGATCTCATAATGAGGCGATTGTACAAGCTCTTGTGCATGATCTATAGTTTGCTTCATCTGCTTCTTAGTGATGGGCTTATCCTCCCCAATGGAGACATCTCCATTTATGACAATTCTAGCTAAATTTCATAAGTGACAGATGAGGTGTGGGAATGCTAACCTCGCATTGGTGTGAGGTTTCTCAGCTACCTTGTACAGTTCTTGAGGAATCACCTCATGAACTTCCACCTCAGTTCCAATCATGATACAATGAATCATGATGACTATGTCAATGGTCACTTCTAATCGGTTGCTAGTAGGGATGATGGATCTTTGAATGAATTCCAACCATCCTCTAACTATGGGCTTTAGGTCAACCCTTTTTAACTGAATGGGCTTGCCTTGAGAATCCCTTTTCCACTATGCGCCTTCTATACAGATGTTTGAGAGCACTTGATCTAATCTCTTATCATGGTTGACTCTCCTAGTGTAAGGATGAGGATCTCCTTGCAATAGAGGCAAGCTGAACCCCAACCTCACACTTTCTGGGCTGAAATCTTAGATTTTTCCTCAGACCATGGTGATCCAATTCCTTGGATTTGGGTTCACACTAGTGTCATAGTTTTTAGTAACCCATACATTAGCATAGAACTCTTGCACCATGAGAATCCCAACCTCTTAAATGGGATTGGTTAGGACTTCCCAACCTCTTCTCCGGATCTCTCTTCGGATTTCCAGATACTCATTCTTTTTTAGCATGAAAGGTACCTTTGGGATCACTATCTTCTCAGCCACTACTTCATAGAAGTGGTCTTGGTGGTCTTTGGTGATGAATCTCTCCATCTCCCAAGATTCAGAGGGATTGGCTACCGCCTTTCCTTTTCCCTTCTTAGAGGTGTCTCCAACCTTGGGTGGCCTGAATGGTAATGGAAAGAAAAAAGCTATGCTTTTTCAATACCAAACTTAAAACTTTTCTCGTCCTCGAGAAAAAAATAGAAGAATGGAGAAGAAAAAGAAGAAAATAGAGAAAGGAAGATGCAGAGAGAGGGTTCAGCCTTGTGGGGTGAAGAAGGTATTTGTAGGAGTGAGGAGGGTTAGGTTTCGGCCATAGGGTGGGTTTTGGGTGGAAAATTCAATTTTGAAGAGGGTGGGGGTAGGTGGGATTTATGATGGTTTGGAAAAGTGGTATGGATGTGATTGGGCTAGGGTTTTTGGAAAAGTGTGTATGGGGAAGTGGGAAAGTAAGTGGGGTAGGTAGGGTAGGTGAAGATTCTGTGGGACCCACAATTCCTAAGAGGCTAGGGAATTCTAGATTGCTTGCTTCTCTACACTGCCGTTTGAATTCCCAAGGGCTGCTCGCTAGCTGGCATTCAACGCCAGCAATGCTCCCCTCTTGGAGTGTTGAACGCCCAGTGAGGGCTTCCTCACTGGCGTTCAACTTTAACACTCTAAATAAATAAATAAATAAATAAAGTTGAGTAAAGTTGAGTTGCCTCCCAATAAGCGCTCTTTTATCGTCACTAGCTTGAGGGTTAGCTCCTTACGGATGTGAGTATGGGCTCAGATTTTTGCCCCTGATAGTGAATTTTCTGCCTGTCCTCTCATGAATGAGCTCTACATATTCTAGAGACAGGACACGACTCACAGTGTATGGTAAGGCTGGCTTCTTAGTAAAGACAACTCTCATGCCAGGTGAGAGGCCTTCAGTAGGAACTTTCTTGTCCCTCCAGCCTTTAGGTACTTTTTTTAGTACCCTTGTACTTAGATCTTGTTGAGGACTTCCCAATACCAAACTTAGAATTGATGTCTGAGGGCTCTGCAGAGCTCTACACAGAAAGAGAGGTTTGGCACACTAGGTGTTGCACAGTTATCTCTCTTTTAGACGGAGAATTAGGGTGAGGCATCTTGAATAAGATGTGATTCTCCCTTAACTTTAGGGTTAGTTCTGCCTTAGCCACATCAATGATAACATTAGTTGTGGCTAGAAAAGGTCTTCCAAGGATAACACAGTCATCTTTATCCTCTCCTATGTCCATGACAATAAAGTTTGCAGGAATGTAGTGGTTTTCAACTTTGACCAAGACATCCTCTACTAGGCCATATGGCTTCTTCATGGTCTTGTCTACCATCTCCAAAGAGATGTGTGTAGCTTCTACCTCAAGGATACCCAACTTATCCATTACAGAGAGTGGCATGGGGTTAATGCTTGACCCTAGGTCACACAGAGCCTTTTCAAAGGTTATAGTGCCTATGGTGCAAGGAATCAGAAAGCGTCTAGGATCTGGAAGCTTTTAAGGTAGCTCTTACTGAACCAAAGCTTGGAGTTCTTTGGTAAGAAATGGAGGTTCTTCCTCCAGAGGCTTTGTACCAAATAGTTTGGCATTCAGCCTCACAAGAGCTCCTAGATACTAAGAAACTTGCTCTTTCCTAGTGTCTTCATCCTCACTTGAGGATGAATAGTCATCATAACTCATGCACTACAGAAGTGCATTCAAGAGAACCTTGATTGTTTGTATGGTTTCCTTTGGTTCTAGGCTAGAGGGTTCTTGAGTGGGATTTAGGCACTCAAAGGGTGTGCTTTGACTGGCATTCAATCCCAGCTTTGTCAGCTTATTGGGCCTTGAACGCCCTTGGTGTCCACCCCGACCGGCATCAAATGCCAATCCCTCTAGCATTCTGGGTGTTGAACACCCAGCAGGGATGTCCTTGCTGGCGTTAAACACTAGCTTCCCTGGGCTGGTGGGCATTGAACGCCTAGTTAAGGGTTCCTTACTGGCGTTCAACGCCAGAAAGCTTACCTGTTTGGGCATTGAACGCCCAGCTAGTGCTCCCTGGATGGCATTCAACCCAAGCTTTTCTGCCAGGATGGGAGTTAAATGCCTAGTGAGGGGTTCCTCACTGGTGTTTAACGCCAGGCTTGCTACCATTGTGGGCGTTGAACGCCTAGTGAAGGCTTCTTCACTGGCATTCAACGCCTTCCTATTCTCCTCTAATTCGGCCTCAACCTCCATTATTATGGCCTTGCACTCTTCTCTAGGATTAACCTCAATATTATTGGGAAGAGTGTTAAGAGGGATCTCAGGGATCCTCTTGCTCGGTTGACCAACTTGTACCTCTAAATTTCTAATGGAGGATCTTATTTCATTAATGAAACTATGAGTGGTCTTAGAGAGGCTGAAGACTAGAGTGGCTAAGTGAGAAAGGCTTCGCTTAGAGGTCTCCATATTCCCTCGAGAAGATGGGAATGGTGGTCTATTATTGAACCTATTCTGGTTCCTTCCACCTTGATTGAAACCTTCCTGAGGTTTCTGTTGATCCTTCCATGAAAGGTTAGGATGATTCCTCCATGACGGGTTGTAAGGGTTTCTATAGGGTTCTCCCATGTAATTCACCTCCTCCATGGTGGGTTGATCAGGATCATAAGCTTCTTATTCAAGAGAAGCTTCCTGAGCACTGCCAACTGCAGTTTGCATCCCAGTGAGATGTTGAGAGATCATGTTGACCAATTGGGTCAAGATCTTATTCTAAGCCAAGATGGCATTCAAAGTCTCAACTACATGAACTCCTTTCTTCTGAGGGATTCCATGGTTTACAAGATTTCTCTCAGAGGTGTACATGAATTGGTTGTTTGCAACCATCTCAATGAGCTCTCTTACTTCTGCAGGCATTTTCTTTAAGTGGAGAGATTAAGCTGCAGAGCTATCCAATGAAATTTTGGACATCTCAGACAAAAACCATCATAGAACACGCCACTACTCTGAGAGCATGTCAGGATGACATCTCCTGATCAGTTGTTTGTATCTTTCCCAAGCTTCATAGAGGGATTTACCTTCTCTCTGTCTGAAGGTTTGAACTTCCATTCAAATCTTCCTTAACTTTTGAGGGGGAAAGAATTTAGCAAGAAAAGCATTAACTAGCTTTTCCCAAGAGTCAAGACTCTCTAGGTTGGACATCCAACCAGAACTTAGCTCTATCTCTTAAAGCAAAGGGAAATTGATGTGGATCTTCCAGTGGAAGTCCATAGAATTTGCAGTTCTACTGCAGAAGAGAGACTAACTAAGGCTTAAGCTTAAAATCGTTTGCTACAATGGTAGGTACAACAATGCTTCTACCATAAAACTCAGAGGTAGGCATGGTGAAGTCACCAAGGACCTTTCTAGGCTCCTCTTGAGGTTCAGCCATGTCCTCTATTTTTTGTTTAAAACTTTTTAAAATGTCTCTTCCGGAGTGTTGTGCTTTAGCTTGTTGTACACGCGTCCTTAGAGTCTTTTCAGGTTCAGGATCAGGAGCCAAGAGAGATTATTTATCTTTGTTCCTAGTCAAAAACGATAAGAAAAGAAAAAGAAAGATGGAAAAGAACGAAGCTCTTTGTGCCAATCGGCAAGAAGCTCCTCCTTAGAGTCAGAAATGAAGAAAAAAGAAGAAGAAAGAAAAGAAATAAAAGAAGTAAAAGAAAAATACCTTGGAAACAGTAGATAAGAGTAAATAAGAGAAAACTGAAAAAGAAATCTCAAGAAAGCTTTTTGTGCCACTTGGATCAAAGAGTATTGATGAGCGGATAATTTATACGCTTTTTGGCATTGTTTTTAGATAGTTTTTAGTAAGATCTAGCTACTTTTAGGGATGTTTTCATTAGTTTTTATGCAAAATTTACATTTCTGGACTTTACTATGAGTTTGTGTGTTTTTCTGTGATTTTAGGTATTTTCTGTCTGAAATTGAGGGACCTGAGCAAAACTCTGATAGAAGGCTGACAAAGGACTGCTGATGCTGTTGGATTCTGACCTCCCTGAACTCAAAATGGATTTTCTGGAGCTACAGAATTTTAAATGGTGCGCTCTCAACGGTGTTGGAAAGTATACATCTAGAGCTTTCCAGAAATATATAATAGTCCATACTTTGTTCAAGTTTAGATGACACAAATTGGCGTCTAACGTCAGTTCCATGCTGCATTCTGGAGTCAAACGCCAGAAACACGTCACAAACCAGAGTTAAACGCCAAAAACACATTACAACTTGGCGTTTAACTCTAAGAGAAGCCTCTGCACGTGTAAAGCTCAAGCTCAGCCCAAGCACACACCAAGTGGGCTCTAGAAGTGGATTTCTACACTTAGAATTATTTCTGTAAACCCTAGTGGCTAGTTTAGTAGAAATAGAACTTTTTACTATTGTACAAGGGGTCCTTTTCCCTATTTTTGAATTCATATGTCTTTTATGGAGGCTGGCCATTCGGCCATGATTGGACCTTAATCACTTATGTATTTTCAATGGTGGAGTTTCTACACACCATAGATTAAGGGTGTGGAACTTTGCTGTACCTCGAGTTTTAATGCAATTACTATTACTTTCTATTCAATTTAGCTTATTCTTATTCTAAGATATCACTCGTACTTCAACCTGATGGATGTGATGATCCATGACACTCATCATCATCCGTCCTTAGGAACACATGCCTGACAACCACCTCCGTTCTATAAGCGAGAGCTAGAGTGTATATCTCTTGGTTCCTGATGCACGACGCATGGTCGCCCTCGCCTGACAACCGAGTCTTCCATTCCATGAGATCAGAGTCTTTGTGGTATATGCTAGAATCCATTGGCAGTATTCATGAGAATCTGGAAAGTCTAAACCTTGTCTGTGGTATTTTGAGTAGGATTCAGGGATTGAATGACTATGACGAGCTTCAAACTCGCGATTAAAAATAGAATAAAAAAATAGAAGAAACAGCACACCCTGGAGGAAGGGCTTACTGGTGTTTAAACGCCAGTATGGAGCATCTGGCTGGCGGTCAACACCAGAACAGACCATGGATCTGGCGTTGAACGCCAGAAACATGCAGCAATCTGGCGTTTAAACGCCAGGATTGCACACTGAGGAAAGCTGGTGTTCAACGCCATAAACATGCTGTAGACTGGCGTTGAACACCCAAAACAAGCATAGAACTGGCATTTAACGCCAGAAATAACCATCAATCTGGCGTTAAATGCCAGGATTGCTTGCAGAGATGTAAATCCTTGACACCTCAGGATCTGTGGATCCCACAGGATCATCTCAGGATCTGCGGACCCCACAGGATCCCTACCTACCTCAACTCACCCTCTCTCTTTTTCACACAATCCAATAAACACTCTTCCCCAAAACCCTTCACCAATCACCTCAATCTCTCTTTCCCATCACCTCTTCACCACTCACATCCATCCACTCTTCCCCATAAACCCCACCCACCTTCAAAATTCAAAATCTCTTTCCCACCCAAACCCACCCTAAATGGCCGAATCTCCTCCCTCTCCCTTCACTATATAAACCCCTCTATCCCTCTTCATTTTCACACACTACAACCCTCTCTTCTTAACCTTGGCCGAAATCACACATCTCTCCCTTTCCTCCATATTTTCTTCTTCTTCTTCTTCTTCTTCTTCTTCCTCTTCTTTTTTTTTTTGCTCGAGGGCGAGTAATATTTTATGTTTGGTGTGGCAAAAGCATAGCTTTTGTGTTTTTCCATAACCACTTATGGCACCTAAGGTTGGAAAAACCTCTAGAAAAGGGAAAGGGAAGACAAAAGTTTCCACCTCCGAGTCATGGGAGATGGAGAGATTCATCTCTAAAACCCATCAAGACCACTTCTATGAAGTTATTGCCAAGAAGAAGGTGATCCCTGAGGTCCCTTTCAAGCTCAAGAAAAATGAGTATCCGGAGATCCGACATGAGATTCAAAGAAGAGGTTGGGAAGTTCTTACCAACCCCATTCAACAAGTCAGAATCTTAATGGTTCAAGAGTTCAATGCCAATGCATGGATCACTAGGAAACATGATCAAAGTATGAAACCGAATCCAAAGAATTATCTTACAATGGTTCGGGGGAAATACTTAGATTTCAGTCCGGAAAATGTAAGGTTGGCATTCAACTTGCCTATGATGCAAGAAGATGCACGCCCCTACACTAGAAGGGTCAACTTTGATCAAAGGTTTGACCAAGTCCTTATGGACTAATGTGTGGAAGGAGCTCCATGGAGAAGAGACTCAAGAGGCAAGCCGGTTCAATTGAGAAGACTGGACCTTAAGCTTGTGGCTAGAGGATGGTTGGAGTTCATCCAACGCTCCATCATCCCCATTAGCAACCGATATGAAGTTATTGTGGATCGGGCCATCATGATCCATAGCATCATGATTGGAGAGGAAGTAGAAGTTCATGAAGTCATCTCTCTTGAATTCTACAAAATAGCTGAAAAGTCCTCCACCATGGCAAGGCTAGCTTTTCCTCATCTTATTTGCCATCTATGCTACTCAGCTGGAGTTATCATAGAAGGAGACATCCTCATTGAAGAGGACAAGCCCATCACTAAGAAGAGGATAGAGCAAACAAGAGAGGCCATCCATGGATCTCAAGAGATGCATGAGGAAGCTCATCATCAAGGAATCCCTGAGATGCCTCAAGAGATGCACTTTCCTCCCAATAACTATTGAGAACAACTCAACACTTCTCTAGAAGACTTGAGTTATAACATGGACCAACTAAGGGTGGAACACCAAGAGAACTCCATCATTCTCCATGAGATTAGAGAAGATCAAAGAGCAATGAGGGAGGAGCAACAAAGGCAAGGAAGAGACATAGAAGAGCTCAAGGACATCATTGGTCCTTCAAGAAGAAAGCGCCACCATCACTAAGGTGGACTCATTCCTTGTTCTTATTTCTCTGTTTTTTGGTTTTTAAGCTTCATATTTATCTATGTTTGTGTCTTGACTATATGATTATTAGTGTCTAGTAACTATGTCTTAAGGCTATGAATAAATTCCATGAATCCTTCACCTCTCTTAAATGAAAAATGTTTCTGATTCAAAAGAACAAGAAGTACATGAGTTTCAAATTTATCCTTGAAATTAGTTTAATTATATTGATGTGGTGATAATACTTTTTGTTTTCTGAATGAATGCTTGAACAGTGCATATTTTTTATCTTTTTATTTATGAATGTTAAAATTGTTGGCTCTTGAAAGAATGATGAACAAGAAAAATGTTATTGATGATCTCAAAAATCATGAAATTGATTCTTGAAGCAAGAAAAATCAGTAAAGAACAAAGCTTGCAAAAAAAAAAGTGGCAAAAAAATAGAAAGAAAAAGAAAAAGCAAGCAGAAAAGGCCAATAGCCCTTAAAACCAAAAGGCAAGGGTAAAAAGGATCCAAGGCTTTGAGCATCAATGGATAGGAGGGCCCAAGGAAATAAATCCAGGCTTAAGCGGCTAAATCAAGATGTCCCTAATCATGTGCTTGTGGCATGCAGGTCCAAGTGAAAAGCTTGAGACTGAGTGGTTAAAGTCGTGATCTAAAGCAAAAAGAGTGTGCTTAAGAGCACTGGACACCTCTGACTGGGGACTTTAGCAAAGCTGAGCCACAATCTGAAAAGGTTCACCCAGTCATGTGTCTGTGGCATTTATGTATCCGGTGGTAATACTGGAAAACAAAGTGCTTAGGGCCACAGCCAAGACTCATAAAAGTAGCTGTGTTCAAGAATCAACATACTTAACTAGGAGAATCAATAACACTATCTAAACTCTAAGTTCCTATGGATGCCAATCATTCCAAACTTCAAAGGATAAAGTGAGATGCCAAAATTGTTCAGAAGCAAAAATTTACAAGTCCCGCTCATCTAATTAGAACTAATATTCATTGATGTTTTGAGATTCATAGTATATTCTCTTCTTTTTATCCTATTTGATTTTCAGTTTCTTGGGGACAAGCAACAATTTAAGATTGGTGTTGTGATGAGCGGATAATTTATACGCTTTTTGGCATTGTTTTTAGGTAGTTTTTAATATGATCTAGTTACTTTTAGGGATGTTTTCATTAGTTTTTATGCAGATTCTGACCTCCCTACACTCGAAATGGATTTTCTAGAGGTACAGAACTTCAAATGTTGCGCTCACAATGGATTTGGAAAGTAGACATCCAGCGCTTTCCAGCAATATATAATAGTTCATACTTTGTTCAAGTTTAGACGACGCAAACTGGCGTCCAACGCCAGTTTCATGCTGCATTCTGGAGTCAAACGCCAAAAACACGTCACAATCCAGAGTTAAACGCCAAAAACACGTTACAACTTGGCGTTTAACTCCAAGAGAAGCCTCTGCACGTGTAAAGCTCAAGCTCAGCCCAAACACACACCAAGTGGGCCCCGGAAATGGATTTCTACACTTAGAATTATTTCTGTAAACCCTATTGGCTAGTTTAGTATAAATAGAACTTTTTACTATTGTACAAAGCGTCATTTTCCCTATTTTCGGATTCAAATGTCTTTTATAGGGGCTGGCCATTCGGCCATGCCTGGACCTTTATCACTTATGTATTTTCAACGGTGGAGTTTCTACACACCATAGATTAAGGGTGTGGAGCTTTGCTGTACCTCGAGTTTTAATGCAATTACTACTACTTTCTATTCAATTCAGCTTATTCTTGTTCTAAGATATCACTCGTACTTCAATCTGATGGATGTGATGATCTGTGACACTCATCATCATCCGTCCTTACGAACGCGTGCCTGACAACTACCTCTGTTCTACAAGCGGGAGCTAGAGTGTATATCTCTTGGGTTCTTGATGCACGACGCATGGTCGCCCTCGCCTAACAACCGAGCCTTCCATTCCATGAGATCAGAGTGTTGGTGGTATATGCTAGAATCCATTGGCAGTATTCATGAGAATCCGGAAAGTCTAAACCTTGTCTGTGGTATTCCGAGTAGGATTCAGGGATTGAATGACTATGACGAGCTTCAAACTCGCGATTGTTGGGCGTAGTGACAGATGCAAAAGGATCAATGGATCTTATTCCAACATGATCGAGAACCAACAGCTGATTAGCCATGCAGGAAACCGTAGAGGACCATTTTCATTGAAAGGATGGGAAGTAGCCATTGACAATGTTGACGCCCTACATACAGCTTGCCATGGAAAAGAGTATGAAGGATTGGATGAAAGCAGCAGGAGAGCAGAGATTCAGAAGGAACACAGCATCTCCATGCACTTATCTGAAATTCTCACCATTGAATTACATAAGTATCTCTATCTTTATTTTATGCTTTATTTATTATTATTTTTGAAACCTTTATAACCATTATAATCCGCCTAACTGAGATTTACAAGATGACCATAGCTTGCTTCATACCAACAATCTCCGTGGGATCGACCCTTACTCACGTAAGGTTTATTACTTGGGACGACCCAGTGCACTTGCTAGTTAGTTGTGTGAAATTATGACAAAGTGTGATTCATGTTTGAGAGCACTACCAAGTTTTTGGCACCATTGTTGATGATCACAATTTCGTGCACCAAGTTTTTGGCGCCGTTGCCGGGGATTGTTCGAGTTTGGACAAATGACGGTTCATCTTGTTGCTCAAATTAGGTAATTTTCTTTTTGTTTTATTTTCAAAAATTTTTCAAAAATCTTTCAAAAAAAATTTTTACTTCTGTTTTCGAAAAATTATTCTAAATTTTTAAGAATGAATTCTAGTGTTTCATGAGTTATGTTGAAGCATGGCTGGCTGAAAAGCCATGTCTAACTCAATTGGATTGAGGCTTCCCCTTATCAGTATATGAAGTTGGATGAAGTATCAGATGTTGTATGTCTGATTTATATGCTAAAGCTTGGCTGGCCATTGGCCATGTCTAGTGTTTTGGACAGAAGCTTTCACAAAAGGCTTGGCTGGCTATTAAGCCATGTCTAATTCCTAGACCGGAGCTTTAGACTAACATTGCAAAGATTCCTAGAATTCTTATTAAAAATATTGAATTTCTTATTTTATTTTTCCTATATGTTTTCGAAAAAAAATAATAATACAAAAAATTGATAAATTCATAAAAACCAAAAATATTTTGTGTTTCTTTTTTGAGTCTTGTGTCATGTTTTAAGTTTGGTGTCAATTACATGTTCATCTTTTTCTTGCATTTCTACTCATGCATGGTGTTCTTCATGATCTTCAAGTTGTTCTTGGTAAGTCTTCTTGTTTGATATTCATATTTTCTTGTTTTGCGTTTTTTGTTGTTTTTCATATGCATTTTTGCATTCATAATGTCTAAGCATTGAAGATTTCTAAGTTTGGTGTCTTGCATGTTTTTCTTTTCTTGAAAAATTTTCAAAAATATGTTCTTGATGTTCATCTTGACATTCAAAGTGTTCTTGGTGTTCATCTTGACATTCATAGTGTTCTTGCATGCATTATGTGTTTTGATTCATAATTTTCATGTTGTGAGTCATTTTTGTGTTTTTCTCTCTCTCCTCATTTAAAATTCAAAAAAAAAATATCTTTTCCTTATTTTACTCATAATTTTTTAAAATTTGAGTTGACTTCGTCAAAAAAATTTTTAACTTAGCTATTTCTTATAAGTCAAGTCAAACTTTCAATTTTAAAAATCTTATCTTTTCAAAATCTTTTTTCTTATCTTTATTTCAAAATTTCGAAAACTTAACTAACAATTAATGTGATTGATTCAAAAATTTGAAGTTTGTTACTTTCTTGTTAAGGAAGGTTCAATCTTTAAATTCTGGAGTCATATCTTTTAGTTTCTTGTTAGTCAAGTAATCAATTTTAATTTTAAAAAATCAAATCTTTTTCAAAATATCTTTTTCAATCATATATTTTCAAAAGATCTTTTTTAAATCATATCTTTTTCAAAATTTGATTTCAAAAATATCTTCTCTAACTTCTTATCTTTTCAAAATTGATATTTCAAATATTTTTCAACTAACTAATTGACTTTTGTTTGTTTCTTATCTTTTTCAAAACCACCTAACTACTTTCCACACTCTAATTTTCGAAAACTATCTCCCTCTTTTTCAAATTTTTTTTTTAACTAATTGTTTCAAATTTTAATTTTAATTTTATTTTTTCTCTTAATTTTCAAAAATCAATAACCTTTTTTTAATTTTATTTTCGAATTTCTCCCTCTCTCATCTCTTTCTATTTATTTATTCATTTACTAACACTTCTCTTCCACTCAAGAATTCGAACCCACTATCTTCCCCCTTGTGTTTGGATTCTTAACTCTTTTCCTTCTTCTATTCCTTTCTTCTTCTACTAACATAAAGGAATCTCTATACTGTGACATAGAGGATTCCTCTTCCTTTTCTATTATCTTCTTTTTCATATGAGCAAGAACAAGGAAAAAGGCATTTTTGTTGAAGTTGATCCTGAACCTGAAAGGACTCTGAAGAGAAAACTAAGAGAAGCTAAATTACAACAAGCCAGAGACAACCTTACTGAAATTTTCGAACAAGAAAAGGATATGGCAGCCGAACCCAACAACAATAATGAAAGGAGGATGCTTGGTGATTATACTACACCTACTTCCAAATTTGATGGAAGAAGCATCTCAATCCCTTCCATTAGAGCAGACAACTTTGAGCTGAAACCTCAACTAGTTGCTCTAATGCAACAGAACTGCAAGTTTCATGGACTTCCATCAGAAGATCCCTACCAGTTTTTAACTGAGTTTTTGCAGATCTGTGAAACTGTTAAGACTAATGGAGTAGATCCTGAAGTCTACAGGCTCATGCTTTTCCCTTTTGCTGTAAGAGACAAAGCTAGAACATGGCTAGACTCACAACCTAAAGATAGCCTGGACTCTTGGGATAAGCTGGTCACGGCCTTCATGGCTAAGTTCTTTCCTCCTCAAAAGCTGAGCAAGCTTAGAGTGGATGTTTAGACCTTCAAACAAAAAGATGGTGAATCCCTATATGAAGCTTGGGAAAGATACAAGCAGATGACCAAAAGGTGCCCTTCTGACATGCTTTCAGAGTGGACCATTTTGGATATATTCTATTATGGTCTATCTGAGTTCTCTAAGATGTCACTGAACCATTATGCATGTGGATCTATTAACCTAAAGAAAATGCCTGCAGAAGCTCAAGAATTCATTGACATGGTTGCAAATAACAAATTCATGTACACCTCTGAGAGGAATCCTGTGAGTAATGGGACACCTCAGAAGAGGAGAGTTCTTGAAATTGATGCTCTGAATGCCATATTGGCTCAGAACAAAATGTTAACTCAGCAAGTCAACATGATTTCTCAAAGTCTAAATGGATGGTAAAATGCATCCAACAGTACTAAAGAGGCATCTTCTGAAGATGAAGCTTATGATCCTGAGAACCCTGCAATAGCAGAGGTAAATTACATGGGTGAACCTTACGGAAACACCTATAATTCTTCGTGGAGAAATCATCCAAATTTTTCATGGAAGGATCAACAAAAGCCTCAACAAGGCTTTAATAATGGTGGAAGAAATAAGCTCAGCAATAGTAAGCCTTTTCCATCATCTTCTCAGCAACAGACAGAGAATTCTGAGCAGAGCACCTCTAACTTAGCAAACATAGTCTCTGATCTGTCTAAGGCCACTTTAAGTTTCATGAGTGAAACAAGGTCCTTCATCACTGAAACTCCTTATAGTACTCTCCTAAGCAATACAGAAGAGAATCCAAAAAGAGAGTGCAAGGCCATTGATATTGTCAATATGGCCGTATTCAAGGAGGAAAGGGAGGACGTGAATTCCAGTGAGGAAGACCTCATGGGACGTCTCTCAAGCAAGAAGGAGTTCCCTATTGAGGACCTAAAGGAATCTGAGGCTCATATAGAGACCATAGAGATTCCATTAAACCTCCTTCTGCCATTCATGAGCTCTGAAGACTATTCTTCCTCTGAAGAGGATGAAGATGTAACTCGAGAGCAAGTTGCTCAATATCTATGAACCATCATGAAACTAAATGCCAAGTTGTTTGGTAATGAGACTTGGGAAGGAGAACATCCCTTGCTCATTAGTGAACTAGATACTTGGGTTCAGTAAACTCTACCTCAAAAGAGACAAAATCCTGGTAAATTCTTAATACCATGTACCATGGGCACCATGACCTTTGAGAAGGCTCTGTGTGACCTAGGGTCAGGCATAAATCTTATGCCACTCTTTGTAATGGAGAAGCTGGGGATCATTGAGGTAACTAGGAAGGAGGAGGATGAATGCATCATCCTTGGAAGACCATTCCTAGCCATAACAGGAGCTGTGATTGATGTTGGCAGAGGAGAGCTAGTCCTTCAATTAAATGGGGACTACCTTGTGTCTAAAGCTCAAGGATCTTCTTCTACAACCATGGAGAGGAAGCATGAAAAGATTCTCTCAATACAGAGTCAAACAAAGCCCCCACAATCAAACTCTAAGTTTGGTGCTGGGAGGCCACAACCAAACTCTAAGTTTGGTGTTAAACCCCCACATTCAAACTCTAAGTTTGGTATTGGGAGTCCACAACATTGACCTGATCACCTGTGAGGCTCCATGAGAGCCCACTGTCAAGCTACTAACATTAAAGAAGTGCTTATTGGGAGGCAACCCAATTTTTATTTATCTAATTCTATTCTTATTTTTATTATATTTTATTAGGTTCATGATCATGTGGAGTCACAAAACAAATACTAAAATTAAAAACAGAATCAAAAATAGTAGAAGAAATAGCACACCCTAGAGGAAGGGCTTACTAGCGTTTAAACGCCAATAACGAGCATCTGGCTGGCGTTCAACGCCAGAACTGAGCATGGATCTGGCGTTGAATGCCAGAAACATGCAACAATCTAGCATTTAAACGCCAAGATTGCAAACTAAGGAAAGCTGGCGTTCAATGCCAGAAACATGCTGCAGACTGGCGTTGAACGCCCAAAACAAGCATAGAACTGGCGTTTAACGCCAGAAACAAGCATCAATCTGGCGTTAAACACCAGGATTGCATACGGAGGGCGTTTTACACGCCTCATTGGTGCAGGGATGTAAATCCTTGACACCTCAGGATCTGTGGACCCCACAGGATCATCTCAGGATCTGTGGACCCCACAGGATCCATACCTACCTCAACCCACCCTCTCTCTCTTTTTCACACAATCCAATAAACACTCTTCCCCAAAACCCTTCACCAATCACCTCAATCTCTCTTCCCCATCACCTCTTCACCACTCACATCCATCCACTCTTCCCCATAAACCCCACCTACCTTCAAAATTCAAAATCTCTTTCCCACTTAAACCCACCTTAAATGGCCGAATCTCCTCCCTCTCCCTTCACTATATAAACCCCTCTATCCCTCTTCATTTTCACACACCACAACCCTCTCTTCTTAACCTTGGCCGAAATCACACACCTCTCCCTTTCCTCCATATTTTCTTCTTCTTCTTCTTCTTCTTTCTTCTTTTGCTCGAGGGCGAGCAATATTCTAAGTTTGGTGTGGCAAAAGCATAGCTTTTTTGTTTTTCCATAACCACTTATGGCACCTAAGGCTGGAGAAACCTCTAGAAAAGGGAAAGGAAAGACAAAAGCTTCCACCTCTGAGTCATGGGAGATGGAGAGATTCATCTCTAAAGCCCATCAAGACCACTTCTATAAAGTTGTGGCCAGGAAGAAGGTGATCCCTGAGGTCCCTTTCAAGCTCAAGAAAAATGAGTATCCAGAGATCTGACATGAGATTCAAATAAGAGGTTGGGAAGTTCTTACCAATCCCATTCAACAAGTCAGAATCTTAATGGTTCAAGAGTTCTGTGCCAATGCATGGATCACTAGGAACCATAATCAAAGTATGAACCCGAATCCAAAGAATTATCTTATAATGGTTCAGTGGAAATACTTAGATTTCAGTCCTGAAAATGTAAGGCTGGCATTTAACTTGCCTATAATGCAAGAAGATGCACGCCCCTACACTAGAAGGGTCAACTTTGATTAAAGGTTGGACCAAGTTCTTATGGGAAACCGTAGAGGACCATTTTCAGTGAGAGGATGGGAAGTAGCCATTGACAACGGTGATGCCCTACATATAGCTTGCTATAGAAAGGAGTATGAAGGATTGGATGAAAGCAGCTGGAAAGCAGAGATTCAGAAGGAACACAGCATCTCCATGCACTTATCTGAAATTCCCACCATTGAATTACATAAGTATCTCTATATTTATTTTATGCTTTATTTTTTATTATTTTCGAAACCTTTATAACCATTATAATCCGCCTAACTGAGATTTACAAGATGACCATAGCTTGCTTCATACCAACAATCTCCGTGGGATCGACCCTTACTCACGTAAGGTTTATTACTTGGATGACCCAGTGCACTTGCTGGTTAGTTGTGCGAAGTTGTGATAAAGTGTGATTCACGTTTGAGAGCGCTACCAAGTTTTTGGCGCCATTGTTGATGATCACAATTTCGTGCACCAAGCATCCAATGAGATGTGAAGAAGAAAGGAGAAAAGATAAAGAATTGTAGGTAAAGAGGAGAAGGAAGTAGAATTGAATGAATAGAGATGAGAAGGGAAGAAGTATAAATAGGAAAAGTAAATAAAAATTAAAATATTTTTATTTTTATTTTATTTATTATTTATTTTTGAAAATTAAATTAATTAATTTAAAATGGTTTGAATTTTAATTTTTAAATTTTCGAAATTAGAAGAGGGAAGAAAAAAAGAAGTTTTCAAAAATTAAGAAAGATGAGAGTTAGTTAGGTGGTTTTGAGAAACAAGAGAGAGAGAAAAAGATATTATTTTCAAAAATTAAGGAAGAGAAGAGTTAGTTAGGAGGTTTTGAAAAAGAAGAGAGAGAAGATAAGATATTAATTAAGAAAATATTTTTAATTTAAAAAAATAAAATAGAGGATAAGATAATAAGAGATTTGAAATTGAAATTGAAAAAAATTTAATTTTAAAATTGAAATTTGCAAAAGAGAATATATGATTTTTGAATTTTGAAAAAGATATGATTTTTATTTTTGAAAACTTGACAACTAAGATATGATAAGATAAATTTTTAAATTGAAATATGAATTTTTATGCTAATTTTCGAAAATTATGGTTAAGATAAGATAGAAAAGATATTTTTCATTTTTTTGAACTTAATGATGAAAGAGAAAAATACAAAAAAGACACAAGACTTAAAATTTTCAGATCTAGCACCCTTGTTTTTCAAAAATTTTGGAGGGAAACACTAAGGGACACCAAACTTAAAAGTTGTAAGATCAAGACACATATAAGACTCAAGAACACCTTCAATAAACACAAGAACAGAAAGAACAAAGTTTAAAGACTCAAAGAATTCAAGAACATAAAAAAAACACCAAACTTAAAGTTTTTAGAAAACTCAACACAAACTTTCGAAAAACACAAGAAAATAAACAAGAAATACCAAACCAAAAAATTGAAACAAGATTTAAACAAAGAAAAATTATTTTTGAAAAATTTTTAGAAAGAAGGACTCAAAGAGAATGCTTAGGATGCCAGAAATAAACTATATGAAAAAGGTTTTTGAAAAGTTTTAAAATTTTTGTAATTAAAAAGCATGAACATGTAGGACTCAAACCAAGAACATGAATTAAACAAAGAAAAGAAAAAATATTTTTGAAAAAATTTTGAAATTTTCAAAAATTTGAAGAAGAAGAAAATAAAAATAAAAGACTTTAATCAAAGTTATACTCTTGCCAAAAATCAAAGACTCAACAAAAACATAAATTAAACAAAGAAAAAGATTTTACTTTTTTCGAAAAATAAGAAGAAGAAAAACAAAAATTAAAGGACTCAAATCAAAAACAAGGATCAAACAAAGAAAAGAAAAGTATTTTTGAAAAAGCTTTTATTTTTTTGAAAAAAATAAGAAGAAGAAAATGAAAATAAAAGGACTCCAAAAAAATTTAAAATTACCTGATCTAAGGAGCAAGACAATCCTTCAGTTTGTCCAAACTCAACAATCGCTGGCAATGGCGCCAAAAACTTGGTAGCACAAATCCCACACCTTTTCGTACTGTTGTACCAGCATGTACACTGAGTCGTCCAAGTAATACCTGAGCGAGTCAGGGTCGATCCCACGAGGATTGTGGCTTGAAGCAAGCTATGGTTGTCTTATAGGTCTTAGCCAGGAAGAATCAGAAGGTTGTTGGATAATTAATAGTAATGTTGTATATGAAAGGTATAAAGCAAAAGAGGTAGAAAATACTGATAGGAATAGAGTCGAGAGTTGGAGTTGCTTTGTCTTTCTGAGTTAACTCTGGTACTACTATCTTCCTTGTAACACCCTAACTTTTAGCACGTCATGATCGTGCCAAAAGTAAGGCATTACTAACCTGTTTTCCTTATTAACTATTTAATATTGAGCCTTTAGTTCGGTATCGTGTTTCAGTTTTATAGAAAACTCCAGAAAATTGTTTTTAGTAATTAAAAATCACATATCAAAGATATTCAAATAATAATAATCACATAGTTATTAATAATAATAAATACTATACAATTGAATTCAATATGAAACTCGAATACAATTCCTATCCCTCTGTATAAAATAAAATCTAAAATAACAAAGGCGAGGGAATTCTATGAAAGTAACTCAACAAATAACTTAACTCAAATAAAACTAATAACCATCCGTAGCTTCAAACTTAGTCTTCGAACCTGTGTCACTGAAAGGGTGGAAGATTTTAGGGTGAGAACAAATCACGCGTTCTCAGTAGGAAATGGAAATGCCGTAAGAGTAATGAAATAAAATGCAAATAATTAACTTTACTCAATAAAACTATATTTTTATCAAACCTTTTGAAAATACTTTTTACTATTACTTATTACTTTATATAATTAATTACCTTCTTTAAATTTTTAAACTTAAGACAAATCTCAATCATAACCTCAGTTCTCAGTCACCTCAATACACAAACTAATAGCACAGGAAACAGATCAACACCCAAACAAATAGCAATAAAACAAACAGCACAATCACAAAGAGACAAGATAAGCAAACACAATCAAATGCAAATATGGAAACAATGATAATGCATGTTGATGAGCGGATATTTTATACGCTTTTTGGGGTGTTTTCACATAGTTTTTAGTAGGATCTAGCTAATTTTTTGTACATTTTTATTAGTTTTTATGCGAAAATCACATTTATGGACTTTACCATGAGTTTGTGTGTTTTTCTGTGATTTCAGGTATTTTCTGGCTAAAATTGAGGGACCTGAGCAAAAATCTGATTTAGAGGCTGAAAAAGGATTGCAGATGCTGTTGGATTCTGACCTCTCTACACTCGAAATAGAATTTTTGGAGCTACAGGAGTCCAAATGGCACGCTCTGAATTGCGTTGGAAAGTAGACATCCTCGGCTTTCCATTAATATATAATAGTTCATACTTTACCCAAGTTTAGATGATGCAAACTGGCGTTCAATGCCAGCTTTCTGCCATATTCTGGCGTTAAACGCTAGAAACAAGTTACAAACCAGAGTTAAATGCCAAAAACAGGTTACAAACTGGCGTTTAACTCCAAGAATAGCCTATGCACGTGAAAGCTTCAATGCTCAGCCCCAGCACACACCATGTGGGCCCCAGAAGTGGATTTCTGCACTATCTATCTTAGTTTACTCATTTTTTGAAAACCTAGGTTACTAGTTGAGTATAAAAACTACTTTTAGAGATATATTTTGTACCTCATGAAATTTTACATCTGAATTTGTATCTTTGATGGCATGAGTCTCTAAACCCCATGGTTCGGGGTAAGGAGCTTTGCTGTGTCTCGATGAACTAATGCAATTATTTATGTTTTCTATTCAATCACGCTTGTTTCTATTCTAAGATGTTCGTTCGCACTTCAATATGATGAATGTGATGATCCGTGAAACTCATCACCATTCTTAACCTATGAATGCCTGCCTGACAACCACTTCCGTTCTACCTTAGATTGAATGGATGTCTCTTGGGTTCCTGGCTCATGAGTTTGACTGCCTCTCCTGACAATAGAGCATTCAAATCCGTGAGATCAGAGTCTTCGTGGTATAAGCTAGAATCAATTGGCACCATTCCTGAGATCCGAAAAGTCTAAACCTTATTTGTGGTATTTCGAGTAAGATCCGGGAAGGGATGACTGTGACAAGCTTCAAACTCATGAATGCTGGGCGTGGTGACAGACGTAAAAGGATCAATGGATCCTATTCCAACATTAGTGAGAATCAACAAATGATTAGCCATGTACATGGACCATTTTCATTGAGAGGACGGGTCGTAGCCACTGACAACGATGATCCACCAACATACAGCTTGCCATAGAAGGAGACCTACGTGCGTGAAGAAGAAGACAGTAGGAAAGCAGAAGTCAAAAGGATAGAGCATCTCCAAAACTCCAACACATTCTCCATTACTGCGTAACAAGTATTCATTTCATGATCTTTCACTTTTCACAGTTAAAACTAAGAACCACTATTGATATCCTGACTAAGAATAATACGATAACCATAGCTTGCTTCAAGCTAGCAATCTCCGTGGGATCGATTCTTACTCACATAAGGTATTACTTGGACGACCTAGTGCACTTGCTGGTTAGTTGTGTGGAATTACATAGTGTGAGTGTAATTTTCGTGCATCAAGTTTTTGATGCCGTTGTCGGGGATTGTTCGAGTTTGAACAACTGACGATTTATTTTGTTACTTAGATTAGGAAAAATTCGTCTTTTTGGTTTAGAGTCTTTACTTTCTTTTCAAAAGATAATTTTTTTTCAAAAATATTATTTTTCTCTATTAATTGTTAGTTTCTCATTGAGTCTAGTTGCATGTTTTAAGTTTGGTGTCCTTTGTGTTTTTGTCATCTAAAAAAATAGTTTTTATCTGTTCAATCCTTGCATTTGTTGAATGTGCCTATCTTCTTGGAAATAGTTGCCCCTTTGAGTCTTTCTTTCTAAAATATTTTTAAAAAATAATTTTTCTTTGATTAAATCTTGTGCCAAATCTTAAGTTTGGTGTTCTCTTGTTAATTTTTCTTTAGTTTTCGAAAATTTTATTGTTTTCTAAAAAGTTTAAGTTTGGTATTCTTTCTTTTGTTCTTGTTGTTCTTGAGTCTTCTTTGTGCTTTGATCTTAAAATTTTTAAGTTTGGTGTGCCTTGGTGTTTTGCCTCCAAAATTTTTGAAAACAAGGAACATTGGATCTAAAAATTTTAAGTCTTGTGTCTTTTGTGTATTTTTCTCTTTCACAATAAAATTCAAAAAAAAATATCTTTTCCTTTAATTGCTCATAATTTTTGAATCCCTTGGGTTGACTTAGTCAAAATTTTTCAAATCATACCCTTTTAAGATTTTTAAAGTCATATCTTTTTCAAAAACATCCTAACCACTTTGTCTCTCCTCATTTTCTCGAAAATCCTCATAAATTATTTTCAAATATTTTTTTATTTATTTTAGTTTTTTATTTTATTTTATTTTATTATTTCGAAAAAATTTTTTAATAAATAAATATAATAAAATAAATCCACATCATCTCCCTTTCTCCATCATGGACCTAAGTGGAAATGAACAGTCCAGAAGGACTCTGAGTTCATATGCTAACCCCACTACTGCTTCATATGGGAGTAGTATCTGTATACCCTCCATTGGAGTCAGTAGTTTTAAGTTGAATCCTCAGCTCATTATCATGGTGCAGCAAAATTGCCAGTATTTTGGTCTTCCACAAGAAGAACCTACTGAGTTTCTGGCACAGTTCTTACAAATTGCTGACATAGTACATGATAAGGAAGTAGATCAGAATGTCTACAGATTATTACTATTTCCATTTGCTGTAAAAGACCAAGCTAAGAGGTGGTTAAATAACCAACCTAAAGCTAGCATAAGAACATGGAAACAATTGTTAGACAAATTCCTGAATCAATATTTCCCACCCAAGAGGATGACACAGCTAAGGCTGAACATCCATGGCTTTAAACAAGGGGATAATGAATTCCTTTACAATGCCTGGGAGAGGTACAGAGAGATGTTAAGGAAATGCCCTTCTGAAATATTTTCAGAACGGGTGCAGTTAGACATCTTCTACTACAGGCTTACATCAAAAGCTTAGATATCTCTAGACCATTCACCTGGTGGCTCTATACACATGAGAAAAATAATTGAAGAGGCTCAAGAGCTCATTGATACAGTTGCTAGAAATTAGCATCTGTTCTTAAGTAGTGAGTCCTCCACAAAAGAAGAGGCTAAGGCAGTATCCACTAAACTTAGTCCTCTAGAACAAGTTGCTAAAATCAATCAGCAATTATGTTATCTGACAGAACAGTTGGCAGAATTTAAAGAGATGTTACAAGACACTAAGGATGCTAACAGGAATATGGAAGCACAACTTGACTAGACAAGACAGCATTATCAAAACAGATAACAGAAGAGTGCCAAGCAGTTTCATTAAGGAGTGGAAAAATATTGAATACCTCAACTCAAAGCAGCAGAAAGTCAAGAAAAGTACAAATAATAGAGGATGAGTAGACTGCTAACCAAAATCCCTCTAAGGACAGTAAGAGCCCATAGTGGAATGATGCTGGCATTCAAACGCCAGAAAAAGGTGAAAAACTGGCGTTAAACGCCCAGTGGACACCCAGCTCTGGCGTTCAAACGCCAGAAAAGGGAGAAAAATTGGCGTTAAATGCCCAATCCATGTTCAATTCTGGCGTTCAAACGCCAGAAAAGGGAGGAAATCTGGCGTTAAACGCCAATCCAGCCCCCAATCATGGCGTTCAAACGCCTATGAGGGGTCAGACACTTGCAAGTGCTGATAATAACTCCCTCAAGAAGGCTTCTCAACCTACCTTAGTAGGAAATAAACCTGCAGCAACCAAGGTTGAAGACTACAAAGCCAAAATACCTTATCCTCAGAAACTTTGCCAAACGGAACTGGATAAATAATTTGCCCACTTTGCAAACTATCTCAGGACTCTTGAAATCAAGATTCCGTTTGCAGAGGCACTTGAGCAAATACCCTCTTATGCTAAGTTCATGAAAGTGATCTTAAGCCATAAGAAGGATTGGAGAGAAACTGAATGCTATTGAAGCAATGAAGCACCCCGACACATTAAAAGACTGCATACGTGTTAATATTATTGACTCCCTGGTACAGGAGATCAGTATGGCTGAGAGTCTCGAATCAGAGCTAGAGGATATCATTAAAGATGTTCAGCCTGATCTGGAAGAACCAGAGGAAATAAAAGAACCATTGAAAATTCCTCAGGAAGAGGAGAAATCTCCTAAACCCGAGCTCAAACCACTACTACCATCCCTAAAATTACATTTATGGGAGAAGGTAAAACTTTTCCTGTAATCATAAGCTCTGCTTTAGAGCCACAGGAAGAGAAAGCACTAATTCAGGTGCCAAAGACACACAAGACAGCTCTTGAGTGGTCCATTAGTGATCTCGAGGGCATTAGCCCAGCTAGATGTTTGCACAAGATCCTACTGAAGGATAATGCCAAGCCAGTGGTTCAACCACAACGGCGGCTGAATCCAGCCACGAAGAAGGTGGTGCAGAAAGAGGTCACTAAATTACTAGAGGCTGGGATTATCTATCCCGTTTCTGATAGCCCCTGGGTGAGCCCTGTCCAAGTTGTACCCAAAAAGGGAGGCATGACAGTGGTTCATAATGAAAAAAATGAACTGGTTCCTACAAGAACAGTTACAGGGTGGCGTATGTGTATTGACTATAGAAGACTCAATACAGCCACTAGAAAGTATCATTTTCCTTTACCATTTATAGACCAAATGCTAGAAAGGCTAGCAGGTCATGACTATTACTGCTTTCTGGATGGCTACTCAGGCTATAACCAAATTGCAGTAGATCCCTAGGATCAAGAAAAAACAGCATTCACATGCCCATCTGGAGTATTTGCCTACAGAAGGATGCCTTTTGGTCTGTAATGCACCAGCAACCTTTCAGAGATGCATACTCTCTATCTTCTCTAATATGGTGGAAAAATTTCTGGAAGTCTTCATGGATGACTTCTCAGTATTTGGAGACTCATTCAGCTCCTGTCTTGATCATCTAACACTTGTTCTGAAAAGATGCCAAGAGACTAACCTGGTTTTAAAATCAGAAAAATGTCACTTTATGGTGACTGAAGGAATTGTCCTTGGGCATAAAATTTTGAACAAAGGCATAGAGGTGGATCAAGCTAAGGTGGAGGTAATCGAAAAATTACCACCACCCACCAATGTTAAGGCAATCAGAAGTTTTCTGGGACATGTAGGATTCTATAGGAGGTTTATAAAGGATTTTTCAAAAATTGAAAAACCTCTGAGTAACCTGCTAGCTGCCGATACACCATTTGTCTTTGACAAAGAGTGTTTGCAGGCCTTTGAGACTCTGAAGGCTATGCTATTCACAACGCCTGTCATTTCTGCACCAGACTGGACATTACCATTTGAACTAATGTGTGATACCAGTGACCATGCTATTGGTGCAGTATTGGGACAGAGGCATGACAAGCTTCTGCACGTCATTTACTACGCCAGCCGTGTTCTAAATAATGCACAGAAAAATTATACAACCACAGAAAAGGAATTGCTTACATTGGTTTATGCCATTGACAAGTTCAGATCTTATTTGGTAGGATCAAAAGTGATTATGTACACTGACCATGCTACTCTTAAATATCTACTTACAAAGCAGGATTCAAAACCCATGCTCATAAGATGGGTGTTGCTTCTGCAAGAGTTTGATATAGAAATAAGAGACAGAAAAAGGACAGAGAATCAAGTAGCAGATCACCTGTCTCGAATAGAACCAGTAGAAGGGATGTCTCCACCCCTCACTGAGATCTCTGAAACCTTTTCGGATGAGCAACTCTTTGCCATTCAGGAGGTGCCATGGTTTGCAGACATCGCAAACTATAAAGCTACAAGATTCATTCCCAAGCAGACGGTCTAATCCGTAGGTGCGTGCCTAGAGAAGAGGCGCGGAAGATCCTATGGCATTGCCATGGATCACAATATGGAGGATATTTCGGAGGTTAGCGAACAGCCACCAAAGTCCTCCAATGTGGGTTCTACTGGCCTAAAATCTATAGAGACTCATGAGAGTTTATACTTTACTATGAGTTTGTGTGTTTTTCTGTAATTTCAGATATTTTCTGGCTGAAATTGAGGGACCTGAGCAAAAATCTTATTTAGAAGCTGAAAAAAAACTGCAGATGCTGTTGGATTCTAACCTCCTTGTACTCGAAATGAAATTTTTGGAGCTACAAGAGTCCCAATGGCGCGCTCGCAATTGCGTTGGAAAGTAGACATCCAGGGCTTTCTAGCAATATATAATAGTCCATACTTTGCCCAAGTTTAGACGACGCAAACTAGCGTTCAACGCCAGCTTTCTGCTATATTCTGGTGTTAAACGCCAGAAACAAGATACAAACCAGAGTTAAACGCCAAAAATAGGTTACAAACTGGCGTTTAACTCCAAGAATAGCCTATGCATGTGAAAGCTTCAATGCTCAGCCCCAACACACACCAAGTAGCCCTCAGAAGTGGATTTCTGCACTATCTATCTTAGTTTACTCATTTTCTGTAAACCTAGGTTTCTAGTTGAGTATAAAAACTACTTTTAGAGATTTATTTTGTACCTCATGACAATTTATATCTGAATTTGTATCTTTGACAGTATGAGTCTCTAAACCCCATGGTTAGGGGTGAGGAGCTCTACCGTGTCTCGATGAACTAATGCAATTATTTCTATTTTCTATTCAATTACGCTTGTTTCTATTCTAAGATGTTCATTCGCACTTCAATATGATGAATGTGATGATCCGTGACACTCATTACCATTCTCAACCTATGAACGCATGCCTGACAACCACTTCCGTTCTACCTTAGATTGAATGGATGCCTCTTGGGTTCCTACCTCACGAGTTTGATTGCCTCTCCTGACAATAGAGCATTCAAATCTGTGAGATCAGAGTCTTTGTGGTTTTATGTGATACCGTTACTTAATGTATTTCCATGTTTTCATTTCTTTCTTTCTTTACTATATATATATATAT
>NC_029772.3:78978030-78990326 GCF_000817695.3 Arachis duranensis
AAAATAAAATTTTAATATAATATAATAACTCATAAATAACTAATTATTTAATTTTTATAAAATTTGGGGTGTTACATTCCTTGCTTGTGAATGATCTTCTTCTACGGCAGGCTATAAGTGATCAAAGTCATTGCCCATGATCATTGATCTCTTCTGCTACAGAATAAACGCCATTGGCCGTGGTCATTCAATCTGACGAAGGGTGAAGCGCTTAGCAAGCCATTCTCCTGGCAATCCTACTCAAAACGCCACAGACAAGGTCAAATCTTTCGGAAATCGATTGAACTAGTGTCTTGAGAAGTCCCCAACAAAGTCGTAACCGTCTGAGAGATGTATAAACATAGCTATTAGCTCGTGCTTTCCTTCCAAGTACGAACCCAAGTAGATGCAGGTCTTTGTCAGGCACATTCGTCTTAATGTGATGAATAGAGCTAATTTATCATATCATCCTATTCACCATGATGAAGATCGGATATACATCTTAGAGATAGATCAAACATGGATCGAAGAAGAAACAATAGTACTTTTATGAATTCATAGGTCCCAGCAGGGCTCCTCCCCTCAACCTAGGAGGTTTAGAAACTCATAATGAAGTAAAAATAATGATAAAACAAAAATAAGACTGAGTGGTGTATGTTATGCGAAGATGGTGATTATGTAAAAATACACTTTAAATACTAAACAGATGACTAGTAAAGGTAAAATAGTCTATTTTGTGCTAAAATCCACTGTTGGGGCCCACTTGGTGAGTGTTTAGGCTGAGCTTTGATGAGATCCATGTTCTATGAGGCTCCTTGGGCGTGGAACGCCAGCTAGGGTATCATCTCTGGGCATTTGTACATTGGTCTCTACTCTTTTGGGCGTTGGACGCCTGGAAGGGGCAGGTAGCTAACGTTGGACACTAGTTTTGGGCCTTCTAATCCGAAGAAATGTATGGATGATTATATATTGCTGGAAAGTCCTAAAAGTCAGCTTTCCATAGCCATTGAGAGCTTTGCATTTGGACTTCTATAGCTCCAGAGAAGCTCTTCTGAGTGTAGGCAGGTCAGATTTGGACAGCATCTGCAGTGCTTTCTCTATCTCTGAATCAGACTTCTGCTCCAGCTCCTCAATTTCAGCCAGAAATTACCTGAAATTGTCCAAAAACACAAAAACTCATAGTAGAATCCAAAAATATGATTTTAACACTAAAACTATAAAAACGTAATCAAAACTAAATAAAAACTACTAAAAACTATATGAAAATGATGTCAAAAAGCGTATAAAATATCCACTCATCACTGAGTATAATGATTTTTTTTGTTGAATGGAAAATTTAGGATGGGTGTATAGTTTCTGTGATGAGGGTATTGATGCTTTGATAAGCATATGCTTATGCCTTTGGTTGGTAATGCAATAGGGTTTTGAATTTCAGCAGATTGTTGATATTGGCAAAACTCTGCCATTGTTCATGGAGCTTCAAACCTTAGGTGACAGGACGTGAAGAACCATACTATGCAAAGTGTCTTGTTTCAATGTTGCATGTCTCATTTAATTTGTGTTGAACCGTTTAGTTATGTTGGCTGTGTGATTTCCTCACATGTTTGTGCTAACTGAACAATTTGGAACTATAGGTACTAGAGATAGTAAAGCTCAAATTTTCTAGACAATTTTTTAGAATTGCATTAATTGACATCAGGTGTGTGTCACTTATTAGGAGCTTCTCCATGAGAAAGAAGACGTATGAACATGATGGAGTTTGTAATTTGTAGTTTATATTTTGGAGATTTATAATTCCTTATTTTTCTTGTCCTATGTATCTATCTAGTTCATTAGGGTTCTTCAATGTGTCTTGTAAGTTTGTACTTTAAAGTTTATATGTTGAAGATTTATAAAACAATCTTAGTTAAATGAAAGATATTTGAACTATCTATGTTATTATATATTATATGAATGTTGACTTACTGAGTAAATTAGTTAATATATTAATTAATTAAAAAATAATATAATTTGGTAAATTATGCGTGTAATTTGTATTAAAAAAATTATTACAAAATAAATAGTTTTTTGTAACTAAAGAATAAAACAGGTTACAAAATCAAGTTACATTTTGTAACAAAATTTCATGATAGGAAAAAATATATTGTCACCAAAAATATTTTGAAGATCAGAATTTGTTATCACTTTTGTAACGGCTTTTGGTATTTTGTATCAGAAAAATTTGTTACAAAATATTACCTTGAATTGTAATAGTTCCATTTTTTGTTACAAAAACTTTTTGTAACGGGACATACTGCAACAACCCCTTTTTTTGTTACAAAATCTTTTTGTTTCAAAATTTTTATTTTTTGTAACAATTTTTTATGTTACAAATATTGCTTTTTCTTGTAGTATTTGTTCATTACACAAGCAATCCTCAATGGGAAGAGATTCAACGTTATTGCAAGGAGAAAAATCTAAAGTCAGAAGATAGGCCTGATACTGATTGCAGATTGTTTAAAGCAAAGTTGGACAAGTTGATTAAGGATATTCACAAAAACAAATTATTTGGAATATCGATTGTAGGTAACATGCAAAAAAGTTTGTTTAATTAGAACAACATTTCATGTTATTTAAGTAAAGCTTAATTAACATATTGCAAATTATTTCGTTGTAGTTATATACACAATTGAGTTCCAGAAGCGTGGATTGCCTCATGCACAGATATTATTATTTCTTGTTGCTCAAGATAAGTTTCCTGCTCCTGAAGATATTGACAGGATTATTTCAGCTGAGATTCCGGATCCAACTTTGGACCCAAAATATTATGAAGCAGTAAAGAGTCAAATGATGCACGGTCCATGTGGAATTGCTAGAAAAAATTCACCTTTCTTGGATAATGGACATTGTTCTCGACATTTTCCGAAGAAGTTTGTTGAATTTACCACAGTAAATCATGATGGATATCCAGTTTATAGGCGTCGCAATGATGGCCGAACGATTGACATTTTTGGAGTTCCTCTAGATAGTTGTTATGTGGTACCACATAATCAATACTTGCTGTTAAAATATGGAGCTCATAACAATGTTGAATGGTGCAATCAATCACGTTCCATAAAATATCTCTTTATGTATGTTAACAAGGGAAGGGATCAAGCAACAACTTCTTTTTATTAAAGTTCAAAAGACAATGATCCCACTGTTAATCCTGTTAATGAGATTAAGTTGTTTTATGATTGCCGGTACATGTTGTAACACCCTAATTACCCTAAGCCTTACCTCGCATCGTAAAGAAAAGGTTAATCAAAGGTTACGATAGTTCAAAAGCTTATATATAATATATAGAAAGAATTAATATAGTTTAGAAGCCCAATGAAGAATATAGCTCAAAAACAGGATTTGAAAAGCGCAAAACGTACTCACGAAACTACTAACTTAACGCACAAGAAATAGATATAATATAACAAAATATCAGAGTAAAATAGTATAAGAATCTAGTCCCGGCTTGCGGAGTTTAAGCCATCTAGCTATATACAGACCATACAGAATTTTGACAGTTAAAATAGCTTATACAAGTTTTTCTCTCAAAGTAAGCCTCTAGGCAAAAGTAAAATACAAAAGTGAGAGATAGAGACAAAATAATCGAAAGACTCCACAATAAATCCTGGATCCTTCGCTTTTATCACCATCAAAGCAACTCACCGAGGTGAGTTTTGACCTGCATCTGAAAAACAAAAATAGAATATGGTATGAGAACCGGAGGTTCTCAGTATGGTAATGATGAGAGGATTTTTGTGTGGTCTAGAATTTAACAATAATTTATCATTGCAAGTATAGTTTCTAAACCAACTAAAATCCTTTCATACAAAAATTTTACCGTCACAAGTAACAAACCCCTAAAAATATAAACCGAAGTATTCAAACCTCGGGTCGTTCTCCCTAGGAATTGCAATAAAGTATTCTTGTTATTGGTTAGAGGTATGTTTTGGGGTTTTTAGAATAAGAGACTAGAATTGTAAATTGCAAAGGAAATAAACTAATAACTATGAAAGCTCTTGGTAAGGTATGAGAACTAGAAGTCCTATCCTAGTTATCCTTATCAATTGTGATGAGAATTGTTCATTGCCTCTAACCATGAAGGAAAGTCAAGTGGATATAATCAACTTGATTCCACAAGTCCTAGTCAAATCATAAGAAAGACTAGCTTTAGTGGCATTCAACTCAATTAGCAACTCTCAATTATCAATCAACAAAAGAGTTGGATAACTCAAGAGTCTCCAATTACTCAACCTAGGCCAAGAGGAGAAATATCTACTCTAACATCATTCCAAGCATTTTATCAAACACTTGGAAGGCATAAAAAGAAAGCATAGTAGAATGACAACAAGAATGAAATCTAATAACTACTAATTGCAACGAAATTAACAACAACAATCAATTAAAGCACAATTAACATGAATTACCTCAAATTGCATTAAAAGAAAATAAAAGGAACAAGAGTGTATCAACAACAAAGTAAATAAAATAGAAGAAATTACAACAAGAGAATAGAATAACAAGATGTAACAACAAGAAATTAAGAAGGAGAACAAATTGAGAAGAAGAATTAAACCTAGATCTAAGAGAAGAGCTTAAACCTAATCCTAATCCTAATTCTAGAGAGAAGAGAGAGTTTCTTTCTCTAGAAAACTAACTATAACTACTTCTAAAACTAATTGATAACTAACTATTTCATTCCCATTCAATCCTTGAGTTAATTAGCATCAGAAATGAGTTGGATTGGGCCCAAAATGCTTCAAAAATCGCTGGCCACGAGTTGTCTTTAGTGAGTCACGTACAGCTTCCCATGCGTACGCATACATCACGCGTACACATCCCTAAACGCCAGGCAACTATGACAAATCTTATATCATTTTGAAGCACTGGATGTTAGCTTTCTAACGCAACTAGAACCGCCTCATTTGGACCTTTGTAGCTCACGTTATGATAGATTAAGTACGAAGAGGTCAGAATTGACAGCTTTGCGATTCCTTCATTTCTTCATGAGTTCTCTATTTCTACATGCTTTTTCTTCATTCCCTCAATTCCAATCTTTGCCTCCTAAACCTGAAATCACTTAACAAACATATCAAGGCATCTAATGGAATCAAGGTGAATTAAATTTAGCTATTTTAAGACCTAAAAAGTATGTTTTCACTCTTAAGCACAATTAAAAGAAAATAACAAAAACCATGCTATTTCATTGGATAGATGTGGGAAAAGGTGATAAAATTCTCTAAATTCAACACAAGATAAACCCTAAAAAAGAGGTTTATCAGGTAACAGTGTCCAGTGATGTAAGATATAAGACCTGGGGACGCGAGAGGCAATCCTAGAACTTCATATCCATCACAAGATCCATCTTAAAGCATAACTAAAACATTAAAGAATAAATAAAACCTTAACATAATAAAAGAGGTAGTCTATCTTAGGGGATTTCTAAACTAACAATTCTCCACTGTCCCATAGTCTTCACCAACCTATCCTCCATGCGATCCATCGCCTCCGACTTTCGAAGGTCCTCAATCCTAGTAGAAACCACAGATAATATCAATGCAAGTAAAACACAAGTATAGGCGTATAAGGCAAATAATTCAAGTAGACAATTAGGCATGTTATACAATTAGGCAAGCAATTACAAGTCCAAAAAGCAAACAAACAAATAGAAGATGCACATGATGAATGCCTGTCCTATTGGCTGTGATATCACATTGTCGGTTCAACTATCAACCCAACACATCTCCATGGAGATGTCGCCCTTCAGAATCATAATTGCAAACCCCCGAGATATGGTGCTCGGAACACCATCCAGGATTTTGTGCCTGTACACTCTAGTTATCCGAAGGGATGCAAGCGGGATACTCTTGCCACAGACCTTACATCTCAATACAAGTGGGATGAACCACCACCCTTACGCCACCGTCGCTACCTCAATAGGCAAGATCGAACCACCATCCCTGCCGGGCGCATAGCGTCTCAACAATCTCAGTATAAAATAGTAATTCAGTGGTTTTCAGAAAAAAATTTTAGTATATCATGGATCCATCATTTCCTTTCGAGTCCTCAACTCAAAACAACCATTGTCAATTCAACATTTATATTTTGAACTCATTAGTTCATCAGTTTCTCAATTCATATATACCATTATTCTTTCTCACTCCACCAAATCTATCGTCAGTACACCAGAAACCTAAGCCACCGTTCTCTAACTTTTCAAAGTAATACCAAATCAAATCTCCTAGAACCTTTCCCATGTATTAATGCCAGATAATCTCCCTAATAGTCTTAATTAGGTGTCACAAAAGTATACAAGCTTGTTGTGAAGGTGAAACAATTAAAAACAAAGTTTTAGTTGAAAAACAGCGCATGTGTGTACGCACAGGGGTGTGCGTGTGCACGCCCAAAAGATTTTCAAAACATGTGCGTATGCATAGAGGTGTGCATTCACACAAGTGCAAAATTTCACAATTTTGTTCGCTCGCACAAGGAGTGCTAGTGCCCTCAACATAATGACCTTCCAACGTGTGCATGCGCACAGGTCTGTGCGTGCGTACAAGTTGTAAAACTTCATTAGTTATGTGTGCACACAGGGCGTGCTAGCACTCCCATTAGTAGCCATTTCCCCGTGTGTGCATGCGCACAGGTTTTAAAATTCACAGGGTTTGCGTGCGCACACAAACCAGAAATTACAAAATGCTACAACATTGCAGAATTTCAGATTTTGACACCAAACTTTCAACAATCATATCTGCTTCTACCAAATTCAGATTTTCACAAAATTTAAACCATTTTAAAGCTTGTTCAATTATCTTTAAGTTGATATAAAATGCATTGAATTTCAATCATGGTAGCATAAGATATGATTTATTGAATTTCATCAAAATTTCAGTTTTTCCAAAAGTGCACCAACTCTCAAATTTTCCAATTTCACAACAAAAACTAAACCAAAACTATAACAAACTCCAAATTACCTCATAACTCACCCTTTGTATCAAATTCCACCATTCCTACTAAATTTTTCTTCACATTTCATCACTCTCAACCTCAACCGTCAAATATACTACACTATAATCAATCCTCCACCCACACATTCATCAAGCATAAATCTATCAATACCAAGTATCATAATCAATCTCATTTCATCTCAATATAAATATTTCACACCATCTTTATCAATTTCAACATCATAATTCATCAACATACTAAAAAATCATCAATCCATCACAATTCATCATAAATCATCATTCAACAACTCAACAACCAATTCAATTCAAACCTATCCTATGAGTCACTAGCCTAAGTCTCTAGAAATATTATATATTACATAGAGGAAACCGAAACCATACCTTGGCTGATTTCCAATATGTGCCAAAACTCAAATTTAGTGCAAAATCAAGCTTCCAACCACAATCAAAGCCACCAATCAACTTCAACAAACATCAACTAAAATCCAAAGGCTTCCAAACTCACAATAATCAAGCTATATACACACAAATTGTAACACCCTAATTATCCTAAGCCTTACCTTTAGCCGTAAAGCAAAGGTTAATCAAAGGTTACGACAATTCTAAGGCTTATATATATTTATATATAGAAGAAAATAATATATTTTAGAATCTCGATGAAGGATTAAGCTCAAAGATAGAATTACAAAAGTGCGAAACATTCACACAAAGCTAACACATAAGATATAAGGTATAGATGCAAAAGAGTAGAACACATATAGATATAAGAATATAATAATCATATGGAACTAGCCGCGGCTTGTGGAGTTTAAGCCGACTAGTTACAAAGAAAAATCTACAGGATTTTAAAGTTAAAATAGCTTATACAACTTATCTCTCAAGTAAGCCTCTAAGGCCATAAAGTCTAAAACAAAAAGGGTGAGAGAAAGTACTACAACAAAAATAAAACAGAAATAAACCAGGAAGAAACCATACTCCGCTTTGCCACCATTTCCACAATTTCACCGAGGTGAATTACAACCTGCATCTGGTTAAAAACAACAAAGTACAGAATGAGAACCGAAGGTTCTCAGTATGGTAATAGTGCCTAATATGTAAGATGTGAGCCTCCGGGACGCCGAAGGCAATCCTAGAACTTCTCATCAAATACGGATATTCAAGCTTAGAATAAAATAATTATATAAAGAACTTAAACCATAAACCGGGTTATCTAAACTTATGGAAATTCTAACTAATACTAATCATATCGCTGTATCCCATAGCCTTCACCAACCTAACCTCCGTGCGATCCCATCGCCACCACTTACCTAACCTCCTCAGGACCAGACAAACGCAAAATAATGTAAGCAAGTAAAACACAGATAGTATTCATATATAGCAAGTAATTCAAGAAGCAAGTAGGCATGTTATAAAATTAGGCAAACTCAAGTAATCAAAGCAAACAAGCATATAAGAGATGCATATGATGAATGCTTGTCCTATTGGCTCGTGATATCACTTGTCGGTCTATGAATGCCAATCTGACACATCCTTTCGGATGTCACGTCTTTGCCACGTCCGAAGATATAGCTCTTTGCACATTTTTGTTCTGAGGATATAGTGCCTGGCACAGTATCATTCCGAGGATATAGTGTCTAGCACACTCTTGCGGCGGAAAAGGAAAACAACAACAATATCTATTTCAATATAAATCATTCCAAGCATATAGTGCCTGGTATACTATTATTCCAAGGATATAGTGCCTGGCACACTTTCCACATCCAACAAGTCCATCCACCTCAAATCATCACGAGTCATCAGCATTTCTCATCTCAATCCACTTTCAATTATCAATTCTCAACATTCCAAGGATGTAGTACCTGGCACACATTCCTTCAAACATTATCATTCCAAGGATATAGTGCCTGGAACACTTTTCACATTTAACAATATCATCATTCCTTTTTGAGTCTTCAACTCATTATAACCATCATCGATTCATAATTGCCAATCCGAACTCATTAGTTCATCAGTTTCTCGTTTAGTTATCAGCAATCACCAAGTTCACTACTCCTCCTTCTTTCTCAACCAAACTCATCTTCAACACACCAGAAACTTAAACCTCTGTTTACTAACTTTTCCAAGTAAAACCAAATCAAATCTCCTAGGACCTTTTCCCATGTTTTGATGTCTGAAAATAACCCAAAGAGTCTTAAAATGGTGTCTCAGAAGTGTACAAGCTTATTGGAAAGGTGAAATAGTTGAAAACAAGAATTTAATTTGCAAAACAAGGCATGTGCGTACGCATAAAACACCACTTTGAGTCCAAACAAGCTTCCAAAAGGCTAAGCCAACTCCAACAAGCACCAATGCTCAAACTAACATCATATAACATACAAACATCAAACCTAAGGTTCACAAAAATAACTAAACACAAGGGTTTGGTGAAACCTTATCTTACCCAACGAGATTAGCGGTAAAATCCAACAATTACCCATTACTAAAGATCACTTAAACAAGCAAAACCACAAAATCTACTCAAAAACCAAATCCAAAAATGTAGAAACTCTAGGGCTGGAAACTGGAGCATGAGTTGAGAGATCTTACCAACATAATCTAAATAGAAATGAAGAGCTCGTCAAGAGCTTCGTGTGGCCTCAAACGGCTCATCAATCGTAGTTCCGTAGCTCAAGTTATGGCTCCCGGAAGATAAAGGTGAATAGTGCTCCCATGGTTTCCTTCCCTCTTCTCTCATAACCGAACTCCCTCTATCTCTTTAATGAGAATGAGCTGAATGGCTCATGCATGAGGGGTATTAGGGTTGTGTTATGGGCCTTGGGTCCAAGTGTGGCCCAAGCTATAATTTTTTGTGCGTTTGGCCCGACTTTGGGCCAAAACTTTTAAGTTAGTACCCGGTTTTTAATTCTAAATTATTTTTATCCTTTCAAAACAATAAATCAATTTTTCAAAATATTATTTTCCAAAATACGCAGTACTGGACAGAATAGAGCTGGTACTCCCGGCTTAAGCACCAGTATGCATTTTCACATAAACTTTTCAAAAAAGATACATTTTTCAACTCAGAAAAATTCACTAAAATCAAATTTCACATTTATATTTTTAAATTAAAACTTCTAAATTTTGAATCTATCTCGGGCACTAAAATTTATTATTTTTATTAAAAATGGTTACGCCAGTTCTTACACAAATCATAGCTAATCAACCTAGGGTTCATCTAATTATAATTTCACAAGGGTTCAAGAATAACCCACCTTACCCAACAGTTTTGGAAGCAAAACCCAATAGGAATCAAAGGCTAGAGTGTACCTAAACACCCAAAATCACAAAACTTCATTCAACACAAAGCCCTAAAATTTTGAAATTTTGGAAATAAGAACTGAGAGGGATTTTGTGATTTCCTTACCAGTTTCTTGGGTGGGTTTTGTAGAGCTCTTTGCGAGGATCGCATGGCCGCAAATGGTGCGGTGATCGGAGCTCCGTAGCTCAAGTTATGAGCTTGTGAAGCTCTATGTGAATAGTGACAATGGGGGTTTCTCTCCTTCTTCCCCTTTCAGCTGCAATATGTTGTGTTTTGTGTTTATCAAGATGAATGGGTTCATTAATGAACCTATTTATATGTTGGGCTTGGGCCTAATTTGGAAAATATTAATTATCTAATTAGACGGTTAATTAGTCTTGGTTCTTACATTCTCCTCACCAAATAAGAAATTTTGCCCTCAAAATTTAGTGATTACCTGAGAATAGCTCAGGGTAATCCTTTCGCATCTCAGACTCCAATTCCCAAGTATTCTCCTCAACTCCTGCTCGCTTCCAAGCAACTTTAACTAACTGAACTTCTTTCTCGCATAACTTCTTCACACTGGTGTTGTCAATTCGCACCGGCGTTACTTGAAAAGTCAAGTTCTCCCTCAACTCGACCGACTCAGGATTTAACACATGAGTCGCATCCGACGTGTACTTACGGAGTTGTCACACATGGAATAAGTCATGCAAGTTAGACAAGTGAGGCGGCAAAGCTACTGGATATGCCACCGGCCCGAATTGCCTCAGAATCTCGAACGGTCCAATGAACCTCGGAATCAGCTTCTTTGTTTTGATTGCTCTTCCAATCCCAGTTGTCGGTGTAACCCTCATAAATACATGCTCTCCTACTTCAAATTCAACCGGTTTCCTTCTCTGATCCGCATAACTCTTCTGTCGGCTCTGCACAGTCAAGGTTCTTGCTCGAATCTTCTTAATCTTCTCAGTAGTCTCTGCTACCAGCTCAGGGCCTAAAACACTTACTTCACCAGTCTCATACCAACAAAGTGGAGATTGGCATAGAGCCTCATATGGAGCCATCCCAATGCTCACATGAAAGCTATTGTTGTACGCAAACTCGACCAATGGCATGTAACGGTCCCAACTTCTGGGTTGATCCAAGACATAACTCTTAGCTATTTTTGACTGCCCATTCGTTTGTGGATGATATGCAGTGTTGAGACATAGCTTCATACCGAAAGCTTTTTTGAAAGCTCCCCAAAACATAATGTGAATCGAGGATCACGGTCCGACACTATGCTAAATGGCACACCGTGTAACCTTACGATCTCCTTGATGTACAACCTCGCCAACTCCTCCTTTAAATAGTTCCCTCGAATATGTAGAAAATGAGTGGATTTGGTTAAGCGATCTACGATCACCCAAATCGTATCAAATCCCGACCTTGTCCTCGATAAACCGGTCACAAAGTCCATCGCAATTCCTTCCCACTTCCACTAAGGAATCACAAGTGGCTGTAGCATTCCCGACGGTTTTTAATGCTCTTTCTTCACCTTCTAACACGTCAGGCACTTGGATACCACTGTAGCCACATCACCCTTCATCCCAGGCCATAAGAACATCTTCTTTAAGTCATAATACATCTTTGTACTTTCGGAATGGATACAAAACCCACTGTTATGAGCTTCCGACAATAAGTCTTGCCTCAAACTCCTGACATCCGAAAAATAAAACCAGCTTATCCCAGGAGTCCAGGCTATCCTTAGGTTGTGAATCCAACCATATTCTAGCTCTGTCTTTTACAGCAAAAGGGAAAAGCATGAGTCTGTAGACTTCAGGATTAACTCCATTCGTCTTTGCAGTCTCACAGATCTGCAAGAACTCAGTTAAAAACTGATAAGGATCTTCAGATGGAAGTCCATAAAACTTGCAGTTTTGTTGCATCAAGGCAACTAGCTGAGGTTTCAGCTCAAAGTTATTGGCTCCAATGGCAGGAATGGAGATGCTTCTTCCATCAAACTTGGACGTTGGCTTTGTGAAGTCACCAAGCATTCTCCTTGCATTATTATTATT
>NC_029772.3:78995023-78996487 GCF_000817695.3 Arachis duranensis
GTTATGACGTGTTTTGGGCGTTCAACTCTGGATCATGACGTTTTTCTGGCGTTTAACTCAAGATAGCAGCATGTACTTGGCGTTCAACGCCAATTTACGTCGTCAATTTCCAAATAAAGTATGGACTATTATATATTGCTGGAAAGCTCTAGATGTCTACTTTCCAACGCCGTTGAGGGCGCGCCATTTGGTGTTATGTAGCTCCAGAAAATCCATTTCGAGTGCAAGGAGGTCAGATTCCAACAGCATCAGCAGTCCTTTTGTCAGCCTTTTTCAGAGTTTTGCTCAAGTCCCTCAATTTCAGCCAAAATTTACCTGAAATCACAGAAAAACACACAAACTCATAGTAAAGTCCAGAAATGTGAATTTAACATAAAAACTAATGAAAACATCCCTAAAAGTAGCTTGAACTTACTAAAAACTACCTAAAAACAATGCCAAAAAGCGTATAAATTATCCGCTCATCATAGCTTTTCATTCTTCCTCTTGTTGTATCCCTTTTGAGTCACAATGCAAATTATCCTCAATTGTTGGCTAATTTCCTGCATAATTCTCAAAAGTTGCTTGCTTCTCAAGCCCTTAAATGAATGGTTAGTATGCATAAATTGAGTGTGTCTTTTGGATTTATTTTGGTGTGGGAACACCAAACTTAATTGCTTGCCACTGCTTCTGATGCAACAAGTTAACCATATGTGAAATCCTTGTGTCCTTGCTGATGACATGTCATCACATACCTATTTTTCTATGCTTTTTCATATAAGAAATTGATGAATTGTGCTTAAATATTGAATGCTTTTGTACTTAAATGATATATTTTCTTGATATTTTTATTTTATAAATCTTGTAGGAAATAAGAACAAAAAGAAGCAAAGAAGCACAAAAAAAAAGAGAAAAAAAGAGCTTTGGAGCACACTTTGAAGTTGGAGCACACTTTGGAGGCTTAGGCCACGCTTTTAAAAGCGTGGCCCATGACCAAATTAATGAAGAATAGGCAAACAGCACACGCTGCCCTGCTCTTGCCAAGGGCAGGGCAGAATCGTGATGCAAAGTGAGGTTGGAAGCAAGAATTTCGCTAAGGTAAAATCTGGGCGCTCACAGCATGACCATGCCTCCTTCAAAGTGCTATAACTTGAGCTACAGACGTCCAATTGATGTGCTTCCAGTTGCGTTGGAAAGCTGACATTCAGAGCTTTCCAACGATATATAGCAATCCATATTTGGCGTACAATTGAGGCAGGAACGAAAGGAATCTTTAAGGGGCAAAAATAAGCAAAAATAAACCAAGGAAAAGAAGTAGCGTGTGCATCCACCAAGTCTCGAACGCGGAGCTTCATTTTTGGAAACACTGCCCTCGCCAAGGGCAGGGCAGCATTTTGTTGTGGCATGGCCAGCGGACCAAACTGGCGCACCAAGGCATCACTCGGCAGCACCAGCAGCACGCACAGGCACCAAACTGGCGCACCA
>NC_029772.3:78997800-79004311 GCF_000817695.3 Arachis duranensis
ATCACCAAGGAATGAAAGAGCATCCACCCTCACGTCCCAGTTTCTCATTTGAAAGTTCTTCATCACTAGATTATGCCTCAACACAGAGTTTCCTCCAAAATCCATACAAGTCATCCCATCAATCACACAACTCATTCCACACCCCACAACACAGCTTCACCACAACATATCCACGTTACCAAAATTACTCTCAACCTTCATCTCATGAACCACCAGATGAGGATTACCTTCAAGCCATTGAAATACATAGAAAACTCGTGGAAAGATACACACAACCCCAATCCTGGAAAGAAATCATCCTCAAGAAGATGAATGAGCCCTTAGAGCAAACAAGGAGGAACTTAGAACCATCAAACAGAGAGGATGAAGACCAATTTGTGGGTGAAGAAGTGGAAAAGCAAGATGAGGAAGCCTCTGTGTCAAGTGAAATTTCAGTGAAAAAGGAAGAGGTGGTGGAAGTATTTGGACACGAGCCAAGGATTCTACATTCATAAGAGCCACTTGAGGTGACAATGAAACACAAAGATTCCCTCCCAGAGGCATTAATGGAAAATCATGAAGAAGAAAGGGAGGAAGACATTCAAGATAAGTCACACTCAACTGAAGTAGAGAAGTACATGAAGGAAAAGCTCATGGAACCACCAATGCAAGAGGCTCTTGATAAAGAAATCACTCCAACAATCACACAGCAACCAAAACTTGAATCCAAAGAAGTGAAGGCAATTAACAAAAACACCAAGAAGAGGATTGTGACCAAGATATCAAGGACAATTTAGTTTTATGCACTTTCTTAAGCCATAAGTAAGCCAATTGGGTTGAAATCCATGTTATCTTTGACTCAATCAATCATGTATAAAATGATGCATTTTCATGAGATATTGTATTATAATTGTCATTTATTTTGGAAGAGAAATATTCTCATGATTTGAAGCATAGCTTTGATGTTTTTGATTGATTGATGATAGGTGAAACAAAGCTTGGAAGGAGGGTGCAAGAGGCTGAAGAAGAAGCTCCTGGGAGGCAACGTTGGAGCCAACGTTTGACCTCAAACGTTGAGGCAAACGTTGGCTGAAGAAGAAGCTTTTGGATGCCAATGTTGGAGCCAACGTTTGACCTCAAACGTTGAGGCAAACGTTGGCCGAAGAAGAAGCTCCTGGAGGCAACGTTGGAGCCAACGTTTGACCTCAAACGTTGAGGCAAACGTTGGCGACATAAAAAGGAAAAAATGGCACTCTGGACGGTGAAGTTTGCGCCAACGTTTGACCTCAAACGTTGAAGCAAACGTTGGCACCTAAGAGGAGGCAGAGTGAGCTTTTGGCAATGACGTTTGAGCCAATGTTTGATCTCAAACGTTGGGTCAAATGTTAGCTACATTTTGGCAAATAGGAGCATGGAAGAACACCCCTGATTGATGAGCTAATTGAGCCACGTTTGCGCCAACGTTTGACCTCAAACGTTGGGCCAAACGTTGGCCAAAAAGAAGGCATGGGGAGATCCACGTTTGAGCTCACGTTTGACCTCAAACGTTGAGCCAAACGTGGATGACAGCAAAGAAAGGCATGCTGCATAATTTCACAACGGCAACGTTTGAGTCAACGTTTGACCTCAAACGTTGGCTCAAACGTGAAAGTTACACGGCCCAGTTCACAAGTGGATTTCTTCCCAACACCAAGAGCAATCAACGGAGGCCACTATCAACCCAATTCCATCAAGGCCAAGGCCCAATTCAAGGCTTGAAGATCATTAGAAGAAAGTGTATAAATAGCTTAGGATTTGAAGTTTTTAGGAAGCTTTTCTTTGGAGTTTTGTGGAGGAGTTTTGGAGAGCTTTTGGTTAAGAGTTACTTTGAGATTTCTGGGTCTTGGGGAGGAGAATTGAATTCTCTTCCTCTGGGTTTTATTGTTTTCTTTTCTACAAAGCTTTATTTGAGTCTTGAGTGTGAAGAATTGAGGAATTTCTGTCTCAATCTCCATTTAAGATCTCTTTGATTTCTCTGCTGCATAATTAAGTTGAATCCCAATTCCTTTACTGCTTCCTCTTTAATTTCTTGTTAATTGCTTTGTGAGTTTGGATCTGGGAAGGTAATTGAGATCTAGACTTTGCTATCTAGTCTCTGGAGTCCTGAGATCCCAGTTTCCTTTTGGTTCTTCTGTGAACCCTTGTTGCAATTTAATTTCCCTTGTCTAATTTCTGCTAATCCACTTCCCGATTCCCTTTATAATTCAAGCCATTTACATTTCTTGCACTTTAAGTTTCTGCAATTTACATTACTTGCACTTTAAGATTCAGCTCTTTTACTTTCAGTTCTTTTTAATTTCTGCAAATCACCCATTCCCCTTTACATTTTCTGCAATTTAAATTCCTGTCAACACAATTTCACACAATCAACACTTATTTGCTTGACTAATTCAACCACTAAACTAAATTTGCTCAATCCTTCAATCCCTGTGGGATCGACCTCACTCCCGTGAGTTTTATTACTTGATGCGACCCGGTGCACTTGCCGGTGAGTTTTGTGTCGGATCATTTTCCGCACATCACACAGCAACCAAAACTTGGATTCAAGGAAGTGAAGGCAATTAACAAAAGCACCAAGAAGAGGATTGTGACCAAGATATCAAGGACAATATTCAAGAAAAGGTCAACTGCAAACAATCCTCCCCCTGATCAAGCAAGCAAGCTCAACCAAGCCAATTTCAAAAGAAAGCTTGCTGAGAGGAAACCAAGAAAGGGGACACTAGCTGAAACTTCTCCCCCTTGAGGTCATTCCTCTTAACAAACTGGAAAAAGAGGAAGAAAGTGAAGAACAACATGCTAACAGTAGGTGACGTTTCTCTTCCTTGCTTTGTTTAAATTTCAATAAATTGGCATATGGTTACATTCTAAGTTTGGTGTTGCCATGCAACACATTGTTTTCAATCTTTTTGGATGATTGCATCAAATCAAAAAAAAAATGAAAGTAACACACCAAGATTCTAAGTTTGGTGTGCCACTTATTTTTCTATGCAACTCATCCAGCAACATCACTTGTCTGCATAACCATAATGTCTTTGCAGTGTTAATTTTCTTTTGGTTTGATAATTTGATATTCTGTTTACTTTAGTTAATTCTTTGTTTTTAATGCTTTCATTTTAGTTTGCTTATTTACTGTGTTTGTTAATACACTACCAAGAGAGCTTTATTAATGACAGATTCTTAGCTTGGTGATTGTAATTAATAAATAACAGTTTCATTTGCTTGGTTTTAATTCAAATAAGTGGACATAGGATTGCATTCTAAGTTTGGTGTTGCTATGCAACAAAATTTGGTTCCAATATCTATTAGATACTTGCATCAATTCCAAGTGAAAGTGTCACACTAAGTTTGGTGTGCCACTTATTCTTTATGCAAAGTATTGTGCACACCTTCTTATGCTTGCAATCAAATGTCGCTGTCTCTTGTGCCTTGATTGTTATTTTTCATTTTTGCTTGCTTAAAACACATGTGCTACTAACATTTCGTTGTGTAAGACATTCATGATCCATCTTAGCCCCATAGCCATTGTTCTAATTGTTGCTTGAGGATGAGCAAGCACTCTAAGTTGGCAAGGGAAAGGGAAGAATTGGAGAAAAAGGACAACAATAATGAAGATGAACTACAAGGTTGTAAAGTTCCTTTTCCTCTCCTTAGTTTCCAGCACTTTAAATTGCATGATTGTCTTTATATTCTCTGTATGCATGTGTGGTATGACTAAGCATAGCTTGAATTTTGATTGAAACATGGTGCTGTGGCATTATAACTACCAACTTGAGCTTTGTGAATTCAAAAGCAATAAAGTATCATGATCATAAACAAACAAGGCATTAAAGAAGAATTTAGCATGTGCATACAAGTATTGGATAGCTAGTATGATTGATTATTGCTCAATTGCATTGGATTTTATTTAATTGAAGTTTTTCATCTTGTACATTTTGTGAAATCTTTTGAAATCATGAAAACCTTGAAGGAAGTAAATGCAAAAAAAAAAGTAAAAAAAGGAAAAAGGGAAAGAATGAGAAAGCTGAAGGCTTTGAGTACCAATGGCAATTTATTTGCTAAGTGCTTGTGGTGTTTATGTATCAAGCCAAATGCTTGAAAACAAAACACTTAGAAGTCAAGGCTAGGCTCAAGTGCAAAAGCACTCCCTCAAAGCTCAAGGTTCTGAGCATCAATGATTAGAGAGTCAAGAAAAGAAAAAAAATGATGAGCTTAATGAAGTTCTCTAATTAAATGCTTGTGGTGCTTATGTATCAAGTGGTAATACTTGAAAACAAAGCATTTAGAAGTCGTAGCTTTGTTATTTACTCATGGGGCAAAGCACCCAAAAGGAGAAGCTAAAAAAAAAAAAAAAAAAAATCAAATGCTTGTTTCAAGGAAAAATTATAAGAAAAAGATTTCATAAATTGAGCTAGATAGAAGCATCAATCATTTACATTTCTTTTGTGATTGTAGCATGCTTAGAAAACTAGCTTACCATGAACATTGAGTTGCTATTCTTCTTACCTTGGACTGTCAATCTTTATTGCATGATTCTTTTCTTGCTTGGGGACAAGCAAGGTTTAAGTTTGGTGTTGTGATGACATGTCATCACATACCTATTTTTCTATGCTTTTTCATACAAGAAATTGATGAATTGTGCTTAAATATTGAATGCTTTTGTACTTAAATGATATATTTTCTTGATATTTTAATTTTATAAATCTTGTAGGAAATAAGAAGAAAAAGAAGCAAAGAAGCACAAAAAAAAAGAGAAAAAAAGAGCTTTGGAGCACACTTTGAAGTTGGAGCACACTTTGGAGGCTTAGGCCACGTTTTTAAAAGCGTGGCCCATGACCAAATTAATGAAGAATAGGCAAACAGCACACGCTGCCCTGCTCTTGCCAAGGGCAGGGCAGAATCGTGATGCAAAGTGAGGTTGGAAGCAAGAATTTCGCTAAGGTAAAATCTGGGCGCTCACAGCATGACCATGCCTCCTTCAAAGTGCTATAACTTGAGCTACAGACGTCCAATTGATGTGCTTCCAATTGCGTTGGAATGCTGACATTCAGAGCTTTCCAACGACATATAGCAATCCATATTTGGCGTACAATTGGGGCAGGAACGAAAGGAATCTTTAAGGGGCAAAAATAAGCAAAAATAAACCAAGGAAAAGAAGTAGCGTGTGCATCCACCAAGTCTCGAACGCGGAGCTTCATTTTTGGAAACACTGCCCTGCCCTCCGCGAGGGCAGGGCAGCATTTTGTTGTGGCATGGCCAGCGGACCAAACTGGCGCACCAAGGCATCACTCGGCAGCACCAGCAGCACGCACAGGCACCAAACTGGCGCACCAAAATTTTCTGCCCTGCCCTCCGCGAGGGCAGGGCAGCATAAATTGGTGCGCCAGAATTGTGCTGTGGTGCGCTGCTGGTGCTGCCAGAATCGTGCCTTGGTGCGCCAGATACCAATGCCGCACGCATCAATTCTTGCCCTGCCCTCCACAAGGGCAGGGCAGCCTCCTGGAAGCCACTTTTCTCATGGGCTGAAATTGGATAAAAAAATTCCAATTTAATTCATTTCTTCACCAAATCAAAAGCCCATCAAAATTCCGAAATCCAAGAATAGAAAGTGTATAAATAGGAGCTAGTTTTATGTAATTTGGGGGAGAGCTCGAGACTTCATTTTTTTTGAATTTTCCTTTCTACTTGCATTTTAATTTTGAACTTTGGAATTTCTTAGAGAATTGGGAAGGAGAATTGATCTCTCTTCTTCCTGGTTCCTGCTTGAGCACTCTTTACTTTTCTTGCTTTGGATCTTGGGTGAAGAATTGAAGAACTTCTGTTTCAATCTCACCTTGAGATCTCTTCTTTAATTTTCTGCATAATTGAATTCTACTTTCTGTTCATTTCTTCTTCTTCTGCGATTTCTGCAATTTGCTTTCCTTTATTTCTTTTGCAATTGTTCTTGTTGGATCAAGGAAGGATTTGAGATCTAGACTTGTTATCTAGTCTCCTCCACTCCTGAGATCTTCATTCACTTTTAATTTGCTGCAAATTAAGCATCGCTTTCTATTTTTAATTCTTCAAGCATTTTTACTTTTCTGTTTGGAATCTGCTGCATCCCATTTCATATTCTAGCTCTCTACTTGATTGCTCTTTACATTTTCTTGTTGAATTTTAATTTCCAGCACCCCAGCCCCGTTACTTTTCATGCAATTTACTTTTCTTGCAATTTAAGTTTCAGCTATTTTACATTCTTGTTATTTAAGTTTTATGCAATTTTACTTTCTGCAACTTTAAATTTCCTGTCATTTACAATTCTGTTGGCTACATTTCATCCAATATCCCTTCAATGTTAGCTTGACTAAACTAATCACCCACTAAAGTTGCTTGATCCATCAATCCCTGTGGGATCGACCTCACTCTAAGTGAGTTATTACTACTTGATACGACCCGGTATACTTGCCGGTTGGATTTGTGTGTTGGAAATTCATTTTTCCACAAAAACACCATCAAG
>NC_029772.3:79006150-79047709 GCF_000817695.3 Arachis duranensis
AAAATTTGGTTAGCCATTTGCCCCATGTGTCTCTCAAGGTTTCTGATTGAGGCCTCTTGGTTTTTGAATGTCAGGGCCTGATCTTTCCTTGCAACTTCCTGATCTTGCCTTGCCATCTCTTGATTTTTCATGAGTTTCTCCATCATTTTCTCTAGACTTGAGATTCTTTGAGAGTCTAGATTTGGTTGTGGTTGTGTGAAATGAAATGGTTGTTGCTGGAAGTTATTTGAATTAATTGTAGGGATACTTTGAGGGTGGAATGTGGATGTAGAAAAGTTATTCTGGTGGTTTTGTGAGTTGTTATGGGATTGGTGGTATGTATTTTGTGGGTTTTTGAATTGGTTAGTATTATTGGATGAATGGTTTTGGTTGTTTGTGTTGCTAATACTGCTATAGTTGAAGTCACTTTGTCCTTGGTTCTGGTGCTCACCCCACCTTGAATTAGAATGAGTCTTCCAGGGTGTCTTGTGTGCATCACCATGAAAATTGTGTTGTAATGAACTTGAAGTGTTATTCATGCATTGCACCTGCTCAGAGCTTTGTTGCTCATAATTGAATGTCCCAAAACTTTCTTCAGATTGATTCCACCGATGTGAGGTTTGAAATTGGCATTGTGTGTTTACTGCAGCACCTTGTAGTCCATCAATTTTCTTGGCCATCATTTCTATTTGTTGCTGAAGCTGTTGATGCATCTGTTTGTTTTGTGCCAAGAGAACGTCAACACCTTCAAGCTCCAGCACATCCTTTCTCTGGGCTGGTTGGCGTTGCCTTTGATGACCATAGAAGTATTGATTGTTTGCCACCATGTCTATGAGGTTTTGGGCTTCCTCTGCTGTCTTCATTAATTGCAAAGAACCTCTTGCTGAATGGTCTAGTATTGCAAGGAACCTCCTACTGAATGGTCTAGTGCTTCCTGAGCTTTCAGAGTCAATCCTTCATAGAAGTTTTGAAGTTTATCGCATTCTTTGAACATTTCTGGTGGACACTTCCTGAGTAAAGCTTTGTATCTTTCCCATGCATCATACAATGATTCTTCATCCATCTGAGTGAATGTTTGGACCTCTGTTTTGAGTCTGATAATCCTTTGGGGAGGATAGAACTTGGCTAGGAATTTGCTCACTAAGTCTTCCCAATTATTGATGCTTTCTTTGGGAAATGTCTCTAGCCATTGAATGGCCTTATCCTTCAGAGAGAATGGAAATAGCAGTAGCTTGTAGATGTCTGGATGCACACCACTTATTTTGACAGTTTTACAAATCCTGAGGAAGATGAATAAGTGTTGGTTTGGATCTTCAAGTGGACTTCCTCCATAGGAGCAATTGTTCTGCACCAGAGTAATAAGTTGAGGCTTCAACTCAAAATTATTTGCGTGAACGTTAGGAGTGAGTATGCTACTTCTGCAGTTTCTTGCATTGGGGATAGTGTAAAATGCCAACACCCTTCTTACAGGCTGGGTTTGTTGCTCACTCCCTCTTCGCGCACCTCAGCCTCCATGACTTGCAACAATCACAAACAAACCAAATGAAACATGGACATTCTAGTGCCAAAATGTGGTTAGAGGGTTAGGTGACACAATGTGTCAAACAGTTAATGCGCTTAGTAAAAATAAAGAAAAATAAAGAAAAAAATGCTTAATCTAGACCACCACCTTACTTAATCATTGTCAATCTATTTCAATCCCCGGCAACGGCGCCAAAAACTTGATGTGTGGAAAACGATCCAACACAAAACTCACCGGCAAGTGTACCGGGTCGTATCAAGTAACAATAACTCACATGAGTGAGGTCGATCCCACAGGAATTGAAGGATTGAGCAATTTTAGTTTAGTGGTTGATTTAGTCAAGCGAATCAAGTATTGGTTAAGTGATTTGTAGCAGACAGAAGGTAAATTGCATGAAATGTAAAGGGAGAGGGTGATTTGCAGAAATTAAAGAGAATTGAAAGTAAAGGTACTAAATCTTAAAGAACAAGAAATTAAATGACTGAAACTTAAAGTGCAAGAAATGTAAATTGCGGTAACTTAAAGTGCAAGAAATGTAAATTTCTTGAATGAAAAAGGGATTGAGGGACTGGGAATTCAAAATTTAAGCAAGAGAAGTAAATTACAGCAATTAACAAAGCAAGAGATGAACTGAAATTAACTAGAGCTCAAACAGAAAATGAAAATTTGATTGCAGTAGTAGTTCAGCAGAAGAACCAAAAAGAAAATCAGATCTCAGGACTCCAGAGACTAGATAGCAGAGTCTAGATCTCAATTGCCTTCCTAGATCTAAGTTCACAAAGCAATTAAAAAGAAATTAAAGATTGCAGTAGTAAAGGAAATGGAATTTAACTCAATTATGCAGTAGGAAAATCAAAGAGATCTTAAATGGAGATTGAGACAAAAGTTCCTCAGTTCTTCACACTCAAGATTCATACAAAACCCAGTAAAGAAAACAAAAAGATCAGAGGAAGAAGAAGTGAATTCTCTCCTCCAATTCTCAAGCTAATTGCAGTCCGAAAATAAAAATTGAAGATCAGATGTTCTAAAGCAGAAAAATGAAAAGTGAGCTCTCAAGTTGACTAAGGATGAAAATTAAAAATGAAAGTCCAGAGTAAAAATGAAAATTAAGATGATAGTTCAAAAGTAAAGGTAAAAGGTCCTCACTAAATCAAATTAGCTTCTATTTATACACTTTCTATTCATGGATTTTAGAATTTGGATGGGCTTTTGATTTGGTGAAGAAATGAATTAAGTTGGATTTTTAATTGAATTTCAGCCCATGTTGCTCCCAGGAGGCTGCTCTGCTCTTGTGGACAGCGGAGTAGTGAAGCTTTGTGTGGGGATCCTTTTTGTGTGCCAAGGCTTGGAGAGGCACCAGGGGATTGCCCTGCTCTTGTGGAGAGCGGAGCAGTGTGTGTCTTGCGCCCTTGAAATATTTCGCGTGCCAAATCTTGGACATCATCAGGGTAGTGCTCAAGTGGTGCTAAGAGCACAGCTTCCTTGCTTTGTTAGTGAAGCCTCCATGTTCGAGACTTACTAGGAGCATTTTGGCGAATTTTTGGCTTATTTTCCTTTGTGAGTAGCGCTCCCCCACTCCCCTTGCTCATGAGTTCGAACCTTGTGGAAAGCATTGGTGAGCTTTTTCCTTGAATTTATTTCTTTGATGAGCCCGATAATGCTCTCAAGGAGAGCAAAGCAGTGTTCTTCCCTCCCTTGTTTTCTTGGTTCCAATTTGTGCTCCACTCTCAAGGGGGGGTAGAGCATTGAAGCTTTGCATGCTTGGTTCATTGTTGTGCTCTCTTGGAGAGCATTGTGCTCTTGGAGAGAGCATTGTGGCTTCCTCCTTCCATGCACCACGCTTCCTCATTTTCTTTGCCACACTTTCTTCTTCATTGAGTCACGCTTCTTAAGCCACACTTTCTTATTTTCTTCTTTTCTTCACCTACAAATAATCAAAACAACCACTCAAAGTATCACCAAATTCACAAGATTTATAAATCATTAAAAATCAATTAAATTTAGCTTAAACCTCATGAATTAGCTTAAACCAAATCCACACTCTGACGTCCACACAAACGGCACCTCCGTCCTTGTCAACTTAGTCATCGGTAGAGCAATCCGAAAAAATCCCTCAATAAATCTCCGGTAATTTCCGGCTAAACCCAAGAAACTTCTAACTTTTGTCACCATTGTTGGTCTTTCCCATTCCATCACTGCTTCTACTTCCGAAGGATCTATAGCTATTCTTCCTTTGCTCACCATGTGACCTAAGAACTTCACTTCCTCCTTCCAAAACTCGCATTTGGAAAACTTAGCATACAATTTCCTTTCCTTTAGGATTTGCAACATAATTCTCAAGTGTTCTTCGTGCTCCTTCACCGTCTTAAAATAAACTAAGATGTCATCTATGAAAACCACCACGAATTTGTCCAAAATGGGACGAAATATTTTGTTCATGTGATCCATGAACACAGCAGGTGCATTCGTTAACTCGTAGTGTCCATAGCACGTCCTAAACACAGTTTTTGTAATATCCCTGTTTTACCCTTATCTGATGGTAACCGGATCTCAAATCAATTTTGGAAAACACTCCAGCTCCTTGTAGTTGATCCATCAAGTCATCTATCCTTGGCAGTGGATACTTGTTCTTCACAAAGTCACTTTGTAAAACTGGCACTCCCCACAGAGATACGCTCAGTCGAATGAACCTCTTGTTCAGGAGCTCTTCCAAGTGAGTCTTTAATTCAGCCAGCTCTATCGAAGCCATCCTATACGACACAATCGATACTGGTCTGGCTCCCGGTACCAATTCAATCCCAAATTCAATCTTTCTCTGAGGTGGGAACTCAGGAATATCTTCTGGGAACACTTCTGAAAAGTCTCTAACTACCGAGATTTGATTTAACTTCTGATTATCACCTAACACATTCGTAGCCAACAATATATAACCCTGACACTCCTCCCCACTACAGTGCACCATCACGGAATTTTGGAAATAACCCTCAGCTACCACTGCTCCATTTTCTCCTTCCGGCATAAACTGAATTGACCGCTCAAAGCAATCCAATGAAACCCGATTCTTTGACAACCAATCAAACCCCAAAATCATCTTCAACCTAACCATTGGTAAACAAATCAAGTCATGCACAAAGTCCCTACTCTCAAGCTTGAAACCTACTTGTCTACAACCTGACCTAGTCATGACCATCTGATGCGGAGTATGTACATGCAATTCAAATGCCAATTCTGACACTTTCAAGCATAGTTCCTCAACTTTGTCAAATGAAATAAATGAATGTGAAGCTCCAGTATCATACAATGCAACCAAGATTTTATCACCAATTAAACAGTTACCTCTCATTAGAGGATCTGCCTTAGAAGCATCCTTGGCGTTCACAACAAATACTCGCCCTTGATGTTGACTCAGACTCACATTCCGATTCCTCCCATGAGTGCAGTCCCTCGCAATATGACCAGGCAAACCATAATTGAAACAACCACCTATACCAATCTTGCAAGAGTCATATGGATGAAAACGCCCACAACGATTATAAGTTAAATTCGGAGAAACCTTACTCTGATTCCCTCTCCCTTTTCCACGCTGGTATTGGCCATAAGTGTTATTTCTGAAGCCTCCTTGACCTTGTAGAGTGTGTCCTCCTCTCTTGAAATTTTGCCCCCTCGGTTGAAAGTACTTGCCACGTCCCCGACTAGTGTTTCCTCCACGAGGGTCCTTTGACGAGGCTACCGTCTTTGTATATTCCTCAACAACTCTAGCCTTGTTCACCAGGTCGGAGAAAATTCGAATCTCCAAAGGAGCCACAGTAGTCATGATATTATCCTTCAAGCTCCTCTGATACTTGATGCACTTCCAGCTTTCGTAAGTCTTCGGGGCACCTTGATACAGCCTAGAGAACGTAAGGAGCTCCGCAATTGGCTAGTATAGTCCGCCACAGACAAATAACCTTGCTTCAACTGCATATGTTCCATCTCATTCGCTTCCCTTGCAGACTCAGGAAAGTACCTCTTGTATAAGGATGTTTGGAATACATCCCAAGGGATATCGGCATTCTGAAGCTGGAGTAAGCGACATTCTCCTTACCACCAATACTGGGCCTCTCCCAAAAGCTGATAGACAGCAAACTCTACATATTGGTTATTCGGAACATGCTGTGCTTGTAAAGCAGGATCCATGGACTGAAACCAATTGTCCGCTTCTGTAAGGTTGGTTGAATGTCTGAAACTTGGCGGATGAACCTTGAGAAACGTAGGCAAGGTCATCGGAGTACCTCCCATGTTATCCCCATTTCCTTCAGCGTTATCACTTCTATTGCCATCTCTGTTTCTGTTCCTCGCTGGTTGGCCCAACCTCTGTACAGTTTACAGAGTCGCAACAGTATTAGCCTCTATGGGGTTCACAAGATTCGTCATTGCTACCATGAATTCGGCATGGTTATCGGCCGGTCACGCATTTCTACTTTCAGCTCGTGAACATGTACGACCTCGTCTGCGAGTGGCCATTAGGGTTTATGCCTACCCCAAACAATTGATATCAAGGTGATCAGTCTCAATATCAATAGGCTAGTGCTTCAATTATTCCAAAAAGGCACTCACAAACAAGCATGCTATGCAATATCAAATAGATAACCTAATAGCATCAAAGAAAAGACACAAAGAGTATGCAATGAAGCACAATCGGTCCATCCCCCAGGCTCACGAGGATGAACCACTCTGATACCACTAAATATAACACCCTAATTACCCTAAGCCTTACCTCGCATCGTAAAGCAAAGGTCAATCAAAGGTTACGACAGTTCTAAAGCTTATACATATAATATATAGAAAGAATTAATATAGTCTAGAAGCCCGATGAAGAATATTGCTCAAAAACAGGATTTGAAAAGCGCAAAACGTACTCACAAAGCCGCTAAATTAACGCACAAGAAATAGATATAATATAACAAAATATCAAAGTAAAATAGTATAAGAATCTAGCCCCGGCTCACGGAGTTTAAGCCAGCTAGCTATATATAGACCATACAGAATTCTGACTGTTAAAATTGCTTATACAATTTTTTCTCTCAAAGAAAGCTTCTAGGCAAAAGTAAAATATAAAAGTGAGAGATAGTGACAAAATAATCAAAAGACTCCAAAATAAATCCTGGATCCTCCGGTTCTATCACCATCAAAGCAACCCACCGAGGTGGGTTGTGACCTGCATCTGAAAAACAACAACAGAATATGGTATGAGAACCGGAGGTTCTCAGTATGGTAACAGTGCCCAATGATATAAGATATAAGACCACAGGACGCCAGAGGTAATCCTAGAACTTCGTATCCATTACAAGATTCATCTTAAAGCATAACTAAAACATTAAAGAATAAATAAAACCTTAACATAATAAAAGAGGTAGTCTATCTTAGGGATTTCTAAACTAACAGTTCTCTGCTGTCCCACAGCCGTCACCAACCTATCCTCCATGCGATCCCATCACCACCGCCTTCCGAACCTCCTCAATCCCAGTATAAATCATAGATAATATCAATTCAAGTAAAACACAAGTATAGGCATATAAGGCAAATAATTCAAGTAGACAATTAGGCATGTTATACAATTAGGCAAGCAATTACAAGTCGGCAAAGAAAATAAACAAATAGAAGATGCACATGATCAATACCTTTTCTATTGGCTGTGATATCACATTGTCGGTTCAACTGCCAACCCGACACATCTCCATAGAGATGTCGCTCTTTAGAATCATAATTAGGAACCCCCGAGATTTGGTACTCAAAATACCATCCAGGATTTTGTGCCTACACACTCTAGTGATCCGAAGGGATGCGAGTGGGATACTCTTGCCACGAACCTCACATCTCAATGCAAGTGGGATGAACCACCGCCCTTATGCCGCGCTGCTACATTGACAAGCGGGATCCAACCGCCGTCCCTGCTAGCGCATAGCGTCTCAACAATCTCAGCATAAAATAGTAATTCAGTGGTTTTCAGAAAACATTTTTCAAGATATCATGGATCCATCATTTCATTTCGAGTCCTCGACTCATCACAACCACTGTTAATTCAACATTTATATTCTGAACTCATTAGTTCATCAGTTTCTCAATTCATATATACCATTCTTCTTTCTTACTACACAAAACCATCCTCAGTACACCAGAAACCTAAGCCTCCATTTTCTAACTTTTCAAAGTAATACCAAATTAAATCTCCTAGAACCTTTCCCATGTTTTAAATAAGCCCATGAGTCTTGATTAGGTGTCACAGAAGTATACAAGCTTGTTGGGAAGGTAAAACAGTTAAAAACATAGTTTTAGTTGAAAAACAGGGCATGTGCGTTCGTAGAGGGGTGTGTGTGAGCACGCCCAAGAGATTTTCAAAACATGTGCGTACGCATAGAGGTGTGCTTACGCCAAGTGCAAAATTTCACAATTCTGTCCACTCGCACAAGGCGTGCTAATGCCCTCAACATAATGTACCTTCCAACGTGTGCGTGCGCACAGGTTGTAAAACTTCATTGGTTATGTGTTCGGACAGGGTGTGCTAGCGCTCCAATCAATTGCCATTTCCCCGTGTGTGCATGCGCACAGGTTTGTGCGTGTGCACAAGTTTTAAAATTCATGGGGTGTGCGTGCGTACAAGGCTGTGCATGCGCACACAAACCAGAAATTACAAAATTCTGCAATATTACAGAATTTTAGATTTTGACAACAAACTTTCAACAATCATATCTACTTCTACCAAATTCATATTTTCACAAAATTTAAACCATTTTAAAGATTGTTCAATTATTTTTCATTTGATATAAAATGCATTGAGTTTCAAGCATGGTAGCTCAAGATATGATTTATTGAAGTTCATCAAAATTTTAGTTTTTTCAAAACTGTACCAACTCTCAAATTTTCCAATTTCACAACCAAAACTAAACCAAAACTATATCAAACTCCAAATTACCTCAAAACTCACCCTTTGTATCAAATTCCACCATTCCTACCAAAATTTCCTTCACATTTCATCATTCTCAACCTCAACCATCAAATATATCACACTATAATCAATCCTCCACCCACACATTCATCAAGCATAAATCTATCAATACCAAGTATCATAATCAATCTCATTTCATCTCAATCTAAATCTTTCACACCATCTTTATCAATTTCAACATCATAATTCATCAACATACTCAAAAGTCATCAATCCATCATAATTCCTCATAAATCATCATTCAACAACTCAACAACCAATTCAATTCAAACCTATCATATGGGTCACTAGCCTAACACTACAAGAAAAATACCCATTTAGCCACACTTTTTTTAAGCTATATTTGAAAAGCATAGCCTATTCTATGAATAGACTATGCTTTTCTCCGTGTTGCCTTTTTATAAGAGAAAATGATACACAATTGTGGCATCATTTAAAAAGTGTAGCCTTAGGTATTATAGAAATCACTTATAAAGCGTAGCCGTAAGTTGATATCTATAGGTTCACTTTTTGTATCAAAGGAGACGCTTTTAGAGGGTAGCCTATTTGTTAAGTTTTGGGTGCATTTTAAAAGTGATGCCTAATGTATCTAGTGCAAAAAAATTTAACACAACTCACAAACACTTAGTAATTTTTTGTTTCCTTTTCACCAAATCACATACTACACTCTAGGGCATAGTTATCAAACCCGGCTGGACCCAGCCGGATCGACCGAAAACCCGGTCACCCGGTCATATGGTCGGGTCGAGCCATTCGTTGAACCGTTTAAGTAATAAACCCAGTAAAAACTGATTGACCCGGTCGTGTTTCATGAAAACCGGTGACCCAGACCGGATTAATCTTTTTTTTTTTAAAAAAAACAATGTCGTTCTTTGTTCTCTCCCTCACTTACCCTCTTTGCGTGGTGCCCTAACCTAGAATCAGAACCCATCTCACCTCTCTCTTCTCTTGCCACTCTGTCCCTCAAGCCTATCACTGGCTCCTCAAGCTCTGTCGCCGCCTCAATCTCGTCGCCGCCTCAAGCTCACGTCGCCGCCTCAAGCTCGTCACCGCCTCGAGCTCATGTCGCCGCTTCAAGCACATCGCCGCTCAAGCTCTGTCGCATTCTATCATAGTTCGTAAGCTCACCTTCCTGCTTCGGCCATCAACGCTTACTTCATCTATCTGCCTATGTGAGTTTCATCTTCAGCCCTGTTATTCCTATTTCAATTTTATTGCTGTAAATTATTAGTACATCTTGAATTTATTACTCAAAGTTGAGTTTGTTGCTGAAATTATGATTAGCTAATGTTAATCTGCTGTAAATCATATTTGGAGAATTGAAGTTTTTTTGTTGCTGCCTGAAAGTTATCATAGTTTAAGTTTTTGTTGCTGCCTGAAAGTTATCATAGTTATCATAGCTGAATTTATTGCTAGAATTCTAAAAGTAGAATTTGTTGTCAGCTGTAAGTTGAATTTGATGCTGAACATATCATAAATGTGGTTGTTGCTGGAAGTAGAATTTGTTTCTGGATAATTGAGTTGAGTTGAATTTGTTACTAATCCTTGTTGTTGTTGTGTTAAATTTGTTCTAATCTCTTATCTTTCTCTCTTTTCTAACTCTGTTATAAATAAAAATCTTGTATCTCTCTAAGAAGTGTGTATAATTGATTCATTGATGGATGAATAAGATGAAGTTAATTCTGTTCACTTATTTCTTGAAGCTCTCTTTTCAAACTCTTCTTTCTCTATTTCTGATGTTCTGCATAATGTAATGTTTCTTATGGAAGATATAGATGCAAATTAAAATGAGAAAAATATTGATCAAGCTCTAAATTTGTCCTATAAATATATACATGAAACTCCAAATCTGTTTCTGTGTTTCTTATGCTCTAAAATTATATTAGAAACTAGTTTATTATCTCTTTTTACATCATTAGTTATGTCTAAAAAATAATATTTGATTATTGTTATTATGTTTGTAAAGACTTATATTTTAATTTTAGTACATAATTTTAATTTCATTTATATACTTTTATTTTTTTTAGATTATGACCGGGTCAACCGGATGAACTAGTGACACACCGGTTGAACTAGTAACCCAATGACCTGGTCATATGACCGGATTGATTGCCGGTTTAGTTCTGATAACTATGCTCTAGGGTCTGCACACAACCCTCTTCTCTCAGCACCACAAGATGTAGCGCACCCTCGGTCCCCCTCACGGCTCACGAACGGTGTCGCCACCTTTCCTCTTTCAGCCCTCTCTCTGCCGCGCCTCTCACCATCTGCCATCACCCTTTCCCTCTCAACCCTCTATTTGTCTCTCACCATCCACTGTCATGGCTTCCGTCACCACTCACCAGCCTCAGAGTCACGACGGTGCTGAAGCGGTACTATTGCAAGGTATACTTTGTGCATCCAACTTCCCTCTTTCTACTTTCATTTAGTGAGGCTGAGTTATTTGCATTTATTTATGGTGATAGGACATTCGAGGTGGTGCTCAATTCCCAGAGTTAGATATAGTTAAAGCTTGCCGAAAGGTTAGTGAATATTTTTTGTTGTTGTACAACAACTCTATTATTTCTGTTTCATTAGTGCTTCTGATCACTCTTGCTGGTTTCATTAGTGAATTTCGTTTATTATGCATATTATTTTTTATTATAAGCCATAAGGCATATTATTAGTGCTTCTGGTCACTCGTGCTTATGATCACCTTTGATTCCAAATTGATGATTCCATTGTTGATTTTATCAGAGGAAACATGAATTTAGAGGAAGCTGCACAAATTCCCAGAGGAACTAGTAGACTTCATCTTCTGCACAAAATTCTACTTCATCTTTAGTTAAGTTTTGTTTGCTTTCTATTTCTTTTTGGTCTTTAGTTTCATCCTATATTATTATTAGTTAACTTGTTTCAATTTCGTTCCTTGGGTTTGAGTTTCTTCTCCAAAATCCCTGGTTGAATCATGGATAAGAGCATGTTAGCTGGTTTTGAATCACTTCTAAAAGCTGATCAGCAAAGAATGGCATCCATGATGGAATAGGTTCAAATTTTTGACAGGTACCTCCTCTTCACTCTATCTGTTAACTAATTCCATGTATTTTGATTTGTGCTTCATGTTCCTTAAATTCTAAGTTAGGTCAGCACAAATAGTTTCAATTGGGACAAGCTTTGAAGGTTTATGTTTATATCTTGAGTGCTATCCATTTCTATAAACACAGCCTGTAGATTCCCATAGATTTCTGATTTGCTGTCTTTCTGCTTATATCTTGAGTGCTACCCATCTCTAATTTATGTTGTTATTACTTGAGTTTTCTTTTTTAATTATTGTAGTTAACTTGTTATTACTGTGATTCTATTATGTTGGTTGATTCTATTAGTTGATTCATGTTCTTGTTATTTTTCTTTTTACATATTTTTTTAACTATGATTTTCTATTTAGGTTGTTACTATGATTTCTATACTGCATGATTTTTCTGTTGCCATCATCTTTTAACTACTTCTCACTGCTCACCCAGCACCACCAGCATCTGCTGTCTTTGCCGCCACTCCTCTGTTTCTTTTATTCTTGAAGTTTACTGTCTTTGCTAACTAAATTTTCTATTTCCCTTTGTTGTGCCGAATTGTTGCAACAGGTTGATAGCACCGTTAAGCATAAACAAAACTTTGATAGATTTCTGATTAGTCAGAAACCCCTTTCCAACGTTAATACGAGGTTCAACCTTTTTTTAAAGCTTTATGGCTATGCTATAGTATTGTTATATTCCTTTACATAATATCTAAAATTTTGCTTTCTTTATATGATCTTTGAAATCAAATAGTGCTAAAAAACGTGATCACTATTACTCACTTGCAGAAGATTTTCTCGAGATTACACCTCGGAAAACAATTGAAGAATTGAAGGAATGTAAAGAGGTTAGTCATTTTTTATTATTTTTCACTTTCTTTTTATGTTCATCATTCAAGTCCAAATTAAAATACTAATGCCATTTTTATTGTTACTTTTCTTTTAGGATAGTGATTATGCTATGTATGGTACAATTATGGGAGTGATTGGTGGACCTGATTGGTTTGTTGCTCAATATAGATGTGGCACTGAAGTTGTTCTGAAGCTTGGGTCATACTATTGTGAAAAGTTTTCAAAGCATGTTGATTTGTGTTCCTTGAAGTTATAGTGTTGGTATGAGGTTTATTTATGTTGATTATTTCATTTGTATATATTATAAAAACAGGTATAGAATTAAGGTGAAAGTTATTGATTCCTCAGGGAGTGCAACCTTTGTCATATTTGAAAAGCTTAGATGCCTTTTGCTACATAAGTCCTGCACTGAGATTTTTATTATTTAAAGAAATTATTTAGTATAATTATGTATTTATTTTTATTTTATAATATTCAACTTATTTAAATAAAAATACAAAATTATTATACATGTAATCATATTATTAATTATTATGTTGTATTTACTTGTATATATATATATATATATAAACAGAAAAAAACGAGATCTAAGGCTACACTTATATATAATAGCTATAGTATAGAGGAAAAAAAAGAGACCTAAGGCTACACTTATATACAGTAGTTATAGTATACCAAAAAAAAAGAGGGACCTAAGGCTACGCTTATAAAAAGTATCTATGGTATACTATGGGGCTACGCTTTACAAGTGATGCAGTAGCGTTGAAAAGCGTAGCCTATTCTGGAAGAATGAAAGCTGAAAAGCGTAGCCTTTGGTCCTGAACATCATCACTTGAAAAGCGTAGCCTATTCCCAAACGCCAAAAGCGTAACCTTTGGTGCAGAAAAGCGTAGCCTTTGAGAATAGGCAATGGCCGAATAGGAATAACCCCAAAAAGCGTAGCCGTAGCCGTAGCCTAAGGCATCCTTTTTTTTTTCACTTTCAGCTACACTTTTCAAGTGTACCTGAATGGGTGTTTTTCTTGTAGTGTAAGTGTCCAGATATATTATATATTACATAGAGAAAACCGAAACTATACCTTGGCCGATTCACAATATGTACCAAAACTCAAATTTAGTGCAAAATCAAGCTTCCGACCACAATCGAAGCCACCAATCAACTCCAACAAGCATCAACTCAAATCCAAAGGCTTCCAAACTCACAATAATCAAGCTATATACACACAAATCATAACTAATCAACCTAGGGTTCATCATAATTATAATTTCACAAGGGTTCAAGAGCAACTCACCTTATCCAACAGTTTTGGAAGCAAAATCCAATAGGAATCAAAGGCTAGAGTGTATCTAAACACCCAAAATCACAAAATTTAATTCAACACAAAGCCCTAAAATTTATAAATTTTGGAACGAAAAATTGAGATGGATTTCGTGATTTCCTTACCAGTTTCTTGGTGGGTTTTGTAGAGCTCTTCGCGAGGATCGCGTGGCTGCAAACGGTGCGGCCATCGGAGCTCTGTAGCTCAAGTTATGAGCTTGGAAAGCTCTATGTGAATAGTAAAAATGAGGTTTCTCTCCTTCTTCCCCTTTCCTCTGCAATATGTTGTGTTTTGTGTTTATGAGGCTGAATGGGTTCATTAATGAACCTGTTTATATGTTGGGCTTGGGCCCAACTTTGGTCTGGCTCAACCCGTTAGCGTTTTAAGCCCGTTGGGCCAAACCTTTAAAATTAACGCCCGATTTTTGCTTTAATTATTTGTCTAAGGTTTTCTACTGTTTTTTCTCTTCTCGCATAGTGCCGAGCAGACTTAAATCGGTTCGACCAGTTTGGCTGCTGGTTCGCAATTTTTCTCGGTTTCTTACAGAAAATACATTTTCTGACTCAGAAAAATCTACTGAGTCCAAAAATCATATTTAAATCCCCTTATTCTAATTCTAAATTTTTAGAACCTAATTTGGGCAATATTAATTATCTAATTGGACGGTTAGTTAGTTTTGATTCTTACATCTTTCTCCATGTGAATTTGCATGGAGAATATTTGCTCTTAATATTCACTATCGGAAGCCATCTGTTGAGGGACTAAGCTTCTACTTACCAGATAAGCAGACAGTGCTATTTGAAGACGAAGATGAACTTTGTCAACTACTGTAAATAAAGCAACAGTTTGAGAATCCATGTTTGTCGTGTGGTTCAAGGCAAATAAAAAATATGAGATTGCAAGACAACTAACTTACAATGAATTCCCAAGTAAAGAAACGCTATCATTGGAAGTCTCTTTTTTTCCCTCTAACATCTGGAGAATTATATTATCTTAGTATATTGTTAAACATTGTTCAAGGTCCAACAAGTTATAAGGATCTTAGAACATACAGGGGTATTGTGTACTTATCATTTAGAGATGCATGCTATGCAAGAGGCTTACTAGATGATGATCAAGAAGACATCGATGCCATTGAAGAAGCAAACCATTAGGGATCTGGTCATTATTTACAGAAGCTTTTTGCAACTCTATTATGGTCAAACTAAATGGTTCGACTAGAAGTCATATGGAACAAGTGCTAGACTTTGCTAGCTGATGGAATTCTTCATAATCACATGAACATGTTTCAATTTACAAGGTTTTGTCTTAAACTATTATTACTCTTGAAACATGTTATATCTTGCATGCATCTCAATCACCAACATTGATTACGAATTACATAAATATATATTATCATTATTTGAGTTTCCTGAGAATATTACCATGCTGATTTGTACAATAATCTATAATACTATATCATATTGTACCTAACATTATAGTTTATTATATACAATACAAATATGGTTTTGACAGATGATGAGTTATCTGAGTTGACTCTACTTGAGATAGAAGAAAATCTTAATCGCAATGGAAAATCGTTGCGAGATTTCTCAATAATGCCATTTCCCAATATCAAGAATAATCAATCTGTAAGAGAAGGTGTCTCTCAGAACAAACTAATCATGGATGAGCTTTGTTATCATCGACGTTCATTGGATCAACAATATGAAAATTACTTACTGCAAATAACGATAGAACAAAGACATGTGCATGATCATATTATTAATGCAGTAAACTTGGATTGTGGGAAATTATTTTTTTATATGGACATGGTGGCACTGATAAGACATTCATTTGGAAAACTCTTGCAGCTGGACTTAGATGAAAAGATAAAATTGTGTTAACCATTGCTTCAAGTGGTTTTGCATCTCTTTTATCGCATGGAGGCAGAATAGTACACTTTAGGTTTGCAATTCCTCTCACATCAGATGAATATCGCACTCACAATATCAAACAAGGTACTCCTTTGGCATAATTAATCACAAGAACAAAGTTAATTATTTGGGATGAAGCTCCTATGATGAATAGATTCTATTTTAAGGCACTAGATCAAATGATGAGAGATTTTTTGTGAGTTAACAATGAATCAAGCTCGGGATTAAGCTTTGGAGGAAAAAATAGTTGTTCTAGGTGGAGACTTTAGGCAAATACTTCCAGTGATGACAAAGGGATCTAGGTAGGATATTGTTAATGCATCAATCAGATCCTCCTATCTCTGGAAACAATGTAAGTTACTTAGGTTAACACAAAATATATGTCTAAGAGCTACTACTGGAGATGAAAACACTAAAAATTTAAGGCAATTTGCAAATGGGATTCTTGATGTGGGTGATGGAAAACTAGGAAAATTATAAGATAGTACTATTGTTATTAGTATTCCACCAGAGCTTCTTATAAAAGAACTTCATGATCCAATTGAGGCAATTGTTCAAGCTATCTATGGTGATTACTTAAAAGACTCAACTGATTTTAGTCATCTTCAAGGTCGCATAATATTAGCTCTGACTACTAACATTGTTGAAGAGTTTAATCACTATATGCTTTCTTTGAACAATAACGAAATGAAAACCTACTTGAGCTCTAACTCAGCTTTCTTTAAAGGTGGTAATAACACATTTGACAATCTCCACACTCCTAAATTTTTGGCAACTATCAAAGCTTCAGGTCTTCCAAATCATGAGCTCAATTTTAAAGAGGGATGCCTTGTAATGCTTATTCAAAATATTGATCATTCAGCTTCATTCCTAAGATGACTTTGACTCCCTCTGATGCAAGATTACCCTTTAAATTTCAATGGAGATAATACCCGATGATACTGTCCTATGCCATGACTATTAATAAAAGTCAAGGACAATCTTTAAATCAGGTCGGATTGCTTCTTAAACACCCTGTCTTCACACATGGCAGCTTTATGTTGTGATCTCGTGCGTCACAAATAAAAATAGTTTGAAGATTGTGATCTCACATGATGATTCAAACAACTCCATCTAATATTTTCTTTTATCAATAATAAGAATTAGTCCTTACTCCAGCATTCTATAAAGCTATCTTTATAACTTCACTAATAATTGATGAAAGTATATTGCATATAAAGATTTTCACTTTCCATGTATCCACTGTTTTTGACATCTCTAATAAAACAAGTAAACTTTCTCAACATGCTAAAAACTCATTGTTGATATTATTATAGGGGATGACCTGCTTACATAGCTTCAGAAGTTCAATTGGAGCAGACCATGTATGATCCTTATGTCTGCTAATATATTTATCATTTTTAATATTAAGTACCACAAAATAGATTCAATATACCTTTGGAACCACTTGCAAAAATAACTCATCCAAACAACTTCTTTCACAAACATCCATGATAAATATGAAAGCGTCGATAATTGATCAAATGGTCACTCACACAAAAATTTTCTCCTATCATAAAATTTGGGTATTAATACAATCATAATGACAAGCTCACTATATAAATAATTCCCAATTATGACTTACACACATTGACTAATTTATTACTCCATTACAATTATTAGGAACTAGTGCTTTCCAATGTACCACATGGAAAACTTACCATCTTCGAATTAACTCTAATAAACATTGAAAATAAGTTTTCAAACTTCGTTATTGATACTAACAAATATCCATACAAACTTTGCCTTCAGGATACATAACTACTTCCATGTTTACTGCGTGGAAGCGCAGGTAGATAGCTAGTATATAATATATGCATACTAAATTTCAACCCCAATAATAAGAGGGAACAATGCAATTACAAAAATACTTGTACTTGATCCCAAGTTACAAAGTAAACCTTATTTAGTGAACTTATATTTACTTATCAGTCTCTGGGACACGTGTCTAAAGACTAAGCTGCCACGAATGCCAAAAAGCACAAGCGTTTAGGACGTCTCATTTGGAGAGGAATTTCTCAAAACTCACCATATTTCATTCTATTTTTGACACTCGACAGGCAAATATATTTATTGTTTCTCAAAGTTTATTTATTTCAGCAGCGTACGTGTACTCTTGCTGTAGCACTTGCCTTCAAATTTCTTGTTGTAGTTGGCATATCTTCATCAAGAAAAAGTTTGATTGTTTGTTTTACTTTACTCTCTTATCATATAAATTAGGACTTATTCTTTTATATGTTAATTAATCTTTTATTTTATTTTGATTCTATCTAGGTGCTATGAACTGTGCAGTTCAAGTTCTCAATACTTCTCTCACTGATTCACTATGTAGTGAGTTGGTTTTTTATGGCTGTGTCGAATTATGCATTAAGTTTGTTCCATGCATCTCCTTCCTTAAAATCAATTCACATGTCTTCTTTGTTTATACTTGCCTTTGTTATGTCTCTATCTAGCCTTGCGAATGTCAGCTTGAAGTAGAACAGGTAAACCAACCATATATCATTTGTTCTATTTTTTATTTATTTATTTGTTTGTTCTTTATGTTTTGTTTAGGTTACTCTTAATTATTTGTTGTCCCTGTTATCTTTCTTTGTGTTTAGTATTAGTTTCTATCAGATGGCAAAAATTGCAGTAATATCTTCAATAATTGTGGCAGAGTGTGCATTATACAAGAATAATATTTCTTGTCCTAAGGTAACTACATTGCCACTCACATTGGTTCTACCTCTGCATTTGACATAAATATGAGAGTATTTTGTGCATGGTTTTGTGCAAGATATTTAACTCATATTAATATATGATCTGATGAGTGGATAATTTATACGCTTTTTGGCATTGTTTTTAGCTAGTTTTTAGTGTGTTTTAGTTACTTTTTAGTATATTTTTATTAGTTTTTATGCAAAAATCATATTTCTGGACTTTACTATGAGATTGTGTATTTTTCTGTGATTTCAAATATTTTCTGACTGAAATTGAGGGACCTGAGCAAAAATCTGATTCAGAGGCTGAGAAAGGACTGCAGATGCTGTTGGATTCTGACCTCCCTGCACTCGAAGTAGATTTTCTAGAGCTACAAAGACCCAATTGGTTCGCTCTCAATTTCATTGAAAAGTAGACATCTTGGGCTTTCCAGAAATGTATAATAGTCTATACTTTTCCTGAGATTTGATGGCCCAAACTGGCATCCAAACGCCCATTAGAGACCTCTTTTCTAGCGTAAAACGCCGGAATTGGCACCAGAACTAGAGTTAAACGCCCAAATTGGTATCCAAACTGGCGTTTAACTCCAAGGATGGCCTATGCACGTGAAAGCCTCAAAGATCGGTCCAAACACATACCAAGTGGGCCCCATAAGTGGATTTCTGCACTATCTGCACTTAGTTACTTATTTTTCTGTAAACCCTAGTAACTAGTTTAGTATATATAGCACTTTTTACTATTGTATTAGGGGTCTTCTTTGGAACCCTTGAGCTTTATGATCATCTTTGGGGAGGCTGGCCATTCGGCCATGCCTAGACCTTTTTCTCTTATGTATTTTCAACGGTGGAGTTTCTATACCTCAAAGATTAAGGTGAGGAGCTCTGCTGTTCCTCATGAATTAATGCAAGTACTATTGTTTTTCCTTCAATTCATGCCAACTTCTTCTCCAAGATATACTCTTGTACTTAGTTCAGTTAAGTCAGACTGAAGGGGTGACCCATGACAATCACCCACTATCTTCAGTACTCGCTTAGTCAAGATCTGTGTGCCTGACAATTACAAAGTGGTATGATGTTCAACGTAGTCATTGGATGCCAGCCAGAGTATACTCTCTTGGGTCTCTGATCCACGGATTCGCATCGTGTGTCCTGACAACAGAGCATCCGACCCCGGGATTAGGATCTTCGTGGTATAGGCTAGAATCAATAGATAGCTTTCCTGAGATCCGGAAAGTCTAAACCTTGTCTGTGGTATTCCAAGTAGGATCTGGGAAGAGATGACTGTGAGGATCTTCAAACTCACGAATGTTGGGCTCAGTGACAGGGTGCAAAAGGATTAATGTATCTTATTCCGACACAAGTGAAAACCGACAGATGATTAGCCCTGCGGTAGCTGTGCCTGGTATTTTTCATCCGAGACGAGAAATCTGACAGTTGATTAGCCGTACAGAGACCGTAGCCAGACCATTTTCACTCAGAGGATCATACAGCTTGCCATGGAAGGGAGCATGCATGATTGGATGAAGACAATAGGAAAGTAGAGGTTCATGAGCAACAAAGCATCTCCAAACGCTTATCTGAAATTCCCACCAATGAATTACATAAGTATCTCTATTTTATTTTACATTTTATTTATCCTTTAATTATCAAACTCATAACCATTTGAATCCACATGACTGAGATTTACAAGATGACCATAGCTTACTTCAAGCCGTCAATCTCTGTGGGATCGACCCTTACTCACGTAAGTTATTACTTGGACAACCTAGTGCACTTGCTGGTTAGTTGTGCGGAGTTGTGAAAAGTGTGATCACAATTTCGTGCACCAAGTTTTTGGCGCCGTTTGATGATTGGATTTTTGATGGTATAGAATTTCACAAATGAATTCTCGTTTCAAGTATAGTTTCTAAACCAATCAATAACCCTTTCATACAAAAAGTTGATTGTCACTAGTACAAATCCCTAAAATTTATAACCGAAGTATTCAAACCTCGGGTCGTTCACCCTAGGAATTACAATAAAGTGTCTTGTTATTGGTTATGAGTTATTTTGGGATTTTGATAAGAAGCATGAAAGATAAATGACAAAGAAGTAAACTAATAGCTAAAAAGGTCTTGGCAAGGGTTGGTGGTCAAGGATCTCTATCCTAATCACTAACCACAATATGAGAATTGGCAAGGATTAACCCCATTAAGTCATCCTCTAGCTAGTAGAGAAAAGTCAAATGAGCTATATCAATCCTAACTCTCCACTAATTCAATTAGTGAGAACTAGAGTCAATGGCTCCCAATCATCAATTACTTGGACATTAGTAACTCAAGAGTTCCTAAGATACCTTTTCAAGCCAAGAGCATAAAATTCTATTCTAAAATCCAACCAAGCATTTCATCAAACACTTGGAAGGCAAAAAAAGGAAAGCATAGTAAACCAACAACAAGAACAAAATCTAAAAACAACTAATTGCAAATAGTTAACAACAACAAATCAAATTAACACAATTATTATGAATTACCTTGAATTGAATTGAAAGAAAATAGAAAGAACAATAGTTGATCTACAACAAAGCATGAGATCAACATAAAGGAAATTACAACAAAATAATAGAAGAAGAATGAATGTAACAACAAGGAATTGAGAAGTAGAAGTAGAAGAAAGCATGAATCTAAATCTAGATCTAAGAACTAAGCCTAATCCTAATCCTAGAGAGAAGTGAGAGCTTCTCTCTCTAAAACTAACTCTAAACTAATCCTAATGAGTGTATATGATTGGAATCCCTTTGCTCTTTAATCCTTGGCTTTAAATAACAGTTTATGCACCAAAGTTGGTTAGAATTGGGTCCCACAACCCTTGAGAATTTGTTGGATGCGAATTCACTTAAAAATCAAGTATCAGCATCGACGCGTACGCGCACTGCACGCGTACGCATCCATGGGGTAATTCGCAAGGTGCGCGTAAGCGCCTGGTGCACGCGCGCGTCCATGGGCGAGTTCAACTCTTTGGCTTTTCATGATTTCTCCACTTTGCATGCTTTCCTCTTCTCTCCTTTGATCCATTCCTAGCCTTTTCAATCTGAAATCACTAACAAACACATCATGGCATCTAGTGGAATCAAAGGGAGATTAAAATCATCAAGTTAAAGTACTAAAAAGCATGTTTTCACATCTAAGCACAAATAAGGAGACAATCACAAAATCATGCTAATTCATTGAATAAATGTGGGTAAAAAGTGTTAAAATCTCCTAAAATCAATACAAGATAAACCCTACAAATGAGGTTTATCACCGTTGTCGGGGATTGTTCGAGTTTGGACAACTGACGGTTCATCTTGTTGCTTTGATTGGATAATTTTATTTTATATTTAAGCTTTTTATTTTTATTTTCGAAAAATAAAAAAATTTAATAAAATTATAAAAACAAAAAATATATGCATTGTGTTCTTTTGTGATCTTCAAGTTGTTCTTGACAATTTCCTTTGTTCAATCTCATGATTTTCCTATTTTATGTTTTATGTTGTTTTTCATATGCATTTTCGACTTCATAGTGTCTAAACATTCAAATTTCTAAGTTTGGTGTCTTGCATGTCTTTCTTTTCTTAAAAAATTTCAAAAATATGTTCTTGATGTTCATCTTGATCTTCAAAGTGTTCTTGGTGTTCATCTTGACATTCAAAGTATTCTTGCATGCATTATTGGTTTGATCTTAAATTCTTACGTTTTGAGTCATTTAGTGTTTTTCTCTCCCTTCATTAAAAAAATTCAAATAAGTCAAAAATATATATCTTTTCAAGTAAATAATACAGCAAAATGAAGATTCATAACATAAAGAAGAAGAATCACAGAGAAAAGAGCTCACTGGCAATAAAATGCTAGTAAAGAGGCAATTTGGGCGTTAAACGCTAGAATGACTATCATTCTGGGCGTTTAACGCCAGTAAAGGTACCATTCTGGGCGTTAAACGCCAGAATGGGCAGTATTCTGGGCGTTTGGAAAAACACTCAGTAAGGAAGGATTCCTAGCGTTTAACGCCTGCCAGGGTATCTAGCTGGGCGTTAAATGCCCAAAGAGGCAGCCACATGGGCGTTAAACACCAGAATGGATATCATTATGGGCGTTTAATGCCAGGATGACACAAGGAAAGTAATTTTGTTTCTAATTCAATTTTTTTTAATTTTTCATGTTTTAAATCATAATATTAAAATCTTATCTTTCCACATTTTCAAAAATGCTTGCTAACAATTAATGTTTTGATTCAAAAATTTCAAGTCCTCCAGGAATGAAACCACTCTCAGTTTTATAGTCTCTGATCTATCTAAAACCACTCTCAGTTTCATGAATGAAACAAGGTCCTCCATCAGAAATTTGGAGGCACAAATGGGTCAGCTGAGTAAAAGAGTTACTGATACTCCTCCTAGTACTCTCCCAAGCAATACTGAAGAGAATCCCAAAAGAGAGTGCAAGGCCATAACTATAACCAAAATGGCCGAACCTAGAGAGAGTAAAAAGGCAGTGATTCCCAGTGAGGAAGACCTCAAGGGACGTCCACTGACCAATAATAAGTTCCCTATTGAGGAACCAGAGGAATCTGAGGCTCATACAGAGACCATATAAATTCCACTGAACTTACTATTGTCATTCATGAGCTCTGATGAATATTCTTCCTCCAAAGAGGACGAAGACACTGTTGAAGAGCAAGTTTCTCAGTATCTAGGAGCAATCATGAAGCTGAATGCCAAGTTATTTGGTAATGAGACTTGGGAGGATGAACCTCCATTGCTCATCAATAAACTGAATACATGGATTTAGCAGATATTACCTCAGAAGAAACCGGATCCCGAAAAGTTCTTAATACCTTGCACCAAAAGCACCACGGCCTTTGAAAAGGCTCTGTGTGACATAGGGTTAGGTATCAACCTCATGCCACTCTTTGTAATGGAGAAACTAGGGATCTTTGAGGTACAAGCTGCAAGAATCTCACTAGAGATGGCAGACAAATCAATGAAATAGGCTTATGGACTTGTAGAGGATGTCTTGGTAAAAGTTGAAGGCCTTTACATCCCTGCTGACTTCATAATCCTAGATACTGGGAAGGATGAGGATGAATCCATCATCGTTGGAGGACCCTTCCTAGCCACAGCAAAAGCTGTGATTGTTGTGGACAGAGGAGAGTTAGTCCTGCAACTGAATGAGGACTACCTTGTGTTCAAAGCTCAAGAATCTTCCTCTGTAACCATGGAGAGGAAGCATGAAAAGCTTCTCTCAATACAGAGTCAAACAGAGCCCCCACACTCAAACTCTAAGTTTGGTGTTGGGAGGCCACAATCATGCTCTGGGCATCTGTGAAGCTCTGTAAGAGCTCACTGTCAAGCTATTGACATTAAAGAAGCACTTATTGTGAGGCAACCCAATGTTATTTATCTATATTAATTACTCTTTCATTTTATTTTCCATTGTTATTATATGATTTCTTTAGGTTGATGATCATGTGAAGTCACAAAAACAGCTGCAGAATTAAAGCAAAATAAAAAATAGCATAAAAAAGAGCACACCCTGGAAGACGAGCTTACTGGCGTTTAAACGCCAGTAAGGATAGCAAATTGGGTGTTTAACACCCAATCTGACACCATTTTGGGCGTTAAACGCTAGAAGAGAGTGTTTGGTGTCTGGCTGGCGTTAAATGCGAGTAAGGGTAGCAGAATGGGCGTTAAATCCAGAACTGGCAGCCAGACTAGCATTTAACACCAGAAAGGGGCACTAGCCAGGTGTTTAATGCTAGAAATGCCACACAGAGGGTGTTTAAACACTAGAAAGGTGCAGGGATGAGAAATCCTTGATACCTCAGGATCTGTGGACCCCACAGGATCCCTACCTGCCCCAACTCACTCTCATTCCTCTTCACACCTTTCCAAAACACTCTTCCCCAAACACTATTCACCTATCAAATCCTACTATCTTCCCCATAATCTCTTCACCACTCACATCCATCCACTATTTCCCATCATACAACTCACCTACCCCCACCCACTCAAATTCAAACCATTTCCCTCCCAAACCACACCCCTATCACACGGATACCCTCTCCCCCCTTACCCTATAAATACCCCTCCTTACTCCTTCATTTTCACACATCACAAACACACCCAACCCCCCTTGGCCGAACCACTCCTACACTTCTATCTCCTCCGTTTCTTCTTCTTCTCCTCTTTTCTTTTTTCTTTTGCTTGAGAATGAGCAAACCTTTTAAGTTTGGTGTGGGAAAAACTGTTGCTTTTTACATTTCCATAACCATTAATGGCACCTAAGACCGGAGAAACCTCTAGAAAAAGGAAAGGGAAGGCAATTGCTTTCACCTCTGAGTCATGGGAGATGGAGAGATTCATCTCAAAAGTCCATCAAGACCACTTCTATGAAGTTGTGGCCAAGAAAAAGGTGATCCCCGAGGTCCCCTTCAAGATCAAAAAGAGCGAAAATCCAGAGATCCGACAAGAGATTCGAAGAAGAGGTTGGGAAGTTCTCACCAACCCCATCCAACAAGTCAGAATCTTAATGGTTCAAGAGTTCTATGCTAATGCATGGATCACTAAGAACCATGATCAAAGTGTGAACCCAAACCCAAAGAATTGGCTCACAGTGGTTCGGGAGAAATACTTGGATTTCAGTCCAGAAACCCTGAGGTTGGCATTCAACTTGCCAATGATGCAAGGAGATCTTCATCCTTTCACAAGAAAGGTCAATTCTGGTCAAAGGTTGGACCAAGTCCTCATGGACATCTGTGTGGAAGGAGCCCAGTAGAAGAGAGACTCTAAAGGCAAGCCGACTTAACTAAGGAGACTTGACCTCAAACCCATGGCTAGAGGATGGTTGGAGTTCATCCAACGCTCTATCATTCCTACTAGCAACCGGTCCAAAGTAACTGTGGATTGGGCTATCATGATCCATAGTATCATGATTGAAGAGGAAGTGGAAGTTCATGAGATCTTGCCTCTAGAACTGTACAAGGTGGCTGACAAGCCTTCCATTTTGGCAAGATTAGCCTTCCCTCATCTCATCTGTCACCTATACAATTCAGCTGGAATTGTCATAGAGGAAGACATCCTCATTGAAGAGGACAAGCCCATCACTAAAAAGAGGTTGGAGCAAACAAGAGAGCCCACTCATGAACATCAACAAGAGCATGAGGAAGTCCTTCATCAAGAAATCCCTGAGATGCCTCAAGGGATGTGATGGGTTGAAATCGGATTCCAACACAAAACTCACCAGCAAGTGTACCGGGTCGCATCAAGTAGTAATAACTCACTTAGAGTGAGGTCGATCCCACAGGGATTGATGGATCAAGCAACTTTAGTGGATGATTAGTTTAGTCAAGCTAACATTGGTGAATTGGATGAAATTGAACCAACAGAAAGGAAATTGTAAGGAATTTAAATTGTAGGAAGTAAATTGCAGTGAAAGTAAAAAGCAGAATGTAAATTAGCTGAAGCTTGAATGATAAGGAAAGTAAAATTGCAGCATATCTCACTTGAAGGAAGTAAATAGACAAAATCTTAAAGAACAAGAAATGTAAATTGCATCAAATATAAAAGGGGCTGGGTGCTAGAAATTAAAGGAAGCAATAGATCGATCAATCAAAACAATTGCAGAAAATGTAAATGTGCAGGAAAGTAAATTAAGCTCAATGTAAATGTCAAATTGGAGGCATGGGGACCTTCCAGGGCAGCGCTCAGTTGGGTGTTTTAACTGAGCACCCAATGCCTTGTTTCCTTGCAATTTGTTGCGCATCAAGTTCCTTGTGCCAAGCATCAGTGTAGCGCTCAGTGAATGCACTTAACCGAGTGCTCCTTTGCTTGCAAATAAGGTTCCCAGCTTCGAGCTTTGGCCTTCCCATTTCATGCCCGTTCCTTGAAGAGTGCAGCATTCAGTTAACAAAGGAAACTGAGCGCCCTTTGTGCCTTGAGAGGGACTCAACCTTCGAGCCTTAAGGGAAGCAATTCAGCGCCCAATTTAATGCACAAGGTGGTAATGTATGATGCTCAGTGAATGGAGCGAACTGAGTGTTTCTTTGTTGTGGAATAAGGCTCACCTTCGAGCCTTGGTGGAAGCATTTGGGTGCCTATTTTCCTTTGAAGAGTGGCGCTCAGTGAAGTAACATAACTGAGCGCCCTTGCCTCCATTCCTTGTAGCGCCTTTGCCTTGAGTGTGAGCTCCCTTGCTCGAATCCTTGCTGAGCTATTTGAGCTTATTTTCCTTGCCCAAGCCTGGTAATAGCGCTTCTCTTGTCCCTCAAGTGCAAGGTTCGAAAATTGGTTGCCCCCCCTTTCTTGTTATTGCGCCTTGCATTTCTTTTCATGAGGAGCCCGATAAAGTTAACTTAGTTAACTGAGCGCCCTTGCTTTCTTTGGTTCCTTGTAGCGCTCAGTTAAGTGAGTTCACTTAACGCTATAGGCCTTGCTCCCTTGGTTGATGTCATGCTTTTGTTTCCTTGATTGCCACGTTTTTATTTCCTTAGGTCACGCTTTCCAAAGCGTGGCCCAAGGTTCCAAAGCGTGCTCAATCTTCAAAGCATGCCCAAAATTCCTCTTTTCTTCTTTTTAGCTTATTTTGTGCTTTTTTGCTTCTTTTTCTTCTTATATCCTACAAAATTTATAAAAACAAAATATCAAAGAAATATACCATTTAAGCACAAAAGCATTCAATATTTAAGCACAAATCATCAATTTCTTGTATGAAAAAGCATAGAAAAACATGACACGATGACATGTCATCACAACACCAAACTTAAACCTTCCTTGTTCCCAAGTAAGAAAGGAATCATGCAATAGAGATTGACAATCCAAGGTGAGAAGAATAGCAAGTTAATGTTCATGTTGGGCTAGTTTTCTATGCATTCTACAATCACAAAAGAAATGTAAATGATTGATGCATCTCTCTAGCTCAATTTATGAAATCTTTTCCTTATATTTCTTCCTTGAAACAAGCTTTTGATTTTCTTATTAGCTTCTCCTTTTGGGTGCTTTTCCCCATGAGTTGATAACAAAGCTATGATTCTAAATGCTTTGTTTTTAAGTATTACCACTTGATACATAAGCACCACAAGCATTAAATTAGAGGACTTCATTAAGCTTACTTGTTTCTTTTCTTTACTCTCTAATCATTGATGCTCAAAACCTTGAGCTTTGAGGGAGTGCTCTTGCACTTGAGCCTAGCCTTGACTTCTAAGTGTTTTGTTTTCAAGCTTTTTGCTTGATACATAAACATCACAAGTACTTAACAATGGAATTGTCGTTGGTACTCAGAGCCTTCAACTTTCTCATTCTTTTGCTTTTTCTTTTCTTGCCTTAATTTGCAATTGCTTCTTCAAGGTTTTCATGATTTCAAATGATTTTACAAAATGTCCTAGATGAAAACTTCAATTAAATAAAGTCTAATGCACTTGAGCAACAATAACCATACTAGCCTTCTAATACTTGTATGCACATGCTAAATTCTTCTTTAATTCCTTGTTTGTTTATGATCATGATGCTTTATTGCCTTTGAATTCACAAAACTCAAGTTGGTAGTCATAATGTCATAGCAAGATGTTACAAATCAAAATTCAAGCTATGCTTATTCATACCACACATGCATACAGAGAAGAGAAAGACAATCATGCAATTTAAAGTGCTGGAAACAAATGAGAGGAAAAGGAACTATACAACCTTGTAATTCATCCTCTCTATTGTTGTTATTTTCGTCCCATTCTTCTCCTTCCCATACCAAACTCAGAATGCTTGCTTATCCTCAAGCAACAATTAGAACAGTGGTGATGGGGCTATGATAGATCATGAGTGTCTTACACAATGAAATGTTAGTGGTACATGTGTTCTAAGCAAGCAAAATTAAAGAAAGGCACAGAGAGACAGAGATATTGTGATTGCAAACATAAGAGGGTGTGCATGATACATTGCATAAAAATATAAGTGGCACACCAAACTTAGTGTGACACTTTCATTTGGAATTGATGCAAGTATCTAGTAAGGATTGGAAGCAAATTTTGTTGCATAGCAACACCAAACTTAGAATGCAGTCACATGTCCATTTTATTTAAAATAAGACTAAGCAAATGAAACTGTTATTTGTTAAATACAATCACCAAATGAAGAATCTGTCATGAGTGAGGATTTCTTGGTGACGTATTAACAAAAACAGTTAATAAAAGAAAGCATTAAAAACAAGGAGATGACTAAAACAAAGAGAAAACTAAAATTGTCTAACTAAAAGAAAGACAACACTGCAAAGGGCCTTATGATTATGTAGACAAGTGGCGTTGCTGAATGAATTGCATAGAAAAATAAGTGGCACACCAAACTTAGAATCTTAGTGTGACACTTCCATGTAGAATTGATGCAATCATCCAAAGGGATTGAAAACAATTTGTTGCAGGGCAACGCCAAACTTAGAATGTAACCATATGCCAATTTATTGAATTTAAACAAAGCAAAGAAAGAAAACAAAGAAGAGAAGAGAAATGTTACCTACGGTTGACATGTTGTTCACTTTCTTCCTTTTCTTCCAGTTTGTTAAGAGGAATGACCTCAAGGGGGGAGAAGACTCAGCCATTGTCCCTTGTCTTGGCCTCTCCTCAGTAAGCTTCCTTTTGTAAATGGCTTGATTAAGCTTGCTTGCTGGATCATGGACAGGATTGGTGCTTGATAAACCCCAATTTTGTGGTTTATCTTGTGCTTAATTTGGGGGCTTTTGTCAATATTTCTCGCACTTATTCACAAGAAATGCATGGTTTTGTGTTCACTTCCTAATATTGCTCCATGATAGAAAACATGCTTATTTTGCCTTATATTTTGATCCTCTTTATTTCCATTCGATGTCGTGACGTATTTGTTGAGTGATTTCATAATTAATAGGGTAAGAATGGCTTAGAAGAGAGAAAGAAAGCATGCATAAGAGGAAGGAACATGATGATTTGGATTTTGGGAACTGCAGCACCGACGCACATGCGCACATCACGCGCACGCGTGGATGAGGATAGCTGGAAGCGACGCGCGAGGATGGACGCATCCGCGCAGGCCAAAGAATTCCAACCGACACGCACGCGCACGTGACGCGCACGCGTGGATCACAAAGGTAATCGGCGCGCGCGCAGGCATGGCGCACACGCGCGGGAAGCTGCATGTGACCTCATTAAAGGAAATCGTGCCTGGCGATTTCTGGGGCTCATTAGGCCCAATTTCAAGCTTTTTCTGCATGGAAAAAGACCCAAGGATGCTAGGGAGAAAGGGGGGATCAATCATTTTGACACTAAGACACATTTTCTATTTTTTTGGTTCTTTGTTCTTCTAGAGAGAGAAACCCTTGTTCTTCTCTAGATCTAGCTTTAATTTGATCTTTCCTTGTTGAATCTGAATTGGATTTTGTTAATTACTAGTTTTGATTGTTTAATTTGAATTCCTCAGTATAATTTTTCATAGATCTTGTGTTAGTTATTGGATTCTTGTCAATTGTCACTTTATACCCATTGCATGAATGTTGTGAATATTGACTTGTTGATGTTACATTGATGATTTCTATGCTTAATTGTGTTGTTTGAGTGATTGTAAGTTGATATTTGTTAGTGGGTATTTGTTAATTTCAATCCAATTGCAATTTGAACATGTCTTTTGTTAATGCTTACCAAGTGTTTGATGAATTGTTTGCCTTGATTATGGAGTAGTTCTTTTTACTCTTGGCTTAGGCCAAGGGAATTGGGTAAACTTGAGTCATTGGGTCTAATGGATTTGATGATTTGGGAACCCTTAGTGGTCAATTTGATAGCCATTGACACTAGCCTACTCCTAGGTTAATTAGTAGTGAGGTTAAACCTTATGGGTAGATGTTGACCAAGCCATTTAACTTACTTCAAGTATAGAAGTAGATTTAATGAGTTTGGCTCCTCATAATTGTCAAGATATGGTTATTAGACAAGGATAGTGACCCCAATTCCCATGTCTAGCCAAGAGTTATTTTTATCATTCTTATTTGGAAAACCAAAAATCTCTATTGCCTTGCCTTAGTTATAGTTCTTGTTTAGTTGAGAGTAGAATTAAATTGAATGTTGTCTTCTTAGTTTGAAATTGCTCACATCTTGATTAGTTATTTGAATTAATTCCTTGCACTTTAGATTACTTGTTTGCTAAGATTCCTAGTTTACTTTCTTGCTCATGACTTACAACCCCGGATTTCTAACCAATGTTGAAGCACATGTTTGCTCATTCCTTGTGAGATGACCTGAGGTTTGAATACTTCGGTTACTTTATTGGGGTTGAACCTGTTACAACCAATTCCTTTCTAAATTTGATCCTCGAGGATTGTTGTTGGTAGAGCTATACTTGCAACGCAACTTCATTGAGAAATTCTCTTCTGACGCAATTCCCGTGGCCATTAAATTGTTGGCGCCGTTGCCGGGGAATGGTTGCAACATATGCCTTGATATTGGTTATGTGAATATGTGAATGTTGTAGATAGTTTGTTTGCTTTCAATACATAGCTATAGTTTAGCTTCTTTTATTTTTGTGCTATGACTATCAAGTTTGATGACTCGGTCTCAACAGAATTCTAGCTTAGCCGATTTTGATCCTGAGATTGAAAGATCTTTGTTACACACTCGGTAAGCTAGACGGCGGTTGGACTATACGGCTAGTACTTCGGCCTCTCTTGAGGAACATACCGAATCACTAGACGGTACCGAGAGTGACTTGGAGTCCGCTACTTCCTATTCTTCTGTTGGCACTACTAATACATCTTTGCATCCTACAGGTGAACCACACAAGTCAGAGCCACACCAGATCACTTTACATTAGCAAGGAGCTCCGGATATTGTACCTCAACCATTGCAAGCAAGGTATCCTAATCTTGATCCAAACTTTGAATTAAAGAGTACCTTGATAAATCTACTACCTAAGTATCATGGGTTGCTGGGTCAAGACACCATCCGACATCTAAAGGATTTTCAAGTTGCTTGTTCTACGGCTCGAAGGCATGGAGCCGATGAGGTGGCTATCATGGTTTTTGCCTTCCCTTTCTCTTTTAAAGCGCAAGCAAAGACATGGTTTTATTCGATACCGGATGAGATTGCTACCAATTGGGATTTCTTGAGAAGAGAGTTTCTAGACAAATTCTTCCCATCGGAAAAGACTGACTACATCCGGAAGGAGATTTCAGGTATAATGCAAAGAGACCAAGATAGTTTGTATGAGTATTGGTCTCGGTTCAAGAGGCTATTGGAATCTTGTCCACACCATGGAATGAACACTCACTTGCTCATTAGCTACTTCACTGGAGGTCTTTGTGTGGAAGATAGAAGATTGCTCACCGCTTATAGCGGTGGTTCCCTTTCGAAAAATAAGATGGAGGGAGAAGCTTGGAGTTTGATAAAGGATTTTGCCGAAGCTACATGATGACAAGTCATCATATACCCATTTTTCAAGCTAATTTCACTTGTTTTATTAATCTTTATGCACTTTCTTGCATCCTAAGTAAGTGATTTGGAATGAAAATGCATGACTTCTTTAAATCAAACAACCACCATGAAATTAATGTTAACTCATAAGGTTTAAGCTGAATTTAATTGATTTTTAATTGATTTATAAGCCTTGTGAATTTAGTGATACTTTGAGTGGTTGTTTTGGTTGATTGTAGGTGAAGAAAAGAAGAAAAGAGAAAGCGTGGCTTAAGGAAGCGTGGCTCAAGGAGAAAAAGGCGTGGCGCATAAAGGAGAGAGCAAGCATTGCCTTCCACAAAGGCACACTGCCCTCTAGGAGGGCAACATAAGGGAACAAAGCTTGAAAGGCAACTCTGCCCTGCCCATGACAAGGGCAGAGCACAATATTGTGCCTTGGATCAAAGAAGAGCAAAACTTTGCCCTGCCCTCCACAAGGGCAGTATCGGGCCTTCATGAAAAATAAATCAAAGGAAAAAGCCTACCAATGCTTGCCACAAGAGTTGAACACGGGACAATGAGGAAGCAAGGAACTAAGCTTCATTATGGTGCCAAGAAAGCCAAGGAAAAGGAGTAGCGTGTGTTTCGGTCATGTCTCGAATGCGGGACTTCGGTTTGGAAACACTGCCCTGCCCTCCGCGAGGGCAGGGCAGCATTTTATTGTGGCACAGCCAGCGCACCAACCTGGCGCACCACAGCATCATCCGGCAGCACAAGCAGCGCGCACAGGCACCAAAATGGCGCACCAGAAATTTCTGCCCTGCCCTCCGCGAGGGCAGGGCAGCATCCTGCGCACCAAGCTCGCACGCCACGCCCGCACCATGGCCGCACGCACCAAATCCTGCCTTGCCCTCCACAAGGGCAGGGCAGCCTCCTGGAAGCTAATTCTTCATGGGCTAAAATTGGATTAAAAATCCAATAAAATTCATAAGCTTTTGAACTTTCTCTTGGTGACTTCACTGAGATTTCAGAGAATTGGGGAGGAGAATTGATCTCTCTTCTTCCTCGTTCTTGTGTGGGCATTTTTATTTTTCTTGTTTGAGTTTTGGGTGTGAAGAATTGAGGAAATTCTGTCTCAATCTCCATTCAAAATCTCTTTAATTCCTCTTCTGCATAATTGAGTTTAATTTCAATTTCCTTTACTGCTTCTTCTTCTATTTCTTGTTAATTGCTTTGTGAACTTGGATCTGGGAAGGTAATTGAGATCTAGACTTTGCTATCTAGTCTCTTGAGTCCTGAGATCCCATTTTTCTTTTTGGTTCTTCTGTGAACCTCAGCTGCATGTTAATTTCCATTTCTGTTTGGATTCTAGTTATTTTTAATTCAATTTCTGCTTTATTAATTGTTGCATTTTAATTCCCCTTGTTGAACTCCTGAAATCCCAGTCCTCAATTCCCTTTTTCCATTCAAGCAATTTACATTTCTTGCAATTTAAGTTACCGCAATTTACATTTCTTGCACTTTAAGTTTCAGTCATTTAATTTCTTGTTTTTTAATATTCAGCACTTTTACTTTCCTGTCTTTTAATTTACTGCAATTCTCCCATCTCCCTTTACATTCCAAGCAATTTAGCTTCTGTTAAAGATAAACCACTCAACCAACATTTGATTCGCTTGACTAAATCAACCACTAAACTAAAATTGCTCAATCCTTCAATCCCTGTGGGATCGACCTCACTCCCGTGAGTTTTTATTACTTGATGCGATCCGGTACACTTGCCGGTGAGTTTTGTGTTGGATCGTTTTCCACACATCACTACACAACATACAAGGGTGAGAAGTAATTCTCTCAAGAGTGTGGTAGAACCATCCCCTTCCGAATTAAGCCTAACCAAACCACTTGGGGATATGACCACCATCCTCATGCAAATACAAAAGGATCAAAAGGAATTCTACTCCATTCAAGCTGTCCAAGCTCCACCTCCAGTTGCTCAACTTGAAGGCCCTCCTAGGATTTGTGGTTTGTGCTCTAGCACTACACATTACACCGATCAATGCCATCAAATTCAAGAGGAACATGCCCTTGTAGTGGCCAATATGAATTACAACAATCATCCACCCAATCCTTCTCAAGGCCAAAACCACTACCCTCATGGTAGTAATCAACATCAAGGGTGGAGGGATAATGCACAAGGGAGTAATCAAATTCAAAGATGGAACAAATCTCCTTCTCATCACAACAACAACCAATCTTCATTTCAATACCACCACAACAACAACAACTACCAAGCCAACCAAAACCACTACAACCAAAACCAAAACAACTACACCAAGTACCAAGCACCACACTATAGACAATAATCTAACCAAACCTCTCCACCTCCGACCAATCAAGTTGACGAGCTTAGAGCCGCTGTGGATAAACGAAATGAGGGCTATAAGGCTCAATTCAAGGCCATGAGTGCTCAATTGGCCAATCTTGCCGACATGATTTCGAAGATGTCCATGTCCTCCTCCAACAATACCAACCAACCCTCAAGTTCTTCTAACCTTCCATCCCAATCCCAACCAAACCCAAAGGGCGCTCTCAACACCATCACCCTACGGTCGGGAACTACATTGGATGAGATACCTCCAAGGGTCTTGGAGGACATTCATGAAGAAAAAGTGATTGTTGAAGCTCCACATGAAAAGGGGGAGGTAGACAAGAGGCATGAGAAGGAAGGAGTAAACCTCAAGGAACCCAAGAGGAAAGCTCTAATGGATGAGTTCATCCTTATTCCATTCCCTTTCATGGTGAAGAAAGCAAAGAAGACACCGAAATTTGATTTGAACATGCTTCAAGTGTTCAAGAAGGTTGAGGTAACCATACCACTTCTTGATGCTATTCAACAAATTCCAAAGTATGCAAAATTCTTGAAAGAATTGTGTACACACAAGGATATGATAGGAGAAATGGAGACATTATCCTTGGGTAGTTCAATTTCTTCCTTGATGGAACCTATTCCAAAGAAATGTGGTGACCCTGGGCCTTGTTTGGTGTCTTGTTGTTTTGGTGGATGATGAGCGGATAATTTATACGCTTTTTGGCATTGTTTTTAGGTAATTTTTAGTAGGATCTAGCTACTTTTAGGGATGTTTTCATTAGTTTTTATGCTAAATTCATATTTTTGGACTTTACTATGAGTTTGTGTGTTTTTTTGTGATTTCAGGTAATTTCTGGCTGAAATTGAGGGACCTGAACAAAACTCTGATAGAAGGTTGACAAAGGACTGCTAATGCACTCGAAATGGATTTTCTGGAGCTACAGAACTCCAAATGGCACGCTCTCAATGGCGTTGGAAAGTAGACATACAGAGCATTCTAGCAATATATAATAGTCCATACTTTATTCGAGAGTAGACGATGTAAACTGGCGCTCAACGCCAGTTCCATGTTGCATTCTGGAGTCAAACATCAGAAACACATCACAAACCAGAGTTGAACGCCAAAAACACGTTACAACTTGGCGTTCAACTCCAAAAGAAGCCTCTACACGTGTAAAGCTCAAGCTCATCCCAAGCACACACCAAGTGGGCCCCGAAAGTGGATTTCTGCATCAATTACTTACTTCTGTAAACCCTAGTAGCTAGTCTAGTATAAATAGGACATTTTACTATTGTATTAGACATCTTTGGTCTCAGTTTTATTTCATTATTCATCTTAGGAGACTATTGATCATGTTTTGGGGGCTGGCCATTCAGCCATGCCTAGGCCTTCATCACTTATGTATTTTCAACGGTGAAGTTTCTACACACCATAGATTAAGGGTGTGGAGCTCTGCTGTACCTCAAGTTTTAATGCAATTACTACTATTTTCTATTTAATTCAGTTATTCCTGTTCTAAGATATTCGTTGCACTTAACCATGATGAATGTGATGATCTGTGACACTCATCATCATTCTCACCTATGAACGCGTGACTGACAACCACTTCCGTTCTACCTTAGACCGAACACATATCTATTAGATTCCTTAATCAGAATCTTCGTGGAATAAACTAGAATTGATGGCGGCATTCATGAGAATCTGGAAAGTCTAAACCTTGTCTGTGGTATTCCGAGTAGGATTCAGGGATTGAATGACTATGACGAGGTTCAAACTCGCAATTGTTGGGCGTGATGACAAACGCAAAAGAATCAAGGGATTCTTTTCCGGCATGATAGAGAACTGACAGATGATTAGCCATGTTGTGACAGAGCATTTGGACCATTTTCACTGAGAGGATGGGATGTAGCCATTGACAATGGTAAGGCCCTACATACAGCTTGCCATGGAAAGGAATAAGAAGGATTGGATGAAGGTAGTAGGAAAGCAGAGATTCAGAAGGAGCACAGCATCTTCATATGCCTATCCGAAATTCCCATCAATAATTTACATAAGTATTTCTATCTTTATTTTCTGTTTATTTATTATTATTATTATTACAAAACTCCATAACCATATATTATTCGCCTAACTGAGAATTTCAAGATGACCATAACTTGCTTCATACCAACAATCTCCGTGGGATCGACCCGTACTCACGTAAGGATTATTACTTGGACGACCCAGTGCACTTGCTGGTTAGTTATGCGAAGTTGTGAAGAAAGTGCTGAGTTATAAACACGCATACCAAGTTGAATGCCATTATTAGAGATCACAATTTCGTGCACCAAGTTTTTGGCACCGTTGCCGGGGATTGTTCGAGTTTGGACAACTGACGGTTCATCTTGTTGCTCAGATTAGGTAATTTTCTTTTTGTTTTGTTTTCAAAAATTTTTCAAAAATTTTTTTCCCTATTTTCGAAAAAAAAAACAAAAAAATTAATTAAAAATAAATCATTCTATGGCTTCAGAATTTTTAAGAATGGATTCTAGAGTTTCATGAAGCATGTTGAATCCTAGCTGGCTGTAAAGCCATATCCAAATCCTTTTGGAATGAGACTTCAACTAATCACCTCAATGCATGTAATGCCATCCTAAAGTTGGCTAGCTATTAAGCCATGTCCAACCCTTGGATTGGAGCTTTAGGCTAACATTGAAAGATTCTTGGAATTCTTCTTAAAAATTTTGAATTTGTTATTTTTTTTTTCCTATATATTTTTCAAAAATAATAAAAGAAAGTACAAAAAAATTCATAAAATCATAAAAACCAAAAATATTTTGTAATTCTTGTTTAAGTCTTGTGTCATATTTTAAGTTTGGTGTCAATTGCATATTCATCTTGTTGCATTTTTTCAAAAATTCATGCATTCATAGTGTTCTTCATGATCTTCAAGTTGTTCTTGGTAAGTCTTCTTGTTTGATCTTTAAATTTTCTTGTTTTTTGTTGTATGATGTTTTTCATGTGCATTCATAGTGTCTACACATGAAAGATTTCCAAGTTTGGTCTCTTGCATGTTTTCTTTGCATCAAAAATTTTCAAAAATATGTTCTTGATGTTCATCATGATCTTCAAAGTGTTCTTGGTATTCATCTTGACATTCATAGTGTTCTTGCATGCATCATGTGTTTTGATCCAAAATTTTCATGTTTTAGGTCATAATTGTGTTTTTTTCACTCATCATTAAAAATTTAAAAATAAAAAAAATATCTTTTCCTTTTTTCTCTCAAAATTTCGAAAATTTGAGTTGACTTGGTCAAAAAAATTTTAAAATTAGTTATTTCTTGTAAGTCAAGTCAAATTTTCAATTTTTTTAAAAACCTTATCTTTTCAAAACTTTTTCTTTTTTTCATATCTTTTTCAAAATTTTATCTTTTTTAAAAAATTTGATTTCAAAATATCTTCTTATCTTCTTATCTTTTCAAATTTGATTTTCAAATCTTTTTCAACTAACTAATTGACTTTTTGTTTGTTTTTTATCTTTTTCAAAACCACCTAACTACTTTTCCCTCTCTAATTTTTGAAAATTTCTCCTTCCTTTTCAAAATTCTTTTAATTAATTAATTATTTAAATTTAAATTTTAATTTTATTTCACCTTTAATTTTCGAAAATCATTAACTCCTTTTCAAAAATTATTTTCGAAAACTTCTCTCTCTCATCTTATTCTATTTATTTATTCATTTACTAACACTTTTCTTCATCCCAAATCTCTGCTCCTATCCTCACCCTTGTGTTTGGATTATTCATTCTTCTTCACTCTTATTCCCTCTCTTCTTCTACTAACATAAAGGAATCTCTATACTCTGACAGAGAGGATTTCTCTTCCTTTTATGTTCTCTTCTTTCTCATACGAGTAGGAACAAGGAAAAAGGCATTCTTGTTGAAGTTGATCCTGAACCTGAAGCATCTCAATTCCTGTCATTGGAGCAAACAATTTTGAGCTGAAACCTCAACTAGTTGATCTAATACAACAAAACTGCAAGTTTCATGGACTTCCATCAGAAGATCCCTACCAGTTTTTAACTGAGTTCTTGCAGATCTGTGAGACTGTTAAGACTAATGGAGTAGATCCTGAAGTCTACAGGCTCATGCTTTTCCCTTTTGCTGTAAGAGAGAGAGCTAGAACATGGTTGGACTCACAACCTAAGGATAGCCTGGACTCTTGGGATAAGCTGGTCACGACCTTCTTGGTTAAATTCTTTCCTCCTCAAAAGTTGAGCAAGCTTAGAGTGGATGTTCAGACCTTCAAGCAAAAAGATGGTGAATCCCTATATGAAACTTGGGAAAGATACAAGTTTTCAGATGACCAAAAAGTGTCCTTCTGACATGTTTTCAGAATGGACCATGATAGATATATTCTATTATGGTCTGTCTGAGTTCTCTAAGATGTCACTGGATCATTCTGTAGGTGGATCCATTCACCTAAAGAAAATGCCTACAGAAGCTCAGGAACTTATTGAAATGGTTGCAAATAACGAATTCATGTACACTTCTGAGAGGACTTCTGTGAATAATGGGACGCCTCAGAGGAAGGGAGTTCTTGAAATTGATGCTCTGAATGCCATATTGGCTCAGAACAAAATGTTGACTCAGCAAGTCAACATGATTTCTCAAAGTCTGAATGGATGGCAAAATACATCCAACAGTACTAAAGAGGCCTCTTCTGAAGAAGAAGCTTATGATCCTAAAAACCCTGCAATGGCAGAGGTAAATTACATTGGTGAACCTTATGGAAACACCTATAATTCTTCATGGAGAAATCATCCAAATTTCTCATGGAAGGATCAACAAAAGCCTCAACAAGGCTTTAATAATGGCGGAAGAAACAGGTTTAGCAATGGCAAGCCTTTTCCATCATCTTCTCAGCAACAGACAGAGAATTCTGAGCAGAGTACCTCTAACTTAGCAAATATAGTCTCTGATCTGTCTAAGGCCACTTTAAGCTTCATGAGTGAAACAAGATCCTCCTTAGAAATTTGGAGGCACAAGTGGGCCAGCTGAGTAAGAAAGTCACTGAAACTCCTCCTAGTACTCTCCCAAGCAATACAGAAGAGAATCCAAAGAGAGAGTGCAAGGCTATTGATATAGTCAATATGGCCGAATGCAAGGAGGAAGGGGAGGACGTGAATCCTAATGAGGAAGACCTCATGGGATGTCTCCCAACCAAGAAGGAGTTCCCTATTGAGGACCCAAAGGAATCTGAGGCTCATATAGAGACCATAGAGATTCCATTTAACCTCCTTCTGCCATTCATGAGCTCTGAAGACTATTCTTCCTCTGAATAGGATGAAGATGTAACTGTAGAGCAAGTTGCTCAAAATCTAGGAGCTATCATGAAGCTGAATGCCAAGTTGTTTGGTAATGAGACTTGGGAAGGTGAACCTCCCTTGCTCATTGGTGAACTTGATACATGGGTTCAGCAAACTTTACCTCAAAAGAAACAAGATCCTGGTAAATTCTTAATACCCTGTACCATAGGCACCATGACCTTTGAAAAGGCTCTGTGTGACCTAGGGTCAGGCATAAATCTTATGCCACTCTCTGTAATGGAGAAGCTGGGGATCATTGAGGTACAACCTGCTGATGAGCGGATAATTTATACGCTTTTTAGCATTGTTTTTAGGTAGTTTTTAGTAAGTTTAAGCTACTTTCAGGGATATTTTCATTACTTTTTATGTTAAATTCACATTTCTGGACTTTACTATGAGTTTGTGTGTTTTTCTGTGATTTCAGGTAATTTCTGGCTGAAATTGAGGGAGTTGAGCAAAACTCTGATAGGAGACTGACAAAGGACTGCTGATGCTGTTGGAATCTGACCTCCCTACACTCAAAATGGATTTTCTGGAATATATAATAGTCCATACTTTATTCGGGAATTGACGACGTAAAGTGGCGCTCAACGCCAAGTACATGCTGCTGTCTGGAGTTAAACGCCAGAAACACGTCGCAACCCAGAGTTGAACGCCCAAAACACGTTATAACTTGGCGTTCAACTCCAAGAGAAGCCTCAGCTCGTGGATAGATCAAGCTCAGCCCAAACATACACCATGTAGGCCCCGGAAGTGGATTTATGCATCAATTACTTACTCATGTAAACCCTAGTAGCTAGTTTAGTATAAATAAGACTTTTTACTAGTGTATTAGTTGTCTTTTGACCATTCGGTCTTTTGATCATTCAGGGGGCTGGCCTCTCGGCCATGCCTGAACCTTTCACTTATGTATTTTCAACGGTGGAGTTTCTACACACCATAGATTAAGGGTGTGGAGCTCTGCTGTACCTCAAGTTTCAATACAATTACTATTACTTTCTATTCAATTCTCTTTTATTCTTATTCCAAGATATACGTTGCACAACACTTTGATGAATGTGATGATCCGTGACACTCATCATCATTCTCACCTATGAACGTGCGTGATTGACAACCACTTCCGTTCTACTTTAGGCTGGGCGCATATCTCTTAGATTTCCCAACAGAATCTTCGTGGTATAAGCTAGATAGATGGCGGCATTCATGGGGGTCCGGAAAGTCTAACCTTGTTTGTGGTATTCTGAGTAGGATTCTGGTATTGAATGACTGTGATGAGCTTCAAACTCCTGAAGGCTGAGTGTTAGTGACAGAGGCAAAAGAATCAATGGATTCTATTCCAACTTGATTGAGAACCGACAGATAATTAGCCGTGCTGTGACAGAGCATTTGGACCATTTTCACTGAGAGGATGGGATGTAGCCATTGTCAAGGGTGATGCCTCTAGACGATTAGCCGTGCAATGACAGTGCATAGGACCATTTTCCCGAGAGGATTAAAAGTAGCCATTGATGATGGTGATGCCCTACACACAGCTTGCCATGGAAAGGAGTAAGAAGGATTGGATGAGAGCAATAAGAAAGTAGAGATTCAAAAGGATTCTAGCATCTCCACACGCCTATCTGAAATTCCCACTATTGATTTACATAAGTATTTCTATCCCTTTTTATTTTATTTATCTTTTAAATTATCTAATCCAATTACATTTGACCCTATGAATCTACTTAACTGAGATTTACAAGGTGACCATAGCTTGCTTCATACCAACAATCTCTGTGGGATCGACCCTTACTCACGTAAGGTATTACTTGGATGACCCAGTACACTTGCTGGTTAAGTTGAACGGAGTAATAATCACACCAGGGATTATTAAGATCCCAATTTATCACACCATGATCTCTTTGGGGTATTTTTGATTTCACACAAATACAAAGATCATGCAAATACAAAGAGAAGAGGATCACAATTTCGTCCACCAGGGATATTACAGAAAACAGATCTAGCTGAAAGAATCCTACAGTAGGCAATCGAGTTGTCCAAATTCGACCTCCAATACGAGGCGCGAACAGCCATTAAATCACAATACA
>NC_029772.3:79047718-79053575 GCF_000817695.3 Arachis duranensis
GAAACTTTATTTTCGAAAAAATTAATAAAAATCCAAAAAATTAATAAAATCATAAAAATCAAAAATATTTTGTGTTTCTTGTTTGAGTCTTGTGTCATGTTTTAAGTTTGGTGTCAATTGCATGCTTTAAAAATTTTTCTTGTATTTTTCGAAAATTCATGCATTCATGGTGTTCTTCATGATCTTCAAGTTGTTCTTGGTAAGTCTTCTTGTTTGATCTTGATGATTTCTTGTTTTGTGTTGTTTGTTGTTTTTCATATGCATTTTTTGTTTGTTAGAGTCAATGCATTAAAGAATTCTAAGTTTGGTGTCTTGCATGTTTTCTTTGCATCAAAAATTTTTCAAAATTATGTTCTTGATGTTCATCATGATCTTTAAAGTGTTCTTGGTGTTCATCTTGACATTCATAGTGTTCTTGCATGCATCTTCTGTTTTGATCCAAAATTTTCATGTTTTGGGTCATGTTTGTGTTTCTCTCTCTCATAATAAAAAAAATTCAAAAATCAAAAAAATATCTTTTCCTTATTTTTCTCCAAATTTTTTAAAATTTGAGTTGACTTAGTCAAAAATTTTTAAAATTAGTTGTTTCTTACAAGTCAAGTCAAATTTTCAATTTTAAAAATCTTATCTTTTCACAATCTTTTTCAAAAATCATATCTTTTCAATTTTATCTTTGTTTTTTTCGAAAATTTCAAAAATATTTTTCAAAATATTTTCAAAATCTTTTTCTTATCTTTATATCATATTTTCGAAAATTCACTAATAATTAATGTGATTGATTCAAAAATTTGAAGTTTGTTACTTTCTTGTTAAGAAAGGTTCAATCTTTAAGTTCTAGAATCTTATCTTGTAGTTTCTTGTTAGTGAAGTAAGTAATTTCAAATTTTTGAATTAAATCATTTTATCTTTTATCATATCTTTTTCAAAAATTTTATCTTTTTCAAAATTTGATTTCAAAATATCTTATCTAACTTCTTATCTTCTTATCTTTTTCAAATTTGATTTTAATATCTTTTTCAATCAACTAACTAACTTTTTGTTTGTCTCCGATATTTTTCAAAACCAACTAACTACCTATCCCTCTCTAATTTTCGAAAATACTTCTCTCTTTTTCAAAAATTCTTTTTAATTGTTTTAAATTTTAATTTTAATTATATCTTATCTCTGATTTTTGAAGATCACTAACCACTTTTTCAAAATTATTTTCAAAATTCTCCATCTCTTTTCTTATTCTATTTAATTATTTATTTACTAACACTTATCTTCACCTCTCTTCATCTAAAAATCCGAACCCAATCTATCCCTTGAGTTTGGATTCTTCACTTTTCTTTCTTCTACCCTTTCTTCTTCTACTAACATAAAGGAATCTCTATAGTGTGACATAGAGGATTCCTCTTTCTTTTCTTGTTTTCTTCTCTCTCATATGAGCAGGAACAAGGATAAAGGCACTCTTGTTGAAATTGATCCAGAACCTGAAAGGACTCTGAAAAAAAATAAGAGAAGCTAAGTTACAACAATCTAAAGGTAACCTTCAGAAAGATTAGAACAAGAGAAGGAGATGGCAGCCGAAAATAATAATAATGCAAGGAGAATGCTTGGTGACTTCACAAAGCCAACGTCCAAATTTGATGGAAGAAGCATCTCCATTCCTGCCATTGGAGCCAATAACTTTGAGCTGAAACCTCAGCTAGCTGCTTTAATGCAACAAAACTGCAAGTTTTATGGACTTCCATCTGAAGATCCTTATCAGTTTTTAACTGAGTTCTTGCAGATCTGTGAGACTGTAAAGACGAATGGAGTTGATCCTGAAGTCTACAGACTCATGCTTTTCCCTTTTGCTGTAAGAGACAGAGCTAGAATATGGTTGGATTCACAACCCAAGGATAGCCTGGACTCCTGGGATAAGCTGGTCACTGCCTTTTTGGATAAATTCTTTCCTCCTCAAAAGTTGAGCAAGCTGAGAGTGGATGTTCTAACCTTCAAACAAAAAGATGGTGAATCCCTCTATGAAGCTTGGGAAAGATACAAGCAGCTGACCAAAAGATGTCCATCTGACATGTTTTCAGAATGGACCATATTAGATATATTCTATTATGGCCTATCTGAATTTTTGAAAATGTCATTGGACCATTCTGCAGGTGGATCTATTCACCTAAAGAAAATGCCTGAAGAGGCTCAAGAACTCATTGACATGGTTGCAAACAACCAATTCATGTACACTTCTGAGAGGAATTCCGTGAATAATGGGATACCTCAGAAGAAAGGAGTTCTTGAAATTGATGCTCTGAATGCCATATTGGCTCAGAACAAAGTGTTGACTCAGCAAGTAAACATGATCTCTCAAAGTCTGAATGGATGGCAATATGCATCCAACAGTACTAAGGAGGCAGCTTCTGAAGAAGCTTATGATCCTGAGAACCCTGCAATGGCAGAGGTTAATTACATGGGTGAACCTTATGGAAACACCTATAACTCATCATGGAGAAATCATCCAAATTTCTCATAGAAGGATCAACAAAAGCCTCAACAAGGCTTTAACAATGGTGGATGCAATAGGCTGAGCAATAGCAAGCCTTTTCCATCATCTTCTCAGTAATAGATAGAGAATTTTGAACAAAACACTTCTAATTTAGCCAACCTAGTCTCTGATCTGTCAAAGGACACTTTCAGTTTCATGAGTGAAACAAGATCCTCCATCAAAAATTTGGAGGCACAAGTGGGCCAGCTGAGTAAGAAAGTCATTGAAACTCCTCCCAGTATTCTCCCAAGCAATACATAAGAGAATCCAAAAGGAGAGTGCAAAGCCATTGACATAGTCAAAATGGCCGAATGCACAAAGGAGGAGGAAGACGAAAATCCTAGTGAGAAAGACCTCCTGGGACGTCCCTCAAGCAAGAAGGAGTTTCCTATTAAGGATCCAAAGGAATCTGAGGCTCATATAGAGACCATAGAGATTCCATTATATCTCCTTCTGCCATTCATGAGCTCTGAAGACTATTCTTCCTCTGAAGAGGATGAAGATGTGACTGGAGAGCAAGTTGCTCAATATTTAGGAGCTATCATGAAGCTGAATGCCAAGTTGTTTGGTAATGAGACTTAGGAAAGTGAACCTCCATTGCTCATTAGTGAACTAGATACCTGGATTCAGCAAGCTCTACCTCAAAAGAAACAAGATCCTGGCAAGTTCTTAATACCTTGTACCATAGGCACCATGACCTTTGAAAAGGCTCTATGTGATTTGGGATCAGGGATAAATCTTATGCCACTCTCTGTAATGGAGAAGCTGGGGATCATTGAGGTATAACCTGCCTTGTTCTCATTACAATTGGCAAACAAGTCATTGAGACAAGCTTATGGAATAGTGGAGGACGTGTTAGTAAAGGTTGAAGGCCTTTACATCCCTGCTAATTTCATAATCTTAGACACTAGGAAGGAAGAGGATGAATGCATCATCCTTGGAAGACCTTTCCTAGCCAGAGCGGGAGCTGTGATAGATGTCAACAGAGGTGAATTAGTCCTTCAATTGAATGGGGACTACCTTGTGTTTAAGGCACATGGCCATCCCTCTGTGACAAAAGAGAGTAAGCATGAAGAGCTTCTCTCAGTTCAGAGTCAAGAAGAGCCCCCACAGTCAAACTCTAAGTTTGGTGTTGGGACTTGATGAGCGGATAATTTATACGCTTTTTGGCATTGTTTTTAGTATGTTTTTAGTATGATCTAGTTAGTTTTTAGTATATTTTTATTAGTTTTTAGTTAAAATTCACTTTTCTGGACTTTACTATGAGTTTGTGTGTTTTTCTGTGATTTCAGGTATTTTCTGGCTGAAATTGAGGGTCCTGAGCAAAAATCTGATTTAGAGACTGAGAAGGACTGCAGATGCTGTTGGATTCTGACCTCCCTGCACTCGAAGAGGATTTTCTGGAGCTACAAAAGCCCAATTGGCGCGCTCTCAACGGCATTGGAAAGTAGACATCCTGGGCTTTCCATCAATGTATAATAGTCCATACTTTGCCCAAGATTTGATGGCCCAAACTGGCGTTGCAAATCAGCATCAGAATTTCTAGCGTTTAACGCTGGAACTGGCATAAAACTTGGAGTTAAACGCCCAAACTGGCACCAAAGCTGGCGTTTAACTCCAGAAAAGGTCTCTACACGAAAAGTATCAATGCTCAACCCAAGAACACACCAAGTGGGCCCCGGAAGTGGATTTTTACGTCATTCACTCATTCCTGTATACCCTAGGTTACTAGCTTACTATTAATAGGATCTTTTGACATTGTATCTGTACCTCATGACACTTTACACGTTTCTTTGCGTACTTTCCATGGCATGAGTCTCTAAACCCCATGGTTGGGGGTGGGGAGCTCTGCTGTGTCTTGATGGATTAATGCAATTACTACTATTTTTCATTCAATCATGCTTGCTTCCATTCTAAGATATCACTTGTTCTTAACCCGGATGAATGTGATGATCCGTGACACTCATCATCATTCTCAACTATGAACGTGTGCCTGACAACCACCTCCGTTCTACCTTAGATTAAGTAGATATCTCTTGGATTCTTTAATCAGAATCCTCATGGTATAAGCTAGAACTGATGGCGGCATTCAAGAGAATCCGGAAGGTCTAAACCTTGTCTGTGGTATTCTGAGTAGGATTCAATGATTGAATGACTGTGACGAGCTTCCAACTCTTGAAGGGGGGCGTTAGTGACAGACGCAAAAGAATCACTGAATTCTATTCCGGCCTGATTGAGAACCGACAGATGGATAGCCGTGCCGTGACAGGGTGCGTTGAACATTTCCACTGAGAGGATGGGAGGTAGCCACTGACAACGGTGAAACCCTTGCATACAGCTTGCCATGGAAGGAGCCTTGCGTGTTTGAAGAAGAAGACAGTAGGAAGCAGAGATTCAGAAGATGGAGCATCTCCAAAACCTCAACCTATTCTCTATCACTGCAAAACAAGTACTTATTTCATGTTCTTTTACTTTTCACAATCAACCCTGATAATTATTGATATCCTGACTAAGATTTACAAGATAACCATAGCTTGCTTCAAGCCGACAATCTCCGTGGGATCGACCCTTACTAACGTAAGGTATTACTTGGACGACCCAGTACACTTGCTAGTTGGTTGTGCGAAGTTGTGTTTATGCCATGGTGTTTGTTAGTTGTGCGGGGTTGCAAAAGTGTGATTGCAATTTCGTGCACCAAGTTTTTGGCGCCGTTGCCGGGGATTGTTCGAGTTTGGACAACTGACGGCTTATCTTTTTGCTTAGATTAGGACTGTTTATTTTTGTTGGTTTAGAGTCTTTTAGTTGAGTCTAGTTCATATTTTAGGTTTGGTGTCAATTGCATGCTTTTGTTTTCTTTTAGTTTTTCGAATTTGCATGTCCTTAGTCTCTTTTTGATCTTTAAAAATTCTAAGTTTGGTGTCCTCTTTGTGTTTTTCCCTTAAAAATTTTTGAAAAAATTAGTGTTTGATTTTCTAAAAATTTTAAGTTTGGTGTCATTTTGTTGTTTTTCTCTTTCCTCTTTTCAAAAATCAAATCTTTTTCATAAAAATTTTTCAATCATATCTTTCGAATTGCTAATCTCAAATAACTAATTGATTCAGTTCTCAATTTTCTTTGATCTTATTTTCTTTTTGATTTTCGATTTTTTTATTTTAATTTCCTTTTATTTTATTTTATTTTATTTTTTTCGGTTAATTCAAAAAAAAAAAAACAAAATTTATCTATCTGCAATCCATACCATTTCCCTTTATCCATTATGGACCTAAGTGGGATTGATCAGTCCAAAAGAACTCTGGGGTCATATGCTAACCCCATTACAGCTGCATATGGGAGTAGCAT
>NC_029772.3:79053889-79055956 GCF_000817695.3 Arachis duranensis
AGTTGAATCAAGCAAAACAGCAGATATCTAAACAGATAACAGAGGAATGTCAAGCAGTTCAACTGAGGAGTGGGAAGACACTGAATAACACTGCTCAAAGTAGCAAAAAGCCAAATAAGGAACAATTGACAGAGGATAACCAAACCACTGTTCAAAATCCCTCTGAGGACGGTAAGATCCCAGAGAGGAATACTTTTGGCATTCAAACGCCATAGAGGGAAGGAAAGTTGGCGTTAAACTCCCATTCCTTGCCCAGTTCTGGCGTTTAAACGCCAGAAAAGGGGGAAAAGTTGGCGTTAAACGCCCATTTTCCACCCAATCCTGGCGTTCAGACGCCAAGGGAAGATCAGACACCTGAGAGTGCTGACAGTAATCCCTCTAACAAGGCTTCTTCAACCACTTCTGTAAGGAATACACCTGCAGCATCTAAGGTTGAAGAATATAAAGCAAAGATGCCTTATCCTCAAGAACTCCGCCAAGCGGAACAGGATAAGCAATTTGCCCGCTTTGCAGACTATCTAAGGACTCTTGAAATAAAGATTCCGTTTGCAGAGGCACTTGAGCAAATACCTTCTTATGCTAAGTTCATGAAAGAAATCTTAAGTCATGAGAAGGATTGGAGAGAAACTGAAAAAAGTATTTCGCACTGAAGAATGCAGTGCAGTCATTCTGAAAAGCTTACCAGAAAAGCTTCAGGATCTAGGAAGCTTTATGATACCATGCACATTAGAAGGTGCTTGCACCAAGACGGCCCTATGTGATCTTGGAGCAAGCATCAATCTAATACCTGCATCCACTATCAGAAAGCTTGGGTTGACTGGAGAAGTCAAACCAACCCGGATATGCCTCCAACTTGCTAATGGCTCCATTAAATACCCATCAGGCATAATAGAGGATATGATCGTCAAGGTTGGGCCATTCGCCTTTCCAACTGACTTTGTGGTGCTGGAAATGGAGGAGCACAAGAGTGCAACAGTGTTGGAAATGGAGGAGCACAAGAGTGCAACTCTCATTCTAGGAAGACCTTCCCTAGCAACTAGACGAACTCTCATTGATGTGCAAAAAGGGGAAGTAACCCTGAGAGTCAATGAGGATGAGTTCAAGTTGAATGCTGTAAAAGCTATGCAGCACCCAGACACACCAAATGACTGCATGGGCGCTGACATTATTGACTCTCTGGTAGAAGAGATCAATATGACTAAAAGCCTAGAATCAGAGCTTGAGGACATCTTCAAGGATGCTCAACCTGATCAAGAAGAACTAGAGGAAACAAAGGAATTTTTTAAAATTCCTCAGGAGGAGGATAAGCCTCCCAAACCTGAACTCAAACCACTACCACCATCCCTGAAATATGCATTTCTGGGAGAGGGTGAAACTTTTTCCAGTGATTATAAGCTCTGCTTTAAATCCACAGGAAGAGGAAGCACTGATTCAAGTGCTAAGGACACACAAGACAGCTCTTGGGTGGTCCATAAGTGACCTTAAGGGCATTAGCTCAGCTAAATGCATGCACAAGATCCTGTTGGAGGATAATGCCAAACCAGTGGTCCAACCACAAAGGAGGCTAAATCCAGCCATGAAGGAGGTGGTGCAGAAAGAGGTCACTAAATTACTAGAGGCTGGGATTATTTATCCTATTTCTGATAGCCCCTGGGTGAGCCCTGTCCAAGTTGTTCTCAAAAAGGGAGGCATGACAGTGGTTCATAATGAAAAAAATGAACTGGTTCCTACAAGAACAGTCACAGTGTGGCGTATGTGTATTGACTACAAAAGGCTCAATACAGCCACCAGAAAGGATCATTTTCCTTTACCATTCATAGACCAAATGCTAGAAAGACTAGCTGGTCATGATTATTGCTGCTTTTTGGATGGCTATTCAGGTTACAACCAAATTGCAGTAGATCCTCAGGACCAAGAGAAAACAGCATTTACTTGCCCTTCTGGCGTGTTTGCCTACAGAAGGATGCCTTTTGGTCTGTGCAATGCACCTGCAACCTTTCAGAGGTGCATGCTCTCTATCTTCTCAGATATGGTAGAGAAATTTCTGGAAGTCTTCATGGATGACTT
>NC_029772.3:79059952-79063409 GCF_000817695.3 Arachis duranensis
ATTGATTCTTGAAGCAAGAAAAAGCAGTGGATACTAAAAAAAAAAGAGAAAAAAAAAGGAAGAAAGAGAAAGAAAAAGAAAGAAATAAATTTGTGATCCAAGGCAACAAGAGTGTGCTTAAGAACCCTGGACACCTCTAATTGGGGACTTTAGCAAAGCTGAGTCAGAATCTGAAAAGGTTCACCCAATTATGTGTCTGTGGCATGTATGTATCCGGTGGTAATACTGGAAAACAGAGTGCTTTGGGCCACAGCCAAGACTCATACATTAGCTATGTTCAAGAATCATTATACTTAACTAGGAGAATCAATAACATTATCTAAGTTCTGAGTTCTCATGGATGCCAATCATTCTGAACTTCAAAGGATAGAGTGAGATGCCAAAACTGTTCGGAGGCAAAAAGCTACTAGTCCCGCTCATCTAATTGGAGCTAAGTTTCCTTGATATTTTGGAGTCTATAGTATATTCTCTTCTTTTTATCCTATTTTGATTTTCAGTTGCTTGGGGACAAGCAACACTTTAAGTTTGGTGTTGTGATGAGCGGATAATTTATACGCTTTTTGGCATTGTTTTTAGTATGTTTTTAGTATGATCTAGTTAGTTTTTAGTATATTTTTATTAGTTTTTAGTTAAAATTCACTTTTCTGGACTTTACTATGAGTTTGTGTGTTTTTCTGTGATTTCAGGTATTTTCTGGCTGAAATTGAGGGTCCTGAGCAAAAATCTGATTTAGAGACTGAGAAGGACTGCAAATGCTGTTGGATTCTGACCTCCCTGCACTCGAAGTGGATTTTCTGGAGCTACGGAAGCCCAATTGGCGCGCTCTCAACGGCATTGGAAATTAGACATCCTGGGCTTTCCATCAATGTATAATAGTCTATACTTTGCCTAAGATTTGATGGCCCAAACTGGCGTTGCAAATCAGCATCAGAATTTCCAGCGTTTAACGCTGGAACTGGCATAAAACTTGGAGTTAAACGCCCAAACTGGCACCAAAGCTGGCGTTTAACTCCAGAAAAGGTCTCTACACGAAAGTATCAATGCTCAACCCAAGCACACACCAAGTGGGCCCCGGAAGTGGATTTTTACGTCATTTACTCATTCCTGTATACCCTATGTTACTAGCTTACTATTAATAGGATCTTTTGACATTGTATCTGTACCTCATGACACTTTACACGTTTCTTTGTGTACTTTCCACGGCATGAGTCTCTAAACCCCATGGTTGGGGGTGAGGAGCTCTGCTGTGTCTTGATAGATTAATGCAATTACTACTGTTTTTCATTCAATCATGGTTGCTTCCATTCTAAGATATCACTTGTTCTTAACCCGGATGAATGTGATGATCCGTGACACTCATCATCATTCTCAACTATGAACGTGTGCCGATTCTATTCCGGCCTGATTGAGAACCGACAGATGGATAGCCGTGCCGTGACAGGGTGCGTTGAACATTTCCACTGAGAGGATGGGAGGTAGCCACTGACAACGGTGAAACCCTTGCATACAGCTTGCCATGGAAGGAGCCTTGCGTGCTTGAAGAAGAAGACAGTAGGAAAGCAGAGATTCAGAAGATGGAGCATCTCCAAAACCTCAACCTATTCTCTATCACTGTAAAACAAGTACTTATTTCATGTTCTTTTACTTTTCACAATCAATCCTGATAATTTCTGATATCCTGACTAAGATTTACAAGATAACCATAGCTTGCTTCAAGCCGACAATCTCCGTGGGATCGACCCTTACTCACGTAACGTATTACTTGGACGACCCAGTGCACTTGCTGGTTAGTTGTGCGGGATTGCAAAAGTGTGATTGCAATTTCGTGCACCAGGACTATACAACATTGACCTGATCACCTTTGTGGCTCCATGAGAGTCACTGTCAAGCTATTGACATTAAAGAAGCGCTTGTTGGGAGGCAACCCAATTTTATTTATCTAATTTTTATTTTATTTTATTGTTATTTTGTGTTTTATTAGGTACATGATCATGTGGAGTCACGAAAAAAATATAAAAATTAAAAATAGAAGCAAAAACAACAGAAAAAAGTTTGCACCCTAGAGGAAGCACAGGCTGGCGTTCAACGCCAGTAAGATGCATCTGGCTGGCGTTGAACGCCAGAACAGAGCATGAATCTGGCGCTGAACGCCAGAAACAAGCAACATTCTGGCGTTTGAACGCCAGGAATGTGCCTAGAGAAAAAGCTGGCGCTGAACGCCAGTAACAAGCATGAAACTGGCGTTCAACGCCAGAAACATGCTTTACATGGGCGTTGAACGCCCAGAATGTGCACCACTCGGCGTTTAAACACCAGAATGGTGTGCAAAGGCATTTTACATGCCTATTTGGTGCAGGGATGGAATTCCTTGACACCTCAGGATCTGTGGACCCCACAGGATCCCCACCTAACATATTCCCACCTTACCTCCTAATCTTATTTTTCTCTTCCCCATGTCACACTTCCCAACAACTTCAATCTCTGAATCTCTCTTCCCAATAAACACTCCTTCCAAAAACCCTTCACCAATCACCTCAACCCCCTTCACCACTCACATCCATCCACTCTTCCCCATAAACCCCACCTACCTTCAAATTTCAAAAACATTTTCCCAGCCTATATGGCTGAAACTTCACTCTCCCCTCTCCCTATATATACCCTTCCTTTCTACTTCATTTTCACACAACACAACCCCCTCTTCTTCACCTTGTCCGAACCTCCATCTCTCCCTCTCTACCATATTCTCTTCTTCTTCTTCTTCTCTTCTTTCTTCTCTTGCTCAAGGACGAGCAATATTTTAAGTTTGGTGTGGTCAAAGCACAATCTTTTTTGTTTTCCACTACCATCAATGGCACCTAAGGCCGGAGAATCCTCTAGAAAAGGAAAAGGGAAGACAAAAGCTTCCACCTCCGAGTCATCGGAGATGGAAAGATTCATCTCCAAGAGCCATCAAGACCACTTCTACGATGTTGTGGCAAAGAAGAAGGTGATCCCTGAGGTCCCTTTCAAGCTCAAGAAGAATGAGTATCCGGAGATCCAACATGAGATTCAAAGAAGAGGTTGGGAAGTCCTAACCAACCCCATGCAACAAGTTGGAATCTTAATGGTTCAAGAGTTCTACGCCAATGCATGGATCACTAGGAACCATGATCAAAGTATGAACCCGAGTCCAAAGAATTATCTCACAATGGTTCAGGGGAAATACTTAGATTTTAGTCCGGAAAATGTGAGGTTGGCGTTCCACTTGCCCATGATGCAAGGAGATGCACGCCCCTACACTAGAAGGGTCAACTTTAATCGTTGGACCAAGTCCTTACGGACATATGTATGGAAGGAGCTCAATGGAAAAGAGACTCTAAAGGCAAGCCAGTTCAACTAAGAAGACTGGACCTCAAGCCTGTGGCTAGAGGATGGTTGGAGTTCATTCAACGCTCCATCATTCCCACTAGCAACCGAT
>NC_029772.3:79063638-79064736 GCF_000817695.3 Arachis duranensis
CACTCCATCATTCTCCATGAAATAAGAGAAGACCAAAGAGCAATGAGGGAGGAGCAACAAAGGCAAGGAAGGGACATAGAAGAGCTTAAGGACATTGTTGGTCCTTCAAGAAGAAGATGCCACTAAGGTGGATTCATTCCTTGTTCTTATTTCTTTCTATTTTTCGGTTTTTAATGTTGTGTTTATCTATGTTTTGTGTCTCTACTTCATGATCATTAGTAGTTAGTAACTATGTCTTAAAGCTATGAATAAACTCCATTAATCCTTCACCTCTCTTAAATGAAAAATGTTTTAATTCAAAAGAACAAGAAGTACATGAATTTCGAATTTATCCTTGAATTTAGTTTAATTATATTGATGTGGTGACAATACTTTTTGTTTTCTGAATGAATGATTAAACAGTGCATATTTTTGATCTTATTGTTTATGAATGTTAAAATTGTTGGCTCTTGAAAGAATGATGAACAAAGAGAAATGTTATTGACAATTTGAAAAATCATGAAAATTGATTCTTGAAGCAAGAAAAAGCAGTGAAAAGTAACAAGCTTGCAAAAAAAAAATTTCGCGAAAAAGGATAGAAAGAAAAAGAAAAAGCAAGCAGAAAAAGCCAATAGCCCTTAAAAATCAAAAGGCAAGGGTAAAAAGGATCCAAGGCTTTGAGCATCAATGGATAGGAGGGCCCAAGGAAATAAAATCCATGCCTAAGCGGCTAAATCAAGCTGTCCCTAACCATGTGCTTGTGTCATGAAAGTCCAAGTGAAAAGCTTGAGACTGAGTGGTTAAAGTCGTGATCCAAAGCAAAAAGAGTGTGCCTAAGAGCTCTGGACACCTCTAACTGGGGACTCTAGCAAAGCTGAGTCACAATCTGAAAAGGTTCACCCAGTCATGTGTCTGTGGCATTTATGTATCCGGTGGTAATACTGGAAAACAAAGTGCTTAGGGCCACAGCCAAGACTCATAAGTAGCTGTGTTCAAGAATCAACATGCTTAACTAGGAAAGTCAATAACACTATCCAAAATTCTAAGTTTCTAGAGAGGCCAATCATTCTAAACTTCAAGGGAGAAAGTGAGATGCCAAAACTATTCAGAAGCAAAAAG
>NC_029772.3:79065470-79067309 GCF_000817695.3 Arachis duranensis
ATGGACATATGTGTGGAAGGAGCTCAATGGAAAAGAGACTCCAAAGGCAAGCCAGTTCAACTAAGAAGACTGGACCTCAAGCCTGTGGCTAGAGGATGGTTGGAGTTCATTCAATGCTCCATCATTCCCACTAGCAACCAATCTGAAGTTACTGTGGATCGGGCCATCATGATTCATAGCATCATGATTGGAGAGGAAGTAGAAGTTCATGAAGTCATCTCCAATGAAATCTACAAAATAGCCGAAAAGCCCTCCACCATGGCAAGGCTAGCTTTTCCTCACCTTATTTGCCATTTATGTTACTCAGCTGGAGTTATCATAGAAGGAGACATCTCCATTGAAGAGGATAAGCCCATCACCAAGAAGAGGATGGAGCAAGCAAGAGAGACTCTCCACGGATCTTAAGAGATGCATGAGGAAGCTCATCATCAAGAAATCCCTGAGATGCCTCAAGGGATGCACTTTCCTCCCAACAACTATTGGGAACAACTCAACACTTCCTTAGAAGATTTAAGCTACAATGTGGAACAATAAGGGTGGAACATCATGAGCACTCCATCATTCTCCATGAAATAAGAGAAGATCAAAGAGTAATGAGGGAGGAGCAACAAAGGCAAGGAAGGGACATAGAAGAGCTTAAGGACATTGTTGGTCCTTCAAGAAGGAGACGCCACTCAGGTGGATTCATTCCTTGTTCTTATTTCTTTTTGCTTTTCGGTTTTTATGTTGTGTTCATTTATGTTTTGTGTCTCTACTTCATGATCATTAGTGTTTAGTAACTATGTCTTAAAGTTATGAAAAATTCCATTAATCCTTCACCTCTCTTAAATGAAAAATGTTTTAATTCAAAAGAACAAGAAGTACATAAATTTCGAATTTATCCTTGAATTTAGTTTAATTATATTGATGTGGTGACAATACTTTTTGTTTTCTGAATGAATGCTTAAACAGTGCATATTTTTTATCTTGTTGTTTATGAATGTTAAATATGTTGGCTCTTGAAAGAATGATGAACAAAGAGAAATGTTATTCACAATCTGAAAAATCATGAAATTGATTCTTGAAGCAAGAAAAAGCAGTGAAAAAGCAAAAGCTTGTGAAAAAAAAAGAAGGAAAAAGAAAAAGCAAGCAGAAAAAGCCAATAGCCCTTAAAACCAAAAGGCAAGGGTAAAAAGGATCCAAGGCTTTGAGCATCAATGGATAGGAGGGCCCAAGGAAATAAAATCCAGGCCTAAGCGGCTAAACTAAGCTGTCCCTAACCATGTGCTTGTGTCATGCAGGTCCAAGTGAAAAGCTTGAGACTGAGTGGTTAAAGTCGTGATTCAAAGCAAAAGAGTGTGCTTAAGAGCTCTGGACACCTCTAACTGGGGACTCTAGCAAAGCTGAGTCACAATCTGAAAAGGTTCACCCAGTCATGTGTCTGTGGCATTTATGTATCCCGTGGTAATACTGGAAAACAAAATGCTTAGGGCCACGGCCAAGACTCATAAGTAGCTGTGTTCAAGAATCAAACATACTTAACTAGGAAAGTCAATAACACTATCCAAAATTCTAAGTTCCTAGAGAAGCCAATCATTCTAAACTTCAAAGGAAAAAGTGAGATGCCAAAACTGTTCAGAAGCAAAAAGCTACAAGTCCCGCTCATCTAATTAGAATTAATATTCATTGATATTTTGGAATTTATAGTATATTCTCTTCTTTTTATCCTAATTTATTTTCAGTTGCTTGGGGACAAGCAACAATTTAAGTTTGGTGTTATGATGAGCAGATAATTTATACGCTTTTTGGCATTATTTTTAGGTAGTTTTTAGTAAGTTTAAGCTACTTTCAGGGATGTTT
>NC_029772.3:79067488-79071691 GCF_000817695.3 Arachis duranensis
GCTGACAAAAGGACTGCTGATGTTGTTGGAATCTGACCTCCCTGCACTCAAAATGGATTTTCTGGAGCTACAGAACCTCAAATGGCGTGCTGTCAATGGCGTTGGAAAGTAGACATTCAGAATGGCGTGCTGTCAATGGCATTGGAAAGTAGACATTCAGAGCTTTCCAGAAATATATAATAGTCCATACTTTATTCGGGAATTGATGACGTAAAGTGGCGCTCAACGCCAAGTACATGCTGCTGTCTGGAGTTAAACGCCAGAAACACGTCACAACCCAGAGTTGAACGCCCAAAACACGTTATAACTTGGTGTTCAACTCCAAGAGAAGCCTCAGCTCGTGGATAGATCAAGCTTAGCCCAAACATACACCAAGTGGGCCCCGGAAGTGGATTTATGCATCAATTACTTACTCATGTAAACCCTAGTAGCTAGTTTAGTATAAATAAGACTTTTTACTAGTGTATTAGTCGTCTTTTGACCATTTGGTCTTTTGATCATTCAGGGGGCTGGCCTCTCGGCCATGCCTGAACCTTTCACTTATGTATTTTCAACGGTGGAGTTTTTACTATAAGCTAGATAGATGGCGTCATTCATGGGGATCCGGAAAGTCTAACCTTGTCTGTGGTATTCTGAGTAGGATTCCGGTATTGAATGACTGTGACGAGCTTCAAACTCCTGAAGGCTGGGCATTAGACAGACGCAAAAGAATCAATGGATTCTATTCCAACCTGATTGAGAACCGAGAGATGATTAGCCGTGCTGTGATAGAGTATTTGGACCATTTTCACTGAGAGGATGGAATGTAGCCATTGTCAAGGGTGATGCCTCCAGACGATTAGCCGTGCAGTGACAGCGCATAGGACCATTTTCCCGAAAGGATTAAAAGTAGCCATTGATGATGGTGATGCCCTACATACAGCTTGCCATGGAAAGGAGTAAGAAGGATTGGATGAGAGCCATAAGAAAGTAGAGATTCGAAAGGATTCTAGCATCTCCACACGCCAGCTGAAATTCCCACTATTGATTTACATAAGTATTTCTATCCCTTTTTATTTTATTTATCTTTTAAATTATCTAATCCAATTACATTTGACCCTATGAATCCACTTAACTGAGATTTACAAGGTGACCATAGCTTGCTTCATACCAACAATCTCTGTGGGATCGACCCTTACTCAAGTAAGGTATTACTTGGATGACCCAGTACACTTGCTGGTTAAGTTGAACGGAGTTATGATCACACCAGGGATTATTAAGATCCCAATTTATCACACCATGATCTCTTTGGGGTATTTTTGATTTCACACAAATACAAAGAGACCAATTTTGAGGATCACAATTTCGTCCACCACCTGCCATATTTTCATTGCAAATGGCAGACAAGTCAGTAAGACAATCTTATGGATTGGTAGAGGACGTGTTGGTAAAGGTTGAAGGCCTTTACATCCTATTGATTTCATAATCTTAGACACTAGAAAGGAGGAGGATGAATGCATCATCCTTGGAAGATCCTTCCTAGCCACAGCAGGAGCTGTGATAGATGTTAACAGAGGAGAATTAGTCCTTCAATTGAATGGGGACTACCTTGTGTTTAAGACCCAAGGGTGTTCTTCTGTAAACATGGAGAGGAAGCATGAAAAGCTTCTCTCAGTACAGAGTCAAACAAAGCCCCCACCATCAAACTCTAAGTTTGGTGCTAGGAGGCCACAGCCAAACACTAAGTTTGGTGTGAATCCCTACATCCAAACTCTAAGTTTGGTGTTGGGAGTCTACAACATTGACCTGATCACCTGTGTGGCTCCATGAGAGCCCACTGTCAAGCTATTGACATTAAAGAAACGCTTATTAGGAGGCAACCCAATTTTTATTTATCTAATTTTATTTTACTTTTTATTGTTCTTTTATGTTTTATTAGGTTCATGATCATGTGGAGTCACGAAAAAAAATACTAAAATTAAAAATAGAATAAAAAACAGTTGAAAAAATCACACCCTGGAGGAAGGACTTACTGGCGTTTAAACGCCAGTAAGAAGCATCTGGCTGGCATTCAATGCCAGAACAGAGCATGGATCTGGCGTTGAACGCCAGAAACAAGCAACATCTTGGTGTTTGGTGCATGAATTTGTGATCCGCACAACTAACCAGCAAGTGCACTGGGTCGTCCAAGTAATACTTTACGTGAGTAAGGGGTCGATCCCACGGAGATTATTGGTTTGAATCAAGCTATGTTTATCTTATTATTCTTAGTCAGGATATTAATTAAAATTATCAGTTGGAATTATTAGATTGGAAAAATAAGAGAGAATAAAAGCGTTACTTGTTGTGTAGTAATGAGAAATATGTTGGAGTTTTGGAGATGCTTTGTCCTCTGAACTTCAACTCTTCCTTGAAATCCTTTTCCACACGCAAAGTCCCTTCCATGGCAAGCTCTATGTAGGGTGTCACCGTTGTCAATGGCTACTTCCCATCCTCTCAGTGAAAACGTTCCTATGCTCTGTCACAGCACGGCTAATCATCTGTCGGTTCTCAATCAGGTTGGAATAGAATCCATTGATTCTTTTGCGTCTGTCACTAACGCCCAGCCTTCAGGAGTTTGAAGCTCGTCACAGTCATTCAATCCCAGAATCCTACTTGGAATACCACGGACAAGGTTTAGACTTTCCGGATTCTCATGAATGCCACCATCAATCCGGCTTATACCACGAAGATTCTGATTTGCCATTAATCCGGCTTATACCACGAAGATTCTGAGTAATGAATCTAAGAGATACTCATTCAATCTGATGTAGAACGGAGGTGGTTGTCAGGCACACGTTCATGGATTGAGGAAGGTGATGAGTGTCACGGATCATCACCTTCTCCATAATTAAGCGCGAATGAACATCTTAGATAAGAACAAGCGTGTTTGAATGGAAAATAAAGGAATTGTATTAATTCATCGAGACGCTGCAGAGCTCCTCACCCCCAACAATGGAGTTTAGAGACTCATGCCGTCAAAAAGTATGTAATTCAGATCTGAAAATGTCATGAGGTACAAAATAAGTCTCTAAAAGTTGTTTAAATAGTAAACTAGTAACCTAGGTTTACAGAAAATGAGCAAACTGAGATAATCGGTGCAGAAATCCACTTCTGGGGCCCACTTGCTGTGTGCTGGGGCTGAGACTGAAACTATCCACGAACTGAGGATTTTCTTGGAGTTGAACTCCAAGTTATAACGTGTTTTGGGCATTCAACTCCAGATCATGACGTGTTTCTGGCGTTTAACTCTAGACAGCAGCATGTACTTGGCGTTCAACGCCAAGTTTCGTCATCTATCTTCGCGCAAAGTATGGACTATTATGTATTTCTGGAAAGACCTGGATGTCTACTTTCCAACGCCGTTGAGAGCGCTCCAATTGGACTCTTGTAGCTCCAAAAAATCCATTTCGAGTGCAGGGAGGTCAGAATCCAACAGCATCAGCAGTCCTTTTTCAGCCTAACTCAGATTTTTGCTCAGCTCCTTCAATTTCAGCCAGAAAATACCTGAAATCACAGAAAAACACACAAACTCATAGTAAAGTCCAGAAATGTGAATTTAACATAAAAACTAATGAAAACATCCCTAAAAGTAACTAGATCATGCTAAAAATTACCTAAAAATAATGCCAAAAAGTGTATAAAATATCCGCTCATCACAACACCAAACTTAAACTGTTGCTTGTCCTCAAGCAACTAGATAAATAAAACAGGATGAAAGAAATTAGGAAGTAATAATATCTAAGAGTTTTAAATGGAGCTCAGATTCTTATTAGATGAGCGGGGCTTGTAGCTTTTTGTTTCTGAATAGTTTTGGCATCTCCTTTTATCCTTTGAAATTCAGAATGATTGGCATCCATAGGAACTCAGAATTCAGATAGTATTATTGATTCTCCTAGTGTAGTATGTTGATTCTCGAACACATTTATTTTATGAGTCTTGGCCGTGGCCCTAAGCACTTTGTTTTCCAGTATTACCACCAGATACATAAATGCCACAGACACATGACTAGGTGAACCTTTTCAGATTGTGACTCAGCTTTGCTAGAGTCTCCAGTCAGAGGTGTCCAGAGCTCTTGAGCACACTCTTTTTGTCTTGGATCATGACTTTAACCACTCAGTCTCAAGTTTGTAACTTGGACCTACATGCCACAAGCACATGGTTAGGGACAGCTTGGTTTAGCCG
>NC_029772.3:79073001-79074075 GCF_000817695.3 Arachis duranensis
AGAAGAGGGATAGGAGGAGAGCAAGTGTGGCATGGTGATGATGAGAGGGGCGCCGAATTCAATATATAGGGAGGGGGTGGGGAATTTTCGAAAATAAGAAAAAGATAAGATAGAAGATATGATTTATAAAATATAGATATAATAAGAAAAAGATATAGTTTAAAAAGAGAAAGATATGAATAATATTTAAAAAGATAAATCTGAATTTTTAATTTTGAAAAAGATTTTAAAAATTTAAAAGATAATTAAGTTTTGAAAAACTTAAAAAAAAGAGTTGGATTGGATTGGAAATCATTTGTCTTTATGGATGAAGATGCATGTAAAATCTTTGAAAAAGGGATTTCAGAAATTAGGGATTTTAGAAATTAGGATTAAAATTTTTGGAATTGAAGGATGATATTTTGAAACATGTTTATGCAAGAAATCATGAATTGAAACATAAAAATTTAGAAAAATTATAAAGAAAAACGAATTTTACCTCCTCCCCACCATCCTGGCGTTAAACGCCCAAATGCTGCTTCTCCTGGGCGTTCACCGCCCAGCTGATGCTTCTTTCTGGCGTTGAACGCCAGGAAGTCCTTTGTCACTGGGCGTTTTTCTGAACGCCCAGGATGCTAACAATCTGGCGTTAAACGCCCAGAAGGTGCTTCTTTCTGGCGTTCAATGCCCAGAAGATGCTCCTTTCTGGTGTTTAACGCCCAGATGGCTACCCTTACTGGCGTTGAACGCCCAGTGGGTGCTTCTTTTGGGCGTTCAACGCCCAAAATGTTTCTTACTGGCTTTTTCACGCCAGTGAGCTTCAAAATTTCCCTGTAACTCTGTGATTTCAATCAATTACTATTTTTACCCTTTGAAGATACTTGGACACATACCTGTAAAAAAAAAGGAAATTTATTTAATTAGTAAATAAACTTTGTAAATGGCTGGGTTGCCTCCCAGCAAGCGCTTCTTTATTGTCTTTAGCTGGACTACCACTGAGCTCTAACCAAGTCTCAGTTTTGAGCATTCTTGCTCGAAGTTACTTTCAAGATAATGTTTAATTCTCTGTCCATTAACAATGAACTTTTTGTTATA
>NC_029772.3:79074252-79077285 GCF_000817695.3 Arachis duranensis
TCTGGATGACAGTTTCTTATCATGCCATCTTTTCGCTTTCTCTTTGTAAATTTTTGCATTTTCGAAAGCATTGAGTCTAAATTCCTCTAGCTCATTTAACTGGAGCAATCGTTTTTCTCCAGCTAACTTGGCATCAAGGTTCAGGAATCTGGTTGCCCAGTAGGCCTTGTGTTCCAGTTCCACTGGCAAGTGACATGCCTTTCCATACACAAGCTGGTATGGAAAGGTCCCTATAGGGGTCTTGAATGCTGTTCTGTATGCCCACAGAGCAACATCCAAGCTCCTTGCCCAATCCCTTCTACGGTTAATTACAGTCCGTTCCAGGATTCTTTTGAGTTCTCTATTTGAGACTTCAGCTTGCCCATTAGTCTGTGGGTGATATGGCGTAGCTACCCTGTGGCTAACTCCATAACGAACCAAAGCAGAGTAAAGCTATTTATTGCAGAAATGAGTGCCCCCATCACTGATTAATACTCTAGGGGTACCAAATCTGCTGAAGATGTGTTTCTGGAGGAATTTTAACACTGTTTTAGTGTCATTAGTAGGTGTTGCAATAGCTTCCACCCATTTGGATACATAATCCACTGCCACCAGAATATAAGTGTTTGAGTATGATGGTGGGAAAGGTCCCATGAAGTCAATGCCCCATACATCAAACAACTCAATCTCCAAGATCCCTTGTTGAGGCATGGCATAACTGTGAGGTAGGTTGCCTGATCTTTGGCAACTGTCACAATTAAGCACAAATGCTCGGGAATCTTTATAGAGAGTGGGCCAGTAGAAGCCACTTTGGAGGACTCTTGTGGCTGTTCGCTCACTTCCAAAATGTCCTCCATACTGTGATCCATGGCAATGCCAAAGGATCTTCTGCGCTTCTTCTTTAGGCACACATCTACGAATTACTCCGTCTGCACATCTCTTAAAGAGATACGGCTCATCCCAAAGATAATACTTTGCATCTGTGATCAGCTTCTTTGATTGCTGTCTACTGTACTCTTTGGGTATGGATCTTACTGCCTTGTAGTTTGCAATGTCTGTAAACCACGGCACTTCCTGGATGGCAAATAGTTGCTCATCCGAAAAGGTTTCAGAGATCTCAGTGAGAGGGAGGGACGCCCCTTCCACTGGTTTTATTCGGGACAGGTGATCTGCTACTTGGTTTTCTGTTCCTTTTCTGTCTCTTATTTCTATATCAAACTCTTGCAGAAGCAACACCCATCTGATGAGTCTGGGTTTTGAATCCTGCTTTGTGAGTAGATATTTAAGAGCAGCATGATCAGTGTACACAATCACTTTTGATCCTACTAAATAGGATCTGAATTTGTCAATGGCGTAAACCACTGCAAGTAGCTCTTTTTCTGTGGTTGCGTAATTCTTCTGTGCGTCATTTAAAACACGGCTGGCATAGTAAATGACGTTCAGAAGCTTGTCATGCCTTTGTCCCAACACTGCATCAATGGCATGGTCACTGGCATCACACATCAATTCAAATGGTAATGTCCAGTCTGGTGCAGAGATGATTGGTGCTGTAACCAATTTAGCTTTCAGAGTCTCAAATGCCTGTAGAAACTCTTTATCAAAGATAAATGGCGTGTCAGTAGCTAGCAGGTTGCTCAGAGATTTGGCGATTTTTGAAAAATCCTTTATAAACCTCCTATAGAATCCTGCATGCCCCAGAAAACTTCTGATTGCCTTAACATTGGCAGATGGTGGTAATTTTTCAATTACTTCTACCTTAGCTTGATCCACCTCTATTCCCTTGTTCGAAATTTTGTGCCCAAGGACAATTCCTTCAGTCAAAATTTTGTGCCCAAGGACAATTCCTTCAGTCACCATAAAGTGACATTTTTCCCAGTTTAAAACCAGGTTAGTCTCTTGGCATCTCTTTAGAACAAGTGCTAAATGGTTAAGGCAGGAGCTGAATGAGTCTCCAAATACTGAAAAGTCATCCATGAAGACTTCTCCAAATACTGAAAAGTCATCCATGAAGACTTCCAGGAATTTTTCCACCATATCAGAGAAAATTGAGAGCATGCACCTCTGAAAGGTTGCAGGTGCATTGCACAGGCCAAATGGCATCCTTCTGTATGCAAATACTCCAGATGGGCAGGTAAATGCCGTTTTCTCTTGATCCTGGGGATCTACTGCAATTTGATTATAACCTGAATATCCATCCAGGAAGCAGTAGTATTCATGACCTGCTAGTCTTTCTAGCATCTGATCTATGAATGGTAAAGGAAAATGATCCTTTCTGGTGGCTGTATTGAGCCTTCTATAATCAATACACATATGCCACCCTGTAACTGTTCTTGTAGGAACCAGTTCATTTTTTTTATTGTGAACCACTGTCATGCCTCCCTTTTTAGGGACGACTTGGACAGGGCTTACCCAGGGGCTGTCAGAAATAGGATAAATAATCCCAGCCTCTAGTAATTTTGTGACCTCTTTTTGCACCACTTCTTTCATAGCTGGGTTCAGCCGCCTTTGTGGTTGAACCACTGGCTTGGCGTCATCCTCCAACAAGATTTTGTGCATGCATCTGGCTGGGCTAATGCCCTTGAGATCACTGATGGACCACCCAAGAGCTGTCTTGTGTGCACTAATGGACCACCCAAGAGCTGTCTTGTGTGTCCTTAGCACTTGAATTAGTGCTTCCTCTTCCTGTGGCTCTAAGGTAGAGCTTATAATTACAGGAAAGGTATCACCTTCTCCCAGAAATGCATATTTCAGGAATGGTGGTAATGGTTTGAGCTCGGGTTTAGGAGGTTTCTCCTCTTCCTGAGGGATTTTCAGAGGTTCTACTATTCTCTCTGATTCCTCCAGGTCAGGCTGAACATCTTTAAATATGTCCTCTAGCTCTGATTCGAAACTCTCAGCCATATTGACCTCTCTTACCAGAGAGTCAATAATATCAACACTCATGCAGTCATTTGGGGTGTCTGGATGTTGCATGGCTTTGACAACATTCAACTTAAACTCCTCCTCATTGACTCTCAAGGTCACTTCCCCTTTTTGGACATCAATGAGGGTTCG
>NC_029772.3:79077416-79079176 GCF_000817695.3 Arachis duranensis
TGCAAACGGAATCTTTATTTCAAGAGTCCTGAGATAGTCTGCAAAGCGGGCAAATTGCTTATCCTGTTCCGCTTGGCGGAGTTTTTGAGGATAAGGCATTTTGGCTTTGTATTCCTCAACCTTAGTTGTTGCAGGTTTATTACCTACAGAAGTGGGTTGGGAAGCCTTTTTAGAAGGGTTGTCATCAGCACTTGTATGTGACTGATCCCCCACTGGCATTTGAATGCCAGGGGTGGAAGCTGGAGTGGCGTCAGACGCCATCTCCCCATTTGTTACTGGCGTCTGAACGCCAGAACTATGCTCCATTTGGGCGTTCAACGCCGGATTCATGCTTGTTTCTGGCGTTGAACGCCAGGAATGAGCATGGGCTGGGCGTTCAGCACCAGCATTATTCCTCTCTGGGCTCTGATTGTCCTCAGAGGGATTTTGAGTAGCCATTTGCTCATTTCTTGGCTTCCTGCTGCTTTGAAGTGAGGTATTTAATGTTTTCCCACTTCTTAGTTGAACTGCTTGCCATTCTTCTGTTATTTGTTTTGATAGTTGTTTTTCTATCTGCTTTAACTGTACTTCCATATTCCTGTTAGCCATTCTTGTTTCCTGTAATAATTCCTTGAATTCGGCTAGCTGCTGAGTTAGAAAGTCTAATTGCTGATTGAATTCATTAGCCTGATCCACCGGACTGAGTTCAGCAGTTACTGTTTTAGCTTCTTCTTTCATGGAAGATTCAATGCTTAGGTACAGATGCTGATTTCTGGCAACTGTATCAATAAGCTCTTGAGCTTTTTCAATTGTTTTTCTCATATGTATAGATCCACCAGCTGAGTGGTCTAGAGAAATCTGAGCTTTTTCTGTAAGCCCATAGTAGAAGATGTCTAATTGCACCCATTCTGAAAACATTTCAGAGGGGCATTTTCTTAACATCTCTCTGTATCTCTCCCAGGCATCATAAAGGGATTCATTATCACCACCTCTTAGCTTGATCTTTTACAGCAAATGGAAACAGTAATAATATGTAGACATCCTGATCCACTTCTTTATCATGTAATGTGTGAGCAATTTGTAAAAATTGTGCCAGAAACTCTGTAGGTTCTTCATGTGGAAGACCGGAATACTGGCAGTTCTGCTGCACCATGATAATGAGCTGAGGATTCAACTCAAAGCTACTAACTCCAATGGAGGGTATACAGATACTACTCCCATATGAAGCAAAACTCCAATGGAGGGTATACAAATACTACTCCCATATGAAGCAGTAGTGGGGTTAGCATATGACCCCAGAGTCCTCCTGGACTGTTCATTTCCACTTAATTCCATGATGGAACAAGGGAGATGATATGTATGTTGATATTATTTATTTTATAGAAGTGGAATAAATAAAAACGGAATATATAAAAATTTGAAAATATTTTGTGAAAATTTTTCGAAAAATTTTGAAATTGAAATCTGAATTTTATAAAAAAAAATTTCGAAAATATAGTTTAAAATTAGTTAGAAAAGATATATATATATATTTTTTTTTTGAATTTTGAATTTTATGATGAAAGAGAAAAACACAAAAAAGACACAAGATTTAAAATTTTTAGATCTAATGCTCCTTATTTTCAAAAATTTTGGAGGGAAAACACCAAGGAACACCAAACTTAAAAATTTTAAGATCAAAACACAAAAAAGACTCAAGAACACTTTGAAAATTCACAAGAACACCAAGAACAAAAGGAAGAACACCAAACTTAAAATTTTTAGAAAACCAAGACAAATTT
>NC_029772.3:79079286-79080886 GCF_000817695.3 Arachis duranensis
ATGAGTTTGTGTGTTTTTCTGTGATTTCAGGTATTTTCTGGCTGAAATTGAGGGACCTGAGCAAAAATCTGATTCCGAGACTAAAAAGGACTGCAGATGCTGTTGGATTCTGACCTCCCTGCACTCGAAGTGGATTTTCTGGAGCTACAGAAGCCCAATTGGCGTGATCTCAATGGCGTTGGGAAGTAGACATCCTGGGCTTTCCAGCAATATATGATAGTTCATACTTTGCCCAAGATTTGATGGCCCAAACCGGCGTTCAAAGTCACCCTCAGAATTCCCAGCGTTAAACGCCGGAACTGGCACAAGAATGGGAGTTAAACGCCCAAACTGGCACCAAAGCTGGCCTTTAACTCCAAGAGGAGTCTCTACACGAAAATGCTTCATTGCTCAGCCCAAGCACACACCAAGTGGGCCCGAATGTGGATTTTTATGTCATTTACTCATCTCTGTAAACCTTAGGCTACTAGTTCTCTATAAGTAGGACCTTTTACTATTGTATTTTCATCTTTGGATCATTTTAGATCTTTTAATCATCTTTGGACATCTAGTTCTTAGATCATATCTGGGTAGTTATCCTTGTTCTGATGCTATCTTAGATCATTGGGAGGCTGGCCATTCGGCCATGCCTAGACCTTATTCTTATGTATTTTCAACGGTGGAGTTTCTACACACCATAGATTAAGGTGTGCAGCTCTGCTGTACCTCGAGTATTAATGCAATTACTATTGTTCTTCTATTCAATTCCGCTTGTTCTTGTTCTAAGATATCACTTGTTCTGCAACTTGATGAATGTGATGATCCGTGACACTCATCATCATTCTCACCTATGAACGTGTGACTGACAACCACCTCCGTTCTACCTTCGATTGGGTGAATATCTCTTGGATTCCTGATACACGATGCATGGTTGATCGCCTGACAACCGAGTGCTCGCCTGACAAACGAGCCAGCCATTCCGTGAGATCAGAGTCTTCGTGGTATAGGCTAGAACTGATGGCGGCATTCAAGAGAATCCGGAAGGTCTAACCTTGTCTGTGGTATTCTGAGTAGGATTCAATGATTGAATGACTGTGACGTGCTTCAAACTCCTGAGGGCGGGGCGTTAGTGACAGACGCAAAAGAATCGATGGATTCTATTCCAGCCTGACCGAGAACCGACAGATGATTACCCATGCTGTGACAGAGCATAGGCAAACGTTTTCACTGAGAGGATGGGAGGTAGCCACTAACAACGGTGAAACCCTTGCTTAAGCGTGCCATGGAAAGGAGTAAGAAGGATTAGATGAAGACAGTAGGAAAGCAGAGAAACGGAAGGGAAGGCATCTTCATACGCTTATCTGAAATTCCCACCAATGAACTGCATAAGTATCTCTATCTTTATCTTTAAGTTTTATGCGTTTATCACTATACCCATTTGAGTTTGCCTGACTAAGATTTACAAGATGACCATAGCTTGCTTCAATACTAACAATCTCCGTGGGATCGACCCTTACTCGCGTAAGGTTTATTACTTGGACGACCCAGTGCACTTGCTGGTTAGTTGTGCGAAGTTGTGTAATGCCATGGTATTGAACACCAAGTTCTTGGGGTTCATGAC
>NC_029772.3:79081199-79081551 GCF_000817695.3 Arachis duranensis
TAAACATTGCATGATTCCTGGAATTCTCATTAAGAATTTTGATACCTTTTTCCACTTAATTTTCGAAAAAAGCACAAAAAATTTACAAAATAAAATCCAAAAATTTCTTGTTTGAGTCTAGTGTCTCATCTTAAGTTTGGTGTCAATTGCATGCATTCATTCATGTGTCTTAAAGATCTTCAAGTAATTCTTGATGATTTTCGTGCTCTGATCTTTGAATTCTATTGACTTGAGTGTCTCATTTGCATTTTCATTTTGGTGTCTTGCATGCATTGTTATTTGATTCTTGTTGCATTTTGATTTTTCCTTATTATTAAAAATCCAAAAATATTTTTAATTTGTGTCTTTTCAA
>NC_029772.3:79084078-79084574 GCF_000817695.3 Arachis duranensis
TTTTTTGTAGGTTGATGATCATGAGAAGTCACAAAATCAATGAAAAAAGCAAAAACAGAATGAAAAACAGGAAGAAAAACAGCACACCCTGGAAGAAGAACTTACTGGCGTTTAAACGCCAGTAAGGCTAGCTGTTGGGCGTTTAACGCCCATTCTGGCACCATTCTGGGCGTTTAACGCCAGAAAGGGGCACCAGACTGGCGTTAAACGCCAGAAAAGGGTAAGAAGCTGGCGTTAAATGCCAGAAATGGGCACCAGCCCGGCGTTTAACTCCAGAAATGGCTAAAAATGCATTTTTGCATGCCATTTGGTGCAGGGATGACTTTTCCTTGACACCTCAGGATCTGTGGACCCCACAGGATCCCTACCTACCCCACAACTCTCTCTCTTCTTCACCCCTTCACCAATCACCTCAACACCTCTTCCCCAAAAAACCCTTCACCTATCCAATCCCATCTTTCTCTTCACCACTCACATCCATCCTTCACAAAACCCC
>NC_029772.3:79085337-79085859 GCF_000817695.3 Arachis duranensis
CCATAAGACCTTCAAGAGGAAGAACAAGCCGCCATCACTAAGGTGGACCCGTTCTTTAATTTCCTTGTTCTTTATTTTTTTTGTTTTTCGAAATTTTATGCTTATGTTTATCTATGTTTGTGTCTTGTGATCATTAGTGTCTTAGTGTCTATGCCTTAAAGTTATGAATGTCCTATGAATCCATCACCTTTCTTAAATGAAAACTGTTTTTATTACAAAAGAACAAGAAGTACAGGATTTCGAATTCATCTTTAAAACTAGCTTAATTATTTTGATGTGGTAACAATGCTTTTTGTTTTCTGAATGTATGCTTGAACAGTGCATATGTCTTTTGTATTTGTTGTTCATGAATGTTAAAATTGTTGGCTCTTGAAAGAATGATGAAAAAGGAGACATGTTACTGAGGATCTGAAAAATCATAAAAATGATTCTTGAAGCAAGAAAAAGCAGTGAATACAAAAAAAAAATCGAAAAAAAGAGAGAGAGAGAAAGAGAAAGAAAGAAAAGAAAAAAAAGAGGGAG
>NC_029772.3:79087400-79104869 GCF_000817695.3 Arachis duranensis
TGACAACGGTGAAACCCTTGCTTAAGCTTGCCATGGAAAGGAGTAAGAAGGATTGGATGAAGATAGTAGGAAAGCAGAGAGACGGAAGGGAAGGCATCTTCATACGCTTATCTGAAATTCCTACCAATGAATTACATAAGTATCTCTATCTTTATCTTTATGTTTTATTCGTATATCACCCATATCCATTTGAGTTTGCCTGACTAAGATTTACAAGATGACCATAGCTTGCTTCATACCAACAATCTCTGTGGGATCGACCCTTACTCGCGTAAGGTTTATTACTTGGACGACCCAGTACACTTGCTGGTTAGTTGTGCGAAGTTGTAGTGATCACAATTTCGCATACCAAACACCTTGAAGATTCACAAGAACACAAGAACAAAAGAAAGAACACCAAACTTAAAATTTTTAGAAAACTTTACTAAATTTTCGAAAATTATATCAAAATTAACAAGAAAACACCAAACTTAAAGTTTGGCACAAGATTAAATCATGAAAGATTATTTTTGAAAGAGATTTTCAAAAGAACTGGTGCCCAATCATCAAGAATATAAACCAATACTCTAGCCAATTGGGAGTAAATGTAACACTTGTTTTGAATAGGTATATTCCTTTTGGAAGATTAATGCTTTAGAAAGAACAAAAGTGAAACAAGAAAAGACACAAAACAAGAAGAACTTAAGATCAACAAGAAAGATAAACAAGAACAACTTGAAGATTAATGAAGAACAAAGAACACAAGTTCGAAAATTTTTAAAGAAAAATATCAAATATATAATTGACACCAAACTTAGAACAAGACACTAAACTCACGAAAAAATTAAAAATTGACAAAGAAAAATAATATTTTTTTGAAATTTTTTTTAAAAAGGGATAATAAAAGATGCAATTCTAGTGAAAAGAGGATAAATTCTTCCTAATCTAAGCAACAAAATAAACCTTTAGTTGTTCAAACTCGAATAATCCCCGGCAACGGCGCCAAATACTTGGTGCACGAATTTGTGATCCGCACAACTAACCAGCAAGTGTACTGGGTCGTCCAAGTAATACCTTACGTGAGTAAGGGTCGATCCCACGGAGATTATTGGTTTGAATCAAGCTATGTTTATCTTATTATTCTTAGTCAGGATATTAATTAAAATTATCAGTTGGAATTATTAGATTGGAAAAATAAGAGAGAATAAAAGCGTTACTTGTTGTGCAGTAATGAGAAATATGTTGGAGTTTTGGAGATGCTTTGTCCTCTGAACTTCAACTCTTCCTTAAAATCCTTCTCCACACGCAAAACCCATTCTATGGAAGAAGCTCTATGTAGGGTGTCACCGTTGTCAATGGCTACTTCCCATCCTCTCAGTGAAAACGTTCCTATGCTCTGTCACAGCACGGCTAATCATCTGTCGGTTCTCAATCAGGTTGGAATAGAATCCATTGATTCTTTTGCGTTTGTCACTAACGCCCAGCCTTCAGGAGTTTGAAGCTCGTCACAGTTATTCAATCCCAGAATCCTACTCAGAATACCACAGACAAGGTTTATACTTTCCGGATTCTCATGAATACCGCCATCAATCCGGCTTATACCACGAAGATTCTGAGTAATGAATCTAAGAGATACTCATTGAATCTGATGTAGAACGGAGGTGGTTGTCAGGCACACGTTCATGGATTGAGGAAGGTGATGAGTGTCACGGATCATCACCTTCTCCATAATTAAGCGCGAATGAACATCTTAGATAAGAACAAGCGTGTTTGAATGGAAAATAAAGGAATTGTATTAATTCATCGAGACGCTGCAGAGCTCCTCACCCCCAAAAATGGAGTTTAGAGACTCATGCCGTCAAAAAGTATGTAATTCAGATCTGAAAATGTCATGAGGTACAAAATAAGTCTCTAAAAGTTGTTTAAATAGTAAACTAGTAACCAAGGTTTACAGAAAATGAGTAAACTGAGATAATCGGTGCAGAAATCCACTTCTGGGGCCCACTTGGTGTGTGCTGGGGCTGAGACTGAAGCTATCCACGAACTGAGGCTTTTCTTGGAGTTGAACTCCAAGTTATAACGTGTTTTGGGGGTTCAACTCCGGATCATGACGTGTTTCTGGCGTTTAACTCCAGACAGCAGCATGTACTTGGCGTTCAACGCCAAGTTGCGTCGTCTATCGTCGCGCAAAGTATGGACTATTATATATTGCTGGAAAGCCCTGGATGTCTACTTTCCAACGCCATTGCGAGCGCGCCAATTGGACTCCTGTAGCTCCAAAAAATCTATTTCGAGTGCAGGAAGGTCAGAATCCAACAGCATCAGCAGTCCTTTTTCAGCCTAACTCAGATTTTTGCTCAGCTCCTTCAATTTCAGCTAGAAAATACCTGAAATCATAGAAAAACACACAAACTCATAGTAAAGTCCAGAAATATAATTTTTGACTAAAAACCAATAATATTCTACTAAAAACCAATTAAAACATACTAAAATCTACATGAAATTACCCCCAAAAAGCGTATAAAATATCCGCTCATCAGTGTTCAAACGCCAGGAATACACCTTGAGGAGTGCTGGCACTGAACGCCAGAAACAAGCATGGAACTGGTGTTCAACGCCAGAAACATGCTGCAATTGGGCGTTGAACACCCAAAATAAGCATCACTTTGGCGTTTAAACGCCAGAATTGCATGCAAAGGCATTTTACATGCCTAATTGATGCAGGGATGTAAAATCCTTGACACCTCAGAATCTGTGGACCCCACAGGATCATCCCAGGATCTGTGGACCCCACAGGATCCCCACCTTCCTCAACTCACCTTCTCTCATCTTCTTCACATTCACACAATCCCATAAACATTCTTCCCCAAAAACCCTTCACTAATCACCTCAATCTCTCTTCCCCATCACCTCTTCACCACTCACATCCTTCCACTCTTCCCCATAAACCCCACCTACCTTCAAAATTCAAAATAACTTTCCCACCAAACCCACCTAATATGGCCGAACCTTAACACCTCTCCCTCCACTATATAAACCCCTCCATTCATCTTCATTTTCACACAACACAACCCTCTCTTCTCCTCCTTGGCCGAAACACAACCCTCTCTCCCTCTCCTCCACATTTTCTTATTCTTCATCTATTCTTTCTTCTCTTGCTCGAGGGCGAGCAATATTCTAAGTTTTGTGTGGTAAAAGCATAGCTTTTTGTTTTTCCATAACCACCTATGGCACCTAAGGCCGGAGAAACCTCTAGAAAAGGAAAAGGGAAGACAAAAGCTTCCACCTCCGAGTCATGGAAGATGGAGAGATTCATCTCTAAAGCCCATCAAGACCACTTCTATGATGTTGTGGCCAAGAAGAAGGTGAACCCTGAGGTCCCTTTCAAGCTCAAGAAAAATGAGTATCCGGAGATCCGACATGAGATCCAAAGAAGAGGTTGGGAAGTTCTAACCAACCCCATTCAACAAGTCGGAATCCTAATGGTTCAAGAGTTCTATGCCAATGCATGGATCACTAGGAACCATGATCAAAGTGTGAACCCGAATCCAAAGAATTATCTTACAATGGTTCGGGGGAAATACTTAGATTTCAGTTCGGAAAATGTAAGGTTGGCGTTTAACTTGCCCATGATGCAAGGAGATGCACGCCCCTACACAAAAAAGGTCAACTTTGATCAAAGGTTGGACCAAGTCCTTACAGACATATGTGTTGAAGGAGCTCAATGGAAGAGAGACTCCAAAGGCAAGCCGGTTCAATTAAGAAGACTGGACCTCAAGCCTGTGGCTAGAGGATGGTTGGAGTTCATCCAACGCTCCATCGTCCCCACTAGCAACCGATCCGAAGTTACTGTGGACCGGGCCATCATGATCCATAGCATCATGATTGGAGAGGAAGTAGAAGTTCATGAAGTCATCTCCCTTGAATTCTACAAAATAGCCGAAAAATCCTCCACCATGGCAATGATAGCTTTTCCTCATCTTATTTACCATCTATGTTACTCAGCTGGAGTTATCATAGAAGGAGATATCCCCATTGAGGAGGATAAGCCCATCACTAAGAAGAGGATGGAGCAAACAAGAGAGCCCACTCATGGATCCCAAGAGACGCATGAGGAAGCTCATCACCAAGAAATCCCGAAGATGCCTCAAGGGATGCACTTTCCATGAAATATTAGGAACAACAATTATTGGGAACAACTCAACACTTCTCTAGAAGACTTGAGTTACAATATGGATCAATTAAGGGTGGAACATCAAGAACACTCCATCATTCTCCATGAAATTAGAGAAGATCAAAGAGATTTCCAGAAATATATAATAGTCCATACTTTATTCGAGAGTAGACGACGTAAACTGGTGCTCAACGCCAGTTCCATGTTACATTCTGGAGTCAAATGCCAGAAACACGTCACGAACCAGAGTTGGATGCGAAAAACACGTTACAACTTGGCGTTCAACTCCAGAAGAAACCTCTACACGTGTAAAGCTCAAGCTCAGCCCAAGCACACACCAAGTGGGCCCCGGAAGTGGATTTCTGCATCAATTACTTACTTTTGTAAACCCTAGTAGCTAGTCTAGTATAAATAGAACATTTTACTATTGTATTAGACATCTTTGGTCTCGGTTTTATTCCATTATTCATATTAGGAGACTATTGATCACGTTTTGGGGGTTGGCCATTCGGCCATGCCTGGACCTTCATCACTTATGTATTTTCAACGGTGGAGTTTCTACACACCATAGATTAAGGGTGTGGAGCTCTGCTGTACCTCAAGTTTTAATGCAATTACTACTATTTTCTATTCAATTCAGTTATTCCTGTTCTAAGATATTCATTGCACTTAACCATGACGAATGTGATGATCCGTGATACTCATCATCATTCTCACCTATGAACGCGTGACTGACAACCAATTCCGTTCTACCTCAGACCGAACGCATAACTCTTAGATTCCTTAATCAGAATCTTTGTGGTATAAGCTAGAATTGATGGCGGCATTCATGAGAATCCAGAAAGTCTAAACCTTGTCTGTGGTATTCCGAGTAGGATTCAGGGATTGAATGACTGTGAGGAGCTTCGAACTCGCGATTATTGGGCGTGATGACAAACGCAAAAGAATCAAGAAATTCTATTCTGGCATGATTGAGAACCGATAGATGATTAGCCGTGCTGTGACAGAGCATTTGGACCATTTTCACTGAGAGGATGGGATGTAGCCATTGACAATGATGAGGCCCTACATACAGCCTGCCATGGAAAGGAATAAGAAGGATTGGATGAAGGTAGTAGGAAAGCAGAGATTCAGAAGGAGCACAACATCTTCATACGCCTATCTGAAATTCCCATCAATGATTTACATAAGTATTTCTATCTTTATTTTCTATTTATTTATTATTATTATTCGAAAACTCCATAACCATATATTATTTGCCTAACTGAGAATTTCAAGATGACCATAGCTTGCTTCATGCCAACAATCTCCGTGGGATTGACCCTTACTCACGTAAGGTTTATTACTTGGACGACCCAGTGCACTTGCTGGCTAGTTATGCGAAGTTGTGAAGAAAGTGCTGAGTTATAAACGCGCATACCAAGTTGAATGCCATTATTAGAGATCACAATTTCGTGCACCAGTGGACACACTTTTCATGATTGTATGTGTGATCTTGGAGCTTGTGCAAGCATCATGCCGCTTTCTACCTTTGTGCGGTTGAATTTAGCTCCATTAAATAAGTCGACGGCGAGGTTTGCCTTGGCCGATAAAAGTGTGATCACGGTAACAGGGATAGCTGAAGATGTACTTATGGAGATCAAGGATTTGATCTTTCTGGTTGACTTTTACATCCTTGAAATGCCTCCAACAGAAAATAGAAGCTCATCCTCCATTCTACTTGGTAGACCCTTCCTTAAGACCTCTAAATTCAAGTTAGATGCCTTCACCGGCACATATTCCTTTGAGGTTGGGGACAAGACTATCAAGTTCAATTTAGAAAAAGCCATGAAGCAACCTCCCGAAGAGCATTCCGTTCTTCGATGTGATGTAATTGATGAAGTGGTAGCGGAAGTACAAGAAGAAGACCATAACAAGTTGTGCTACCATGTTATTGAAGAGACGGATGACCAAGAGGGTGAACATGAGAAAGTTGTTGAGAATGAACTCTCTGAGCTTGAAGAAAAGGAACCTCAGCTTGAGGCAAAGAGTGAATTAAAGCCTCTCCCATCACATTTGAAGTATGCTTTCTTAAAGGACAACCAAAAGTTTTCTGTCATTATTGCTAGTGAGATTTCTAGTGAAGAAGAAGAAAAGCTCCTAGATGTTCTCAGGAAGTACAAGAAGGCAATTGGTTGGAGCCTAGCCGATATTGTGGGAATTGACCCTCGCAAGTGCATACATCGTATATTTCTCCAAGAGGGAGCTAGGCCGGTTAGGCAACCGCAAAGGAGGCTCAATCCAACCATCCTCGATGTGGTAAAGAAAGAGATCACTAGGCTACTTGATGCGGGTATCATATACCCAATTTCTGATAGTGAATGGGTGAGCCCGGCCCAGGTTGTTCCCAAGAAATCAGGCATCACTGCGGTTACAAAGGATGATGGTGAAGTGGCCACCAAGAGAGTACAAAATGCATGGCGATTGTGCATCGACTATAGAAGGTTGAATGCCACTACAAGGAAGGACCACTACCCTTTGCCCTTTATCGATTAGATGTTGGACCGTTTAGCGGGTAAATCCCATTACTGTTTTCTTGATGGATTCACTGGTTACTTCCAGATTCACATTGCTCCTGAAGAACAGGAAAAGACCACATTCACTTGCCCTTTTGGCACCTTTGCCTACAAAAAGATGCCGTTTGGACTATGTAATGTACCCGCTACTTTTCAGTGGTGCATGACCAGTGTCTTTTCTAATCTAATGGAGAATTGTCTGGAAGTCTTTATGGATGAATTCAGTGTTTATGGAAGTCCTTTTGATTGTTGCTTCGAGAAATTGGCTAAGGTCTTAGCTAGATGTGTTGACACTAACCTTGTTTTGAATTTTGAGAAATGTCACTTCATGGTAAGACAAGGTATAGTGTTAGGACATGTAGTATCTCATGAAGGAATTTCTGTAGACTCGGCCAAGGTCGATGTTATCACCACTTTATCTCACCCCTCATCTGTGAGGGAGGTCCACTCGTTTTTAGGAATTGCAGGATTCTATAGGTGCTTTATCAAAGATTTCAGCAAGATTGCTTTGCCATTGTCGCGCCTACTCCAAAAAGATGTGGACTTTGAGTTTGACAGTGAATGTGTGAAAGCTTTTGAAGAGCTAAGGAGAGCTCTTACCACGACACCGATCGTGTGAGGCCCCAACTGGACGTTGGCAATTGAGATAATGTGTGATGCATCAAACCAAGCTATAGGTGCCGCGCTTGCACAGCGCGATGGTAAACTCCCTTATGTCATTGCATACTCTTCTAAAACACTTGATGCAGCACAATCCAACTATACCACTACTGAAAAGGAACTCCTAGCTATTGTTCATGCTTTAGATAAATTCAGATCTTATTTGCTAGGATCAAAGATAGTGGTATACACGGATCGTGTAGCTTTGAAATACTTATTGTCAAAGAATGAGTCAAAACCTAGACTCATATGTTGTATCTTGCTTTTGCGAGAATTCGACATTGAGATTAGGGACCGGAGTGGATCTCAAAACTTGGTTGCGGATCATTTAAGCCACCTTGAGAATTTAAAATCTGATCCATTTTCGATCAATGACTCATTCCCATTGGATAGCTTGCATGCTGTGTCGGATAGCTTTCCTTGGTTTGCCCCAATGGCAAACTACTTGGTTGAGAAACTCTTCCCTCCCAACTTTTCTAAACACCAAAGGGATAAGTTGAGGAGTGATTCCAAATATTACATTTGGGATGACCCTCACTTGTGGAAGAGGAGTGGACCAAGTAATTCGAAGATGTGTCCCGGAGTCCGAAATCTAACTCATTCTTGAAGCTTGCCATTCGTCCGAATGTGGTGGCCACTTTGGCCCACAAAGGACTGCAAAAAAAGTGTTGGATTGTGGATTCTAGTGGCCAACCTTATTCAAGGGTGCTAACCGGTTATGTGTGTCTTGCCATCAGTGTCAGAAGTCGGGAAACATATCCCAAAGGGATGAAATGCCTCAATAACCTATGTAAGCGACCAAGGATCCCACTTTTGTAACAGAAAAGTAGAGGCATTGCTCAACCGCTATGGGGTAGTGCATAAGGTTGTCACTGCTTATCATCCGCAAACGAACGGACAAGCGGAAGTGTCCAACCGGGAGATTAAGAGAATCTTGGAGAAAGCAGTCAATCCGCAAAGGAAGGATTGGAGCATCCAGTTAGGAGATGCACTATGGGCGTATAGAATGGCCTACAAGACTCCGTTAGGGATGAGTCCCTTCCGGATCGTCTATGGTAAGGCAAGCCACCTTCCGGTGGAAATTGAGCACAGAGCCTATTGGCCAGTAAAGCGGTGCAACATAGATTTGACCCAAGCCGAAGTAGCCAGAAAATTACAGCTAGAAGAGCTCAAGTGTTTGAGGAACGAAGCGTATGAGAATGCCCAGATTTACAAAGAAAAGACTAAAGCATTCCATGACCATCACATCCGGAAAAAGGACTTTCAAGAAGGTGATGAGGTTCTCCTCTACAATTCGAGGCTTCGTTTCATGCCCGGCAAGCTCCGCTCTAGATGGGAAGGACCTTTCAAGGTGAAGGAGATAAAGCCCTATAGAGTGGTGGAGTTGTTTGATCCTAAAAGTGAAGCAACCTTCAAGGTGAATGGACATAGAGTGAAGAATTACTATGGCTACAAGCTCCCAAAAGAGCTAGAGGTGTTCCTATTGGTGGATGCACCTAGAGAAGGAGAAGCTTGAGCGACTGACTGTCCAACTTAAGGACGTTAAAGAAAAGTGCTTAGTGGGAGGCACCCCACCGTGGTAAGATCTTCCTTGTGTATACCATCTTGCTTTTAGTTTAGATTCTTGTGAATTTTGTGATTTCTTGATGTTGTTGATTGCTTGGGAATTCTAGTTGTAGATCTTGTTAGATAACTAGGATGTTTAGATAGATTTCATTATTTTGGTATGGAAGAATTGTTGAAGTGGAGAGAATGCTATGTCTTGAATGGTGCATGAATTTTTGAAGTATTCTCTTGCTTACTACCTTGAACACCTGCCAAAAATGTGTTAGAATATCTTCTTCTATGTGTTTAAAAAAACAAGGACAAAGGGCATCCGCGCGCGAGCGCACTGTGCGCGCGCGCCGATGGTGCACTGGGAAGCCCCTGGTATAAAAATCCGAGAGTTATGCCAAACTTGTGCCATTCTTGTGCCTCATCTGTGCCCGCACCGATGCGTCCGCGCCGGTAGCCAACACTGATCAGGCACGCGTCAGCGCACTATGCGCGTTCGCGCGCCTGTGCCGTCTCTCAAATTTGCTACAAATGACCCGAGACTTGTGCCAACTTTGTGCCAATCCAGTGCTAGAGGCACAACTATACTCGCGCGTATGCACCAATGACGCGCACGTGTCCCTCGCTCCATCTTCACCGACGCGCCAGCACACTGTGCGCGCACGCGTCAATTGTGCGAGTCAACTTTTAAGCTGCGCGCCCTGCTTCTCTTCCACCTTCTTTCTTATTTCCTCCTTCTTCTCTCTCCATCACCTATCTTCTCTTCCTTTCCTCCTTCCATACTCCACCACCACTGTCTCCGATTACTCACCGGCGGCCACCACCTCTTCCGGTGGCACTCCATCTCTTCCCTCTCTTTCTCATCTTCAAAAAGAAAATTCACTTTGTTCTTTTACACTTCTCAAGGTTCTACTCCCTCCATATCTCATCTAGTACTTTATTTGAATCACTTCTTTTTCTAGTTAGTCTTTTTTCTGTTGTTATTTACTTATTTTCTCTTTTAGTTACTTGATTATACCACATGCTTTTTGCTTGTTTACTTTTTCTTCTTTTTGCTTTCCCATGGATGTTGAACTTAAACTTTGATTACTTTGATGGATCTTCTTGATTGTTTTTCATTATTTTTGTGAATAGATGATGTTGTGTGATGATTGATACTTCATTTTGGGCTTCTAATTGGTTGAAGTATCTCATAATTGCTCATTGCTTGTTAAATGCACACCAAGTGTTCGAGGAAATGCACATATGCCATCTTGGTTTATTTTAGTCATATATCTTCAATTTGGTGCTTCCTCCTCATTCACTTACTTTCTTCTAAGTGCATTGAACACATTTTGCTTATTACTTGCTAATTAGATACTCATTGAACATGACTTGCTCTTTATTTTGGATGCTTGAGATCATTTCTCTCATGCTATATTGCATGCTTTACTCCCTCTTGCATCCCATGCCAAGTGTTGTGACCCATGCTTCTACGACTACTTTGTTGCACTATTTCTTTTGGACACACCTCTCACTTGCATGTTTGTTGAGTTGATCATTTGGGTTTAACATTTTCCTTCTTTCTCTTCCTTTTTCAGGATGGCCACCAAGAAAGGCAAGGAGAAAGCTCCAAGGAAACCAGCCACAAAGAGGGCACCCCCAAAGTCACGCTCTAAGGCGCACTCTTCATTAGGAGCCAAACCTCTATCTAAGAAGGCGAAGGCACCCACTCCTATTGATGACAATGAGAAGAGCAAACTGGCAAAGGATTCTTCAAGATTCCCCAACCGCTTCTGTGAACTTGTGTTCCCCGCCATGGTTGAGAGGAACTATCAAGCTGAGCATCTACTCACTCCGCCGGACAAAGTTGCTCCTTGCATTCTACCCCGCATTGAACAGTGAGGATGGGAGTTTCTTCTGAGAAAACCACAAGAGGTCAACCTCTCATGGGTGGTAGAATTCTACACTAACTACCATATTTCCTCTCTTTAATCGGTATATGTGTGCCGGAAGCAAGTCTTAGTGTCAGAAGAGGCTATTCAGCAAGTTCTTAATGTCTTACCAATACCAAATGACATGGATGGCTACTAAGAGGTCTTACGTCAGCGAGAGAAGTCTGGATTTGACTGGGACTCGATCCTCTAAGTCATTGCTGAACCAAAAGCATTTTGGACACATGGTCAACTCCGGATGTGACCCAAGTGTATTGACGCACGTTTCCTCACTATAGAAGCTAGAGCTTGGGCCCAGATCATATCTCACTATGTCCTACCTAGCACCCACAAGTCATCCTTCATAGCGGATCTCGTTTTGCTTGTTTGGTATGTTCTCACGGGAAGACCAGTGAACATTTTGCTTCTTGTCAAGCAAGCGATGGGTCAAATCCACGACCGGGGCCATTTGCCATTTCCAGCATTAGTATCTGATTTAGTTGCTACTGCGGGTGTTCCTTGGGAAGCCGTGGACACGAAAGCTATAATTCCGGCTAAGGGCGATGTGGTCCCAAGCAGAAAATACTTACATCTTCCCTTGAATAAACCAAGCCTTGACATAGCCCCACCATCTATTATTCCTCCCACCTTATCATCACCACCGCAGCAAAGATCCACCCATCAAAGGATTGAAGATCTACACCGAAAGATTGATAGATATGAGCGGCGCAATGATGCTAGGGCATCTAGGGTTTTGGATGAAAATACACTCACACCTTGATGCAAGTAACTTTTGTGAACTTTGCATAATTTCATGAGTATTTTGCTAGAATTGCATGATAAATTGATGATGCATAATCTCATGAATTTGGCTAGAGCTTTGATGCACTTTAATTGCTTGATCTCAGGGCAAAGGAAGCAAAGAAGAACCACATTAGTATTCACGTTAACCTAGTTAACCTGAACACTAACATGCAATGGTGAAAAGCTTGCAACGTTAATGAGAAAAGTGATCACCAATAATGCCTGCGAAGCCATCCAAAGCTCACGTTACTTGCCACGTTAACTAAGTTAACGTGGTAGTTAACGTAGAAGAAATAGGGAACTCCAACGTTAAGAGAAAATGTGAACACCAATAACGTTTTCCTCCAACGTTAGTAGTAAAAGTGAACACCACTAACGTTGGAGAACTTGGCAATGATCCACGTTAAGAGTCACGTTAACTTAGTTAACGTGAAGTCTAACGTGGAAGAGGAAAATAAAAGCCAACGTTAGTGACACTCACTTTTGTCACTTACGTTGGACCAACTAGAATTGCCTACATTAACTTTCACGTTAAGACCATTAATGTGAAAGTTAACTTGGAGTTGAGATCAAGGAGCCAACGTTAGTGACACTCACTTTTGTCACTAACATTGGGAGATGGCATCACTACTACATTAAGAGCCACGTTAAACTAGTTAATGTGAGTTCTAACGTAGAGAATTTGGGCATTTGGAGCGTTAGTGCCAAACGTGAGTGTCACTAACGCTCTCGAATGTGAAACACACCCACGTTAAGAGTCACGTTAGCTATACTAACGTGAACTCTAACGTAGGAACAAAGGGCACTAAGCAACGTTAATGGGAAAAATGATTCCCATTAACGTTCGCGAAGGGGTATAAGCCAACGTTATTGGGAAAAGTGAGTCCCAATAACGTTGGCCAAAAATTGAAAAGGCAATGTTAGTGGTCACGTTAAGACCACTAATGTTAGAGTTAACGTGGGTATATAAGGTTGGAACGTTAGTGGAAAAAGTGAATGCCACTAACGTTCTCGAACCCACAATGGCACTCAACGTTAATCTCACTAAATACCCAAGCCTAATTCATATTTCTCTGCAAGCTAGGCCCACTAAAGATGAGAACTTTTTCAACTCAAGATCTAGAGCCCACATCCAAGACTTGAAGAACTCACTAGAAGATCAAGAAGAGTAGTATATATAGGAGTAGTTTTGAACTATAGAGAAGCTTGGCACTTTTAGGAACTACTCTCTATAGATTTACTTTTCTGCATTTTTAGTATGGATTCTTCTTTTCTGCCATTTTTCATTTCTAGAGCTATGAACAGCTAAACCCCTTTCATTGGGTTAAGGAGCTCTGTTGTAATTTGATAGATCAATTATAGTTTTCATTCTTCTTCTTCTTTCTTTTTTCTTGATCTTACTAGAAAGCTTTCAATCTTAATTCAATTGGTTAGTTGACTTGGAAAAAAAACTCTCCATAATTGGATCTCCTTTGAGCCTTGGAAAAGGGATGAGGAGATCATGCTAGAAATGCTTTCTCATGTGGGAACAAATTGGGGTCTAGGTGGATATAGTGACATGTAATCCTCCTAACACTTTGATTTGGAAATACATGTGGTATAATTAGTGACCACACTTCATCTCTTCCTATGAGCAATTAAATCAAGGAATTGGGCAATTGTTCAAGCTTAGAGAGATTGGATTGCCAAGGAATTGGGATCCAATCACTTAAGATTGCCAAGGAGATCAATGAATGCATTGATTGAGGAAGAGATGAGAATGAACTTGATCTGGAGAATGCAACATCTCCTGAATCCAATGATTCCCCCATTTCTGATCTTACCCATTCTCTTTACTTTCTGCCATTTAATTTCATGCTCATTACCCCAGATCCCCATTTAAGATTCTACACTTTAATTTTTTGTTATTTAGTTTCCAGTCATTTAAATTTCTGCATCTCAATCTAAATTCTGTTTAGCTCAACTAGCATATTCTTCTAACTAAAGTTGCTTGACCAATCAATCCTTGTGGGATTCGACCTCACTCTATTGTGAGTTTTACTTGACGACAATTCGGTATACTTGCCGAAGGGAAATTTGTTGAGAGACAAGATTTCATGTCAAGTTTATGGCGTCGTTGCTGGGGATTGATTTTGAATCAACAATGATTAAGTTTGAAGATCACTAGGTTGAGCATTTTTGTTTTTTTGTTATTTGATTCAGTCAATTTCCTTTAGTTTGTTTTAATTTCTTCCTCACCCCTTGCACCTTCTTTAATTTTCTGCTCTTTCTTTCTTTGTTGATTACAATTCTGCTCACTAACCCACTAACTGCTTGATAATTTTCATCACTCACACTAACAATTACTCTAACAAGAATAATTTCTTCATTTTATCTCCTGTTGTGCAATCTGTTTGTTGTATGACAGGGAGAAGAGAAGGAGTTTCAACATCCTTTGATTTAGAACCTGAAAGGACCCTTTGGAGACTAAGAAGGGAAGCAAGAGGGAAAAGGATTATTGGTGCTGAGGAAGAAGAGGAAGAGTATTTTGAACCCAACATGGAAGAGAATTTGGAGAACAACCATGAAGAAGAAGCTCATAATCATGCCAGAGAAGGCCATGCAAACCGAGCTGGGCAAGAAAGGAGAGTTTTAGGCTCCTATATCAATCCTAATCCAGGAAATTATGGGAGCAGCAATCAGAAGCCCACCATACATGCCAACAATTTCGAACTAAAACCCCAGCTCATCACTCTTGTTCAGAACAATTGTTCCTTTGGATGAAGTGCTCAAGAGGATCCCAATCAACATTTAACCACCTTCCTGAGGATTTGTGACACTGTGAAGTCCAATGGAGTCCATCCAGATGTTTATAGGTTGCTCTTGTTCCCTTTTTCACTCAGGGACAAGGCATCTAAATGGCTTGAATCCTTCCCAAAGGAGAGCTTAACAAATTGGGTAGAAGTGGTGAACAAGTTTCTACGAAGAAGTGGTGAGACAGTTTATGAAGCATGGGAGAGATTCAAAGACCTAACAAGAAGATGCCCACCAGAAATGTTCAATGAATGGGTCCAACTTCACATCTTCTATGAAGGTCTTTCCTATGAGTCAAAGAAGGCTGTGGATCATTCATCAGTAGGCTCTCTAAACAAGAAGAAAAGCATTGAAGAAGCCATAGATGTCACTGAGACAGTTGCTGAAAATGACTACTTCTATGCCTCCGAAAGAAGTAACACCAAAGGAGTAATGGAGCTGAACCACATGGATGCATTGTTAGCTCAAAAAAAGATGATCACCAAGCAGCTAGCAGATCTTACCAAGAAGGTGGAGGAGAATCAAGTTGCAGCAGCCATCACCTCATTATCAGCTCAAGAAGGAGTAAACATAGGAGAAGAAGGTGACTGGGAGCAAGCCAACTATGTTGGAAACTCACCTAGACAAGTCCATGATCCATACTCCAAAACTTATAACTCTGGATGGAGAAATCACCCCAACTTTGGATGGGGAAACCAATAAGACCAAGGGCAAGATCAGAGACGCCACAACCTCAACTCCAACAACAATGCAACTCATCAAAACACCTCACAGAAATATTACCAACATCCATCTAACTAACCTTCTCAACCACCTAATCTCAACCCACCATCAATAACCGAGGAGAGATTATCAAGGATTGAGGCTCTACTTGAAAATCCATGCAAGGAAATTCAAGATAGTAAAGCTTTCCGGGAAGAAGTGCAATCCAACATGCAGAATCAAGATGCTGCCATCAAGAAACTGGAAACACAGATTGGGTTCTTATTTAAGCAAGTCCCTAGACACAACAATTGCAGCAATATTAACTCAATACCAAGGAAGGAATGTCAAGCTATCACCAAGGAATTGAAGGAGACCCACGAGAAACCACCAGAGAAGAAATTGGATGAAGAAAACAAAGGACATGAGGAAGCTCAACCCTCAAACCTTAAGCCACATCAAGAAGGAGAAGCACTCAAACCATGCTTTTCAAAGGCTCCATACCCCCAGCAGCTGCAATTAAAGAAGAGGGGAGAGGACAACCAATTCTCAAGATTCTTGGAAATCTTCAAGAAACTACAAATAAACATACCCTTTGCTGAAGCAATAGATCAAATGCCACTCTATGCCAAATTCTTGAAGAAATTGATGACCAAAAAGAGAAGCTGGAAGAATAATGAGACCGTGGTGCTCACGGAAGAATGCAGTGCCATCATCCAACACAAATTGCCCCAGAAATTGAAGGATCCTGGGAGTTTCCAAATCCCTTGTATCATTGGGGAAATCACTGTGGAAAAGGCTTTATGTGATCTAAGAGCCAGCATAAACCTAATGTCTCTAGCAATGATGAAAAAAATGAAGATTGAGGAAGCCAAACCAACAAGAATGGCGCTGCAACTAGCAGACAGATTTTTCAAATTTCCCCATGGGATAGTAGAAGATTTGTTGGTGAAGGTGGGAGACTTCATCTTTCCAGCAGATTTTGTGGTATTAGACATGGAGGAAGGAGCTAAGACTTCCATCATCCTGGGAAGACCATTCTTAGCCACTGCCGGAGCCATTATTGATGTCCAAAAGGGTGAACTTGTCCTTAGATTACATGAGGAAAAAATGACATTCAATGTGTTTAAGGCCATAAGTTACCCACACAACTCATTGGGAGAATGTATGAGGTTGGACTCCGTAGAAGCTTTGGTACAAGAAACTCTTGAAGAAGAACTTGAAGCATCAATAGAAGAAGAATTAGCAGCAAGTGAAGAAGCTGCAGCCGCTGAAATACATGTTCAAGGCATGCTAGAAGAAAAGGAGGAAAGAAAAGAAGTGCCCAAACTGGAGCTTAAAGCACTGCCAACCACTCTCAAGTATGCATACTTGGGAGAAAATAAAAGTTATCCAGTGATCATAAATTCAGCCCTCAGCCAAGAACAAGAGGAAGAGTTGCTTTAAGTCTTGCGAAAGCATAAGGATGCCATTGGATGGACACTTGCTGACTTGAAAGGAATCAGTTCAGCCATATGCATGTATAAGATACTCCTGGAAGAAGGTGCCAAACCGTCCATTCAGCCCTAAAGAAGGTTAAATCCAGTAATAAAGGAAGTAGTGCAGAAAGAAGTTATGAAATTGTGGCAGGGAGGAGTAATCTATCCAATTTCGGATAGCCAATGGGTCAGTCCAATTCAATTGGTTCCCAAGAAAGGAGGAATCACTGTGGTGCCCAACAAAAGGAATGAGCTAATCCCTACAAGAACCATCACAGGCTGGAGAATGTGTATTGACTACAGGAAGCTCAATGAAGCCACAAGAAAAGATCATTTTCCACTTCCCTTCATGGATCAAATGTTGGAAAGACTTGCAGGACATGCATATTATTGTTTTCTAGATGGTTATTCAGGATATAACCAAATAGTGGTTGATCCAAGAGACCAAGAGAAAACATCATTCACCTGCCCATATGGAGTGTTTGCCTATGATAGCCATAAACTTGATAGCTACGATTTTAGGAAATTGCACAATCGGCAAAATTCCTTCCGGCAAGTGCACCGGTTATCGTCAAGTAAAAACTCACAATAGAGTGAGGTCGAATCCCACAAGGATTGGTTGAATGAGCAATTCGGATTAGAAGTTTGTTCTAGTTGAGCGGAATCAAGATTTAGATGAGAATTGCGGAATATTAAATTGCATGAATTAAAGAGCTAGAAATTAAATTGCTGAAATTAAAAGGGATGGGGGTGATTGCATGAAATTAAATTGCAGAATGTAAAGAGAAAATGTAGATCAGAAATGGGGAATTCATTGGGTTTCAGGAGATATTGAGATCTCCGAATCAAAACATTTT
>NC_029772.3:79105948-79109611 GCF_000817695.3 Arachis duranensis
TTAGGTAGGAGGTTGATCAAAGCGGTCTTCAATTCAAAGTTAGCATTCAAATTGGGGTGAGTTACGTGAAGGGGTTGAAGGACATAATCCGGTGCACCCGCTTCCTTGATGGTAACTCTCCTCGGAGCATCCATGGTATTAGTGCCTAAAACAAAAGAAGATTCGTTAGTGAGATTGATGGGAGTACAATTGGTGCCTTCTTTGAGTGACGGTTCAATGTTCACTTCTAGTAAGGTGGTTGAGGTGGTGAAAGCCTCTTCCCCTTTTCCAAACTCAAGCCGCCTCCGAGCTTGTCTAGTATGAAGCAAAGTTCGTTCTATTTCCGGATCAAAAGGGACTAAGCTCGGATTTGGTTGTGAACGCGTCATGCAATGAAGGGAAAATGGAATTCATTGTAATGAATGAGGGGTTAGTCACTTGAATTATTCACAATGGAATGCAACTATGTACATCTATACATGCTTAATCCAACAATAACATGGCACACTAAGCAAATTCCCCGGCAACGGCACCATTTTGACAAATGAATTTTTGTTGGTGTAGAATTTATCAAGTGATCAATTGTAGTATAGTCTAAACCAACGCGAAATCCATCATCAAACAAAACTACAATCTATATCCGAGAGTATAAATCTCCCGAGTCGTTCTCCCTTGGAATTGCCAAAGTATGCATCTTATTGTTTTAGTAAGCCTTGTTGAGTTCTTGGAAGAATTTAGCAAGTAATGAGAAACAAACAATCAATTATCAAAGGGACTTGACTTAGGGTTGGCATTGGAAGTTTTATCCTCATAGCTCATTCAATGTTGACAACTAGTAGGCTTTGCTTCATTTAGTTATCCCCTAAGTGTAGAGGAAAATCAAATGGAAACAATCAACTTGAATCACAAGTCCTAGATTCACCTTAGGGGAATCTAGCTTTAGTGCACTCCAAGTCAATTGGCAAGCTCTAACTATCAAGCAACTATTGAGATGACTATTCAATTCCTCCCAATATCCAAACCCTATGCCAAGTACAAAAATTCTACTCCATAGCTAGTATTGACATTTTATCAAACATGTAGTGAGCAAGAAGAAAAGTCATGGTGAAATGAAGAGAAAAGTAAAATTAGAACTATTGCAACACAAGAAATTAGCAACAAGTATCAAGGAACAACAATGAGAATCAAAATCTCAAGATATCAATGGGATCTAAAAACCATAGAATTGAATCCTAGATCCAAGGATTGTCAACAATTACAACTTGAATTTGGAAGGGAAAATCTATTACATGAGCAAAGTGAAATGAAAGTGCAATAGATCTCACCAAAACTTGGGCAAAAATTCAGAACTTTGATGAGAAGGAACCCTAGTAAAAGCTTGAGAGAAGTTGGTGAATCCTAGAGAGAAGTTGGAGTTTCTCTCTCTAACAATGTAACTAACTCAAAAAATATCCCAAAAACTAGAAAAATGAACTAAGTCCCTCAACCTTTGCCCCTTTGGTCCTCTTAAGTCTTTTCCCGCCAAAGTACTCCTCAAAAGTTGGGATCTCCAACCAACTCCACGCCTAAGTCACGTGACTTTTAAAAAATCATTTTCGAACATCGGCGCGCACGCGCAAGGTACGCGTGCGCGCCCTGGATGCGGCTCTGGAGTATGCGCGGAAGCGGAGTGTACGCGTACGCGTCCATGAAGATCCTGGCTTGGCCGCTACTCTAGCCGGCTCGTGGCTTGGCTCTCAGCTTCGGCTTCACATTGCTCTCATCCGCGCGGGCGCGCCATGTGCGCGCACGCGCCCATGCGGAAATCTCCAATGCTCAATTTTCATGCTTCCTTCCTTTTGCACCCTTCTTCCCTATCTTTTCCTGTCCATTCCTAGTCTATGTCCTGAAACCACTTAGCACACGGGTCACGGTATCGAATGGCGTCAAGGAGAGATTAGAAATGTGTCTAATTTAGTGCAAAATAAGCATGTTTTCCTTTATGAGGCAAAACTTAGGAAAAGAATGCAAATCCTTATATTTTCATGCAGAAAATGTGTGAAGTCATTGATAAACCCTTTGAAATTAGCACAAGATAAACCCTCAAAATGGGGTTTGTCAGGAGCTGGGCCGAGAGTCATTCTGTGAGCAGTTATGGCCATTCCAGGATATAGCCAATTAGGTCTTTCATCTTCAAGTGGTACTTGGGCATCGATGCATAGTCTAATGATGGTGCTAGGGAAGTGGAGCCAGGAGTCAGGGTCACTTTTCTCACTAAACTCTTGTATCTGATCAGCAATGAGTTTATGAACCTTGATCTCTCCTCCCACCATAATGCAATGTAGCAAGATGGCTCTTTTAGGGACTATTTCTGAAGAGTTTGCAGTGGGTAGGATGGATCTCCTAACTATTGCATACCACCCTTTAGCTTCAGGTGTTAGGTCTCCCCTTCTCAAGACTCTTGGAGCCCCTTTTGTTTTTCTTACCCATTCAGCTCTGATGGCACAAAGGTCTTCAGCAATAGTCGTATAGTCAGGTTCTCCTATCATCCTTTCCTCATAACTTGCTTGGCTGAAACGTATGTTTTTCAGGCCAAGAGTTTTCATGATTGCCTTGGGGCTGAAATCAACTTCCACCCCTCTCACATAACTTTTGTAGGTAGGTTCCACGGTTGGATCCTCCCTCACTGCATTTGCATAAAACTCCTTCACCAGATTGATGTTGATCTTAGTGATTGGCTTAGTCAAGAGCTCCCACTTCCTCTTTTTGATCTTCTCCCAAATACCTGAGAACTCATCCTTTTCCAGGTCAAAGGGAACCTCAGCTAGTACCCTTTTAGGTCTCATCCATTCGGCTTGGATCTCATGGAAAACTGATTTGTATTTCCATGCATCAAATTCCATTTCCTCCTCCATGGGTTGCTTGTCTTTTCTTCTTTTGTGGCTAGATGAGGCTGCCATTGGTTCTTTAGTTTTGGAGAGTAATAAGCTAAGGTTGACAAGGTGAAGTAAGAAAATCTGGTTAGAAGAGTGGTGAGGTTGTTTTCGGCAAGAGATAGTTATGCTATGATGAAAGGAAATGTGCAAGAAGGAGCTTTGGTGGTGTGGAGCTCGTTCCCTAATTGCTTCTTTATATTGCAAGCAAGTGAAAAATGGATGGCTAGGGTGATTTGTGAAGGATGGCTTGATGGTAAATATATGAATTAGGGAAAAGGACGAATTGCTTTTCACTTTCTTGGAAGTATTCTAGGTGCAATAGGTTGTACATGTAGCTATCTTTTCATGCAGAACTTCTTTTTCCCATTTGTTAGTTTCAAAGACCTTTGAACTTCCTTTTTGACCAAGCACCGTGCCTCCCCATTTGTCTTTTTCCTCCATTATTATCCTTCCTTTTGTACCTGCACAAACAAACAAATTTGTTATCATTTTTTTTTTTCGGTCATGTGAATAAGGAAAAGCACTTGCACATGTTTTTCATTCTTTTTGAATTGTAGATCAATGATTAACTTTATGAGCTTATAGCCGTGACTTTTATATGTATGCACACTTATTATTGGACACCAAACTTAGTGTTTGGTAATGTCTCCTGATGACATGAAATCCATGTTAGTGTCCTTAATGAATGTGCATAATTCTTAATAAATCATAGTCACCTTGACTCTTTGATCCTAAACAATTTCACTACCTAAAGTAATTGAAATCAAAG
>NC_029772.3:79113894-79114734 GCF_000817695.3 Arachis duranensis
AGCTCCAGTTTGAGGTCAAACTGGAGCTTAAACGTGGAAATGAGAAGGCAACCCTGGAGTAGCAAAAACGCCGAACACGTTAAACCTCCAGTTTGAGGTCAAACTGGAGGTTAAACGTGGGAATGAAGAAGGTAGCCCTGGAGTGTGAATGTCGAACACGTTTAAGCTCCAATTTGAGGTCAAACTGGAGCTTAAACGTGAAAATGGCTTCCTGGTGCCTCATATAGTTCGAACACGTTTAACCTCCAGTTTGAGGTCAAACTGGAGGTTAAACGTGGAATCACTCCCTTGGTGCCATTCTCATTCTGGCATTTAACCTTCAGTTTGAGGTTAAACTGGAGGTTAAACGCCAGTTTCCTCTTTTCTCAGCTTTCATGATTCTGGCGTTTAACCTTCAGTTTAACCTTAAACTGAAGGTTAAACGCCACTTTCAGCATTTGGTGCATTCCTTATTCTGGCGTTTAACTTCCAGTTTAAGGTTAAACTGGAGGTTAAACGCCACTTTCACATTGTACTCCACATGTGATCTTCAAGCTTCCTTTATAGATTTGGTTGCTTCCTTGCCTAGCCTCTTCTTCCCTGAAATCATCCACACAATTGCATCAAAGTCTTGCAGATTTTCATGAGAATTCTTCCATTCATAGCATTCAAGTAATATAACTAAAAACTCATGGAATTTGCATCAAAATTACACTGTTTGGATGATTCATTACTTTGTTGTTCATTTAACCATTCTTGGTTACTTTAAGCTCAAGAAAATGCATAAAACAACTAAAAATAAAAGAAAAAGGCTAGTGAAACTAGCCTAAGATGCCTTGGCATCACAACACCAAACTTAAT
>NC_029772.3:79116440-79116827 GCF_000817695.3 Arachis duranensis
AGAGACTATGTCCTTCTTGATGAGTGCACTGCATTCCTTGTTCATTATTACAGTTTGTCCTCCCTTCAAAACTCTTTTCTTACTCAGCAATTCTTTCAAATACTTGATATGTGTAGGCATCTGCTGGAGGATATCAAGAAAGGGAATATTGATATGGAGAGACTTAAATGTCTCTAGGAACCTTGAATATGTTTTCCCTTTTTCACCTCCTCCTAACCTCTGAGGAAATGGTGCCTTTGGTTGGTATGTTTCCAGTGTGCCTTCCTTTTGCATATCCTTAGCTTGCTCATTTTCACCTTCCTGTTTAGCTTCTTCCACACCTTCTTTCAAGATTTCTGACTCCTTTTCTGAGGATCTGATTCCTTCTTCTTCTGAGACTTCCTTCAA
>NC_029772.3:79117222-79118352 GCF_000817695.3 Arachis duranensis
TTGGGGGCCTGTTGAGAAAGTTCTCCTACTCGAGCCTCCATCCACTTGAGTTTTTCGCCATGGTTTCTTAAGGTTGATCTCACATCATCCCTAAAGTTTTTCAACTCACTTATGTCCTGACCCATGTTTACTAACCTTCCTTCTATCCTGTTTAATTGATCTTGAAATTGTTGGTTCGGATTAGGTTGGGCAGGTTGGTTATTTTGGCCATCATATGGTGGTTGGGAGTAAGTGTTTTGTGTGGCTTGGTATGATCTTTGGTTGGAGTTTTGGTATGTGGAATTGTTGTGTTGGTTATGGTTGTAAGGTTTGTGGTTTTGTGGTTGGGTTTGCTGGTTTCCCCACCCAAAGTTTGGGTGGTTTTTCCATCCTGGGTTGTAAGTGTTAGAATGTGGATCATATGATTGCCTTTGTTGGTTTCCCACATAGTTAGCCTCTTCCCAATCATTTCCTTCAATGCTTACTTCCTCTTGATCTTGTGTGTGTATTGCAGCCACTTGCTTTGTGTCTAATTTCCTGGTGAGCTCTGCTAGTTGCTTGGCAAACACCTTGTTTTGGGCTAGAATTGTATCCACATGGTTCAGCTCCATCACTCTCTTAGTGTTGTGCCTCTCTGAAGCATAGTAGTACTCATTCTCAGCCACTGTCTCAATCACTTCAATGGCTTCTTCCACAGTCTTTTTCCTGTTCAATGAACCTCTGGATGAATGGTCTACAGCCTTCCTTGATTCATAAGAAAGTCCATCATAGAAAATATGCAATTGCACCCAGTCAGGGAACATGTTTGGTAGGCATTTCCTTGTCAACTCTTTGAACCTCTCCCATGCCTCGTAGAGAGTCTCACCATCCTGTTGTCTAAAAGTCTGAACCTCAGATCGAAGCCTATTGACCTTTTGTGGGGGGTAGAAACGTGCCAGAAACTTGCTCTCCACCTCATCCCAGGTTGTTAGGCTGTCCCTTGGGAATGATTCCAGCCACTTAGCTGCCTTGTCCCTAAGTGAAAATGGGAACAAGAGCAGTTTATAAGCATCTTCCTGGACTCCATTGGACTTCACAGTGTCGCAAATTCTCAGGAATTTTGTGAGATGTTGGTTTGGATCTTCATTAGCACTCCCACCAAATGAACAATG
>NC_029772.3:79120380-79135779 GCF_000817695.3 Arachis duranensis
ATCCTTCACCTGCCCATATGGAGTGTTTGCCTACAGGTGCATGCCATTTGGGCTATGTAATGCACCCGCAACTTTTCAACGCTGCATGCTCTCCATCTTTTCAGATATGATAGAGAAGTTCATTGAAGTTTTCATGGATGACTTCTCAGTATTTGGAGATTCCTTCCCTAATTGCCTAAACCATCTTGCCTTGGTATTGAAAAGATGTCAAGAAACTAATTTAGTATTGAACTGGGAAAAATGTCATTTCATGGTGACAGAGGGAATAGTTCTTGGCCATAAAGTTTCTAATCAAGGCATTGAGGTAGACAGAGCTAAGGTGGAGCTAATTGAAAAGTTACCTCCACCAAGTGATGTCAAGGCGATTAGGAGCTTTTTGGGACATGCTGGCTTTTACAGAAGGTTTATTAAATATTTTTCAAAGATAGCCAAGCCCTTAAGCAATCTCCTAATGTGTGATACACCATTTATTTTTGATGAGAAATTCATGCTAACATTTGAAAACTTGAAAAAGAGGCTATCCTCAGCTCCTATCATCACCCCTCCTGATTGGAATTTATCATTCGAACTGATGTGTGATGCATCTGATTTCGTAGTTGGGGCAGTGTTAGGACAGAGAAAAGAAAGTTTGGTGCATGTGATATACTATGCCAGCAAGGTCCTTAATGATACTCAAAAGAATTATACCACTACGGAAAAGGAGTTGCTGGCAATAGTTTTTGCATTTGATAAATTTAGATCATATCTTATTGGCTCTAAAGTTATTGTTTTCACTGATCACACAGCACTCAAATATCTATTTGCCAAACAAGAGTCAAAACCAAGACAAATCAGATGGATCTTATTGTTGCAGGAGTTCAACATTAAAATTAGAGACAAAAAGGGTGTGGAGAACAAAGTGGCAGACCATCTATCCAGAATCCCTTGTGAGAAGGATGATGCCCATGATACAAGTGTAAATGAATTCTTCCCAGATGAGCAGCTAATGATGGTTCATAAAGCACCATGGTTTGCGGACATTGCTAATTTTAAAGCAGCCGGTGACTTACCCCCTAGAATCAACAAATATCAAAGAAGGAAACTCATCAATGATGCCAAGTATTTCATTTGGGATGAACCCTATCTCTTTAAGAAATGCTCAGATGGAATCCTTAGGAGGTGCATCTCAGAAGAAGAAGGACGAAGGGTCCTGTGGAGTTGCCATAGTGCCAGTTATGGAGGTCACTTTGGATGAGAAAGAATTGCCACAAAGGTGCTGCAATGTGGGTTCTTCTGGCCCACTATCTTTAAAAATGCTAAGGAATTAGTGAGAAGCTGCAATGAATGCCAAAGAGCTGGCAACCTGCCCAAGAGAAATGAGATGCCACAGTAATACATTCTAGAGCTTGAACTGTTTGATGTATGGGGAATCGATTTCATGGGACCATTCCCACCCTCATATTCAAACAAGTTTATCTTGGTGGCAGTAGACTATGTATCTAAGTGGGTGGAGGCAGTAGCGACCCCAACTAATGACAACAAAGTAGTCATAAACTTTCTTCGAAAGAATATCTTCACCAGGTTTGGAGTCCCACGAGCCCTCATCAGTGACGGAGGGAGCCATTTCTGCAATAGACCATTGGAAGCCTGCTCTTGTGATATGGGGTGAAGCATAAGGTTGCCACACCTTATCATCCCCAAACAAGTGGGCAAACAGAGATATCTAACCGAGAGTTGAAAAGGATTCTAGAAAAGACTGTGGGGATATCAAGAAAGGACTGGCGAAGAAGCTAGATGATGCTCTTTGGGCATACAGGACAGCCTTCAAAACACCAATTGGGATGTCCCCATATCAACTGGTGTATGGTAAGGCTTGTCACTTGCCATTAGAGCTAGAGCACAAGGCCTCCTTGGTCCTTAAAACACTGAACCTAGATAGCATTGCTGCTGGTGAAAAAAGGGTCCTGCAGCTTCATGAATTGGAAGAATTTAGATCTCAAGCCTATGAAAATACCAAGATCTATAAGGAAAAAGCAAAAAGGAGACATGATCTCAATTTGGTACCCAGAAGTTTCGAAGAAGGGCAAAATGTACTTCTCTACAACTCTAGACTGAAACTCTTTCCTGGGAAACTCAAATCAAGATGGTCGAGACCCTTCCTAGTCATAAAAGTCTCACCTTATGGACACATAGAAATAATGGAAGAAGGCTCAAAGAGAAGATTCACTGTGAATGGACAAAGACTCAAACACTACTTGGGCAGCATGGGGGAGACCCCCAAACAGAAGTATAACCTCAACTAAGGAAAGAATCGTTGAGCTAGCGACGCTAAAAAAGCGCTTTGTTGGGAGGCAACCCAACCTATGGTAATTCTGTTTTCATAAGTATTTCAATAAAAATTTCAAGTTGGATTCTCTATAGTGTGAGGAGCTAAGTTTGGTGTTACACACCAAAAACAATTCAAGGGTGAATATAGGGCTCTAAGTTTGGTGTTCCACCAAAACTCCAGCTGAAGAGTGCATTGCAACCTTTAGTGATGAAGCATTCCTCTAGCAATTAGAGAACTTACTTGATAGAGGCTTAACCTCTAAAACATAGATTATCTTGTTAAGCTCATAGTTATTTCTTAATAAAAAGCACACAAGGTTCTTACATGCATCCAATTTGTCAAGTAAGTAAAGAACTAAGTTTGGTGTTCACACACCAAGTAAAGTTCTGAAGCTCACAAGCACACATGCATGCTAACCCTTTTCCAAGTGCTTGGAGAACAAGAAACTTTCAATAGTGTTGCAGGAATTCAATCAACCTTAGGGAATGAGCATACCCCATCATCCAAGGAAACAGACAGGGATGCAAATGCTAGGACGAGAATACCAAGGAAGATATCATGAGGTTGTTCCAAACCATCTCAAACTGCAAAACTTTAAGTGAAAAATGATTAAATAGAACCTGCATCTTTTACTTGTTCCTCTTTATTCACATCTTGAGTGTTCACTTTCACCATTCTTACTTGTATGCTTGTCTCTTTAAGTTAATCAAAAAGAAAATGTTATGAAAAGAACAAGAGTGGAGTTATTTTATGAAGTGCATTCTGAATGTTTGTGGTAGGATGATTAGTAAGCTAAGTTGGTTCACTAAGTAAGGAAAAAAAGCAACTATCTATCCTGAGTTCTATGTTTGAGACACATCCTTTGAGACTAACTAAACAATAAGATCCCAATAAGAAAAGAGAAAGAGCAATAAAAGGGAAAAAGAAAGAAACACAATAAGAAACAATGCAAGGCATCAAGGGTTTCAAAATTGAGGCATGTGTCTATGGTGTTTATGTACAAAGGATATACTTGGATGAATAAGCTCTTAGGGGTGCATTATCACTTGGTAACTTGGATTAACTGATCCGGGATTATCAGCTGAAAGTCCACTATCAAGAGTAACCTTTGCTATAAAACACTTAGTAACATAAAGAGGTGCTGGACACCAAGGTCTCAAGAAAGGAAAAATAACAAACCATATGCCTGTGGTGTGTATGTATGAGGGATAGAGACTTGAGGGAGTAAGTCCTTAGGGGTGTCTTAACACCTTGCACCTTAAACCAACTGGTTTGGGAGTGTTGGCTGAAAGCTTATCATAAAGAGTCGCCCTCTTACAAAGCACTTAGCAAAAAAAGGAAAAATAAACTTTGAAAAAGAAGGAAGGATCAATAAGAAAGAAGTCTCAAATGATGCAATCAAGAAAGTGACCAAGGAGTTGATAAAGGCTTGAAACCTAAACGGGAAGAACCTAAGTTGCTACGCATGAAACCCCATAAACCAGGAATGCTACTTCTATTTTATCTTCTTGTTCTTTCATTTCATTCTTATTATGCTTCAGTACTTGCTTAGGGACAAGCAAGCTTTAAGTTTGGTATTGTGATGCCAGGGCATCTAGGCCAATTTCATTGACCTTTTCTTTACTATTTTAGGGTAGTTTCATGCCTTTTCTTAGTGAATAAGGCATGTTTTAGATGAAATTACACTTACACCTTGATTCAAGCAACTTTTGTGAACTTTGCATAATTTCATGAGTATTTTGCTAGAATTGCATGATAAATTGATGATGCATAATCTCATGACTTTGGCTAGAGCTTTGATGCACTTTAATTGCTTGATCTCAGGGTAAAGGAAGCAAGGAAGAACCACGTTAGTATTCATGTTAACCTAGTTAACGTGAACACTAACGTGGAATGGTAAAAAGCTTGCAACGTTAATGAGAAAAGTGATCACCAATAACGCCTGCGAAGCCATCCAAAGCTCACGTTACTTGCCATGTTAACTAAGTTAACGTGGTAGTTAACGTAGAAGAAATAGGGAACTCCAATGTTAAGAGAGAACGTGAACACCAATAACATTTTCCTCCAACGTTAGTGGTAAAAGTGAATACCACTAACGTTGGAGAACCTGGCAATGATCCACGTTAAGAGTCACGTTAACTTAGTTAACGTGAACTCTAACCAGGAAGAGGAAAACAAAAGCCAACATTAGTGACATTCACTTTTGTCACTAACATTGGACCAACTAGCATTGCCTACATTAACTTTCATGTTAAGACCATTAACGTGAAAGTTAACGTGGAGTTGAGATCAAAGAGCCAACGTTAGTGACACTCACTTTTGTCACTAACGTTGGGAGATGGCATCACTACTACGTTAAGAGCCACGTTAACCTAGTTAACGTGAGTTCTAACGTAGAGAATTTGGGCATTTGGAGCGTTAGTGACAAAGGTGAGTGTCACTAACGCTCTCGAAGGTGAAACACACCCACATTAAGAGTCATGTTAGCTATACTAACGTGAACTCTAACGTAGGAACAAAGGGCACTAAGCAACGTTAATGGGAAAAGTGATTCCCATTAACGTTCGCGAAAGGGTATAAGCCAACGTTATTGGGAAAAGTGAGTCCCAATAACGTTGGCCAAAAATTGAAAAGGCAACGTTAGTGGTCACATTAAGACCACTAACGTTGGAGTTAACGTGGGTATATAAGGTTGGAACGTTAGTGGAAAAAGTGAATGCCACTAACGTTCTCGAACCCACAATGGCACTCGACGTTAATCTCACTAAATACCCAAGCCTAATTCATATTTCTCTGCAAGCTGGGCCCACTAAAGATGAGAACTACTCACTATAGATTTACTTTTATGCACTTTTAGTATGGATTCTTCTTTTCTGCCATTTTTCATTTCTAGAGCTATGAACAACTAAACCCCTTTCATTGGGTTAGGGAGCTCTGTTGTAATTTGATGGATCAATTATAGTTTTCATTCTTCTTTTTCTTTCTTTTCTCTTGATCTTACTAGAAAACTTTCGATCTTAATTCAATTGGTTAGTTTTCTTGGAAAAGAAACTCTCCATAATTGGATCTCCTTTGAGCTTTGGAAAAGGGATGAGGAGATCATGCTAGAAATGCTTTCTCATGTTGGACCAAATTGGGGCCTGGGCGGATATAGTGACATGTAATCCTCCTAACACTTTGATTTGGAAATACATGTGGTATAATCAGTGACCACACTTCGTCTCTTCCCATGAGCAATTAAATCAAGGAATTGGGAAATTGTTCAAGCTTAGAGAGATTGGATTGCCAAGGAATTAGGATCCAATAACTTAAGATTGCCAAGGAGATCAATGAATGCATTGATTGAGGAAGAGATGAGAATAAACTTGATCTGGAGAATGCAACATCTCCTAAACCCAATGATTCCCCCATTTCTGATCTTACCCATTCTCTTTACTTTCTGCCATTTAATTTCATGCTCATTACCCCAAATCCGCATTTAAGATTCTGCACTTTAATTTTTTGTTATTTACTTTCCAGTCATTTAAATTTCAGCATCTCAATCTAAATTCTGTTTAGCTCAACTAGCATATTCTTCTAACTAAAGTTGCTTGACCAATCAATCTTTGTGGGATTCGACCTCACTCTATTGTGAGTTTTACTTGACGACAATTCGGTATACTTGCCGAAGGGAAATTTGTTGAGAGACAAGTTTTTATGCATCACGCAACCAACGCCGATACACTTACATCAAGAAGCTTCTGCGTTGTGTTACCCCTAGCATCGAGGAACCCGAAATATTCACATCCACCTCCAACCCAAGTGATGGGAGTTCTGATGAAGGGGATAGTGAAAATTCCGGTCCCGGCCGTCCCTTGCACATTCTTAGTAGCACGGAGGACCGTGCTAAATTCTAAGTGTGGGGAGGTCGTTCGACCGATCTCCATTGGTAACAATCTCTTCCTTTCAATACCCATGGATTTATCTTTTGCATAGTAGTTAGTACATTGCCTGCGTAGTTAGTCTTGCTTGTAAATATTCCTTGCATGGTAGTTAGTCTCTATAGAGTTGCTGGTCGAATAATAACTTCTTGCCCAAGAAATTGTGTTTTGGGGTATGGTGCACAAAATTGGAAATCACAATTCTTCACAACTCGTACCACTGACCAGCAAGTGCACTGGGTCGTTCAAGTAATACCTTACGTGAGTATGGATCGATCCCACGGAGATTGTTGGCTTGAAGCAAGCTATAGTTATCTTGTAACTCTTAGTCAGGATATAATATCAATAATAATTTTTAGTTTTAATTGTAAAAAGTAAAAGAGCATGAAATAAATACTTATTATGCAGTAATGGAGAATATGTTGGAGTTATAGAGATGCTTTGTCTTCTGAATTCCTATAACATAATGCTTCCTCACTTTCAAACATGCAAGGCTCCTTCCATAGCAAGCTTTATGTAGGGAGTCACCGTTGTCAATGGCTACTTCCCATCCTCTCAGTGAAAATGGTCCAAATGCTCTGTCACAGCACGGCTAATCATCTGTCGGTTCTCGATCTGTCGGAATAGGATCCGTTGATCCTTTTGCATCTGTCACTATGCCCAACACTCGCGAGTTTGAAGCTCGTCACAGTCATCCAATCCTTGAATCCTACTCGGAATACCACAGACAAGGTTTAGACTTTCCAGATTCTCAAGGATGCTGCTAATGGATTCTAGCTTATACCACGAAGATTCTGATTAAGGAATCTAAGAGATACTCATTCAGTCTAATGTAGAACAGAGGTGGTTGTCAGGCACACATTCATGGGTTGAGAATGGTGATGAGTGTCACGGATTATCACCTTCTTCATATTGAAGCGCGAATGAACATCTTAGATAGGAACAAGCGTGTTTGAATAGAAAACAGAAATAATTGCAATAATTCATCGAGACGCTGTAGAGCTCCTCACCCACAACAAAAGAGTTTAGAGACTCATGCCATCACAAATTATAAAGTTCAGATCTAAAATGTCATGAGATACAAAATAAGTTTCTAAAAGTTGTTTAAATACTAAACTGGTAACCTAGGTTTACAGAAAATGAGTAAACTAAGATAGATGGTGCAGAAATCCACTTCTGGGGCCAAATTGGTGTGTGTTGGGGCTGAGACTTGAGCTTCTCACGTGCCTAGGCTGTTTCTGGAGTTAAACGCCAGGTTGTAACCTGTTTCTGGCGTTCAACTCCAACTTGCAACCTGTTTCTGGCGCTGAACGCCAGAACGCCAGTTTACGTCATCTATCTTCGCGCTAAGTATGGACTATTATATATTGCTAGAAAGCCCTGGGTGTCTACTTTCCAACCCAATTCAGAGAGAGCCATTTGGACTCATGTAGCTCCAAAATATTCATTCCGAGTGCAGGGAGGTCAGAATCCAACAGCATCAGCAGTCCTTTTTCAGCCTAAATCAGATTTTTGCTCAGCTCCCTCAATTTCAGCCAGAAAATACCTGTAATCACAGAAAAACATACAAACTCATAGTAAAGTCCAGAAATATGAATTTTACCCAAAAACTAATAAAAATATACTAAAAACTAACTAAAACACACTAAAATCTACATGAAATTACCCCCAAAAAGCGTATAAAATATCCGCTCATCACAACACCAAACTTAAACTGTTGCTTGTCCCCAACAACTAGATAAATAAAATAGGATAAAAAGAATTAAGAAGCAATAATATCTTAGAGTTTTAAGTGAAGCTCAGATTCTAATTAGATGAGCGGGGCTAGTAGCTTTTTGCTTCTGAACAGTTTTTGCATCTCACTTTATCATTTGAAATTCAGAATGATTGGCATCCATAGGAACTCAGAATTTAGATAATATTATTGATTCTCCTAGTTTAGTATGTTGATTCTTGAACACAGTTACTTTATGAGTCTTGGCCGTGGCCCTAAGCACTTTGTTTTCCAGTATTACCACCGGATACATAAATACCCAATTAGAGGTGTCCAGAGTTCTTAAGCACACTCTTTTTCCTTAGATTACGACTTTAACCACTCAATCTCAAGTTTTTCACTTGGGCTTACATGCCACAAGCACATGGTAAGGGACAGCTTGATTTAGCTGCTTAGGCCTGGATTTATTTCCTTGGGCCCTCCTATCCATTGATGCTCAAAGCCTTGGATCCTTTTCATCCTTGTCTTTTGGTTTAAAGGGCTATTGGCTTTTTCTTTTTTTTTTTTTAAACTGTCACATTTTTTTTCGCAAGCTTGTTTTTCGCTGCTTTTTCTTGCTTCAAGAATCAATTTCATGATTTTTCAGATCATCAATAACATTTTTCTTGTTCATCATTCTTTCAGGAGCCAACAATTTTAACATTCATAAAATTCAATATAAAAAATATGCACTGTTCAGGCATTCATTCAGAAGACAAAAAGTATTGCCACCACATATAAATAATTAGAATTTTCCTTATTAAGTACTCGAAAAAAAATATTGACTTTGTATTCTAAAAATCTACTATTTTATTCATGTTTGATGATGATGAGAAAAATAAATTATAGCTTAATTGGAGATAAAATCAAAATAGAGATACTAATTACTACTACTAATATATAACTTCTAAGGTAAATTCCTAATAAGAACAATTATCACAGAGTTAAGACTAAGATTATAATTCAAACAACCTTTAGTTTGGAAGATGATGGGTGCTCCTTTAACCTGTGGGGTGTCTGGTCTTTCAAGAGATAGCTTCTGACGCTTCAGCTTCTGTATCTCCAGATATTCGTCTTCTTTCAGATCAAATTTAACTTCCAAGATCACTGATCTCAGACCCATTATTTTGTGGTAATGGTCTACATATTTTTTAGTTAAGAACTTCTCTTGATTCTAAAATGGTTTTGGAATATTCTCTTTCTTGCCTCTTGAAGTGGTTTGTTTTCCTTTAGGTGCCATGATCTTGATGAGTTTTAGCTCAGTGATCATGAAAAAACACACCAAACTTAGAGGTTTGCTTGTCCTCAAGCAAAAGAAAGGAAAGGAGAGGAATAGAAGGAGAGGAAATTTCGAAAATTCAAAAGATATGATGATATTTTGAAAAAGATTTGAGAAAAAATTGAAAAGATTTGACAAGAATTCAAAAAGATAGATGAGTTTTGAAAAAGATTTGAAAAGAGATTGAAGAAGAATGAAGAAATATTTTTAGGATTAAGAATTTTTTTTTTTTTGCATTTTGAAGTTGAAAGTTGAGAATTTGTAACATGTTTATGCAAGAAATCATGAATTAAAACATAAAAAATGAAAGAAATTTGAGTTGAAAACGAATTCACCTCCTCCCCAAAATACTGGCGTTAAACGCCCAAACGTTACATGTTTTGGGCGTTTAACGCCCATCTATAGCTTCTCCTGAGCGTTTAATGCCCAGCTGTTGCTTCTTGCTGGCGTTAAACGCCAGGAATTCTTTTGTCACTAGGCATTTTTCTGAATGCCCAAGACACTGTAAATCTGGCGTTCAACGCCCAGAAGGTGCTTCTTTCTGGCATTTAACGCCCAGATGGCTATCTCTACTGGCGTTGAACGCCTAGTAGATGCTTCTTTTGGGCGTTCAACGCCCAAAACAGCTCTTACTAGCTTTTTCGCACCAGTGAGCTTCCTTTTTGCTATTTTATCCTCTGAATCCTTCTGTAACTCTGTAACTCAAGCAATTGCTATTTTACCTTTGAAGATAATTGACATAAACCTGGCAAAATCAATTAATTAACAATTAAGCTTTGTTAATGGCTGGGTTGCCTCCCAGCAAGCGCTTATTTATTGTCTTTACCTGGACTATTACTGAGCTTTAATCAAGTCTCAGTTTTGAGCATTCTGGCTCAAAATTGCTTTCAAGATAATGTTTGACTCTCTGTCCATTAACAATGAACTTTTTGTTAGAATCATTATCCTGAAGCTCTACTTATCCATATGGTGACAAACTTGTAATCACATATGGGCCTCTCCACCGGGATTTCAATTTCCCGGGGAATAATTTGAGCCTAGAATTAAACAGCAAAACTTTCTGCCCTGGCTCAAAGACTCTGGATGACAACATCTTATCATGCCATCTTATCAAAGATCCCTTGTTGAGGCATGGCATAACTGTGAGGCAGATTGCCAGATCTTTGGCAACTGTCATAATTAAGTACAAACACTCGGGAGTCTTTATAGAGAATAGGCCAGTAGAAGCCACATTGGAGGACTCTTGTGGCTGTTCGCTCACTTCCAAAATCTCCTCCATACTGTGATCCATGGCAATGCCAGAGGATCTTTTGTGCTTCTTCTTTAGGCACACATCTACGGATTACTCCGTCTGCACATCTCTTGAAGAGATACGGTTCATCCCAAAGATAGTACTTTGCATCCGTGATCAATTTCTTTGATTGCTGCCTACTGTACTCTTTGGGTATGAATCTCACTGCCTTATAGTTTGTAATGTCTGCAAACCATGACACTTCCTGGATGGCAAAGAGGTGCTCATCTAGAAAGTTTTCAGAGATCTCAGTAAGAGGGAGGGACGCCCCTTTTACTGGTTCTATTCGGGACAGGTGATCTGCTACTTGGTTCTCTGTCCCTTTTTTGTCTCTTATTTCTATATCAAACTCCTGTAGAAGCAACACCCATCTGATGAGTCTGGGTTTTAAATCCTGCTTTGTGAGTAGATATTTAAGAGCAGCATGGTCAATGTACACAATCCCTTTTGATCTTAGTAAATAGGATCTGAAGTTGTCAATGGCATAAACCATTGCAAGTAACTCTTTTTCTGTGGTTGTGTAGTTCTTCTGTGCGTTATTTAAAACACGACTGGCATAGTAAATGACGTGCAGAAGCTTGTCATGCCTTTGTCCCAACACTGCACCAATGGCATGGTCACTGGCATCACACATCAGTTCAAATGGTAATGTCCAGTCTGGTGCAGAGATGACTGGTGCTGTAAAAACTGTGCCAGAAACTCTGTAGGTTCTTCATGTGGAAGACCGGAATACTGGCAACTTTGCTGCACCATGATAATGAGTTGAGGGTTCAACTCAAAGCTATTGACTCCGATAGAGGGTATACAGATACTACTCCCGTATGAAGCAGTAGTGGGTGAAGAGATGATTTTTGCGTGGTCTAGAATTCAGAATAAATTCCCGTTGCAAGTATAGCTTCTAAACCAACAAGAATCCTTTCTTACAACGTTTTGGTGTCACAAGTAACAAACCCCTTTGAAATTGATAACCGAGTATTTAAACCTCGGGTCATCTTCTCAAGGAATTGCAGGGAGGTATGTTCTTATTATTGGTTATGAAAAAGTGTGTTTTGTGGTTTTGGATTAAGGTAAAAAGTTAGTTGAATGACAAGTAAAATAAAATAATAATGGCTGTAAAATAAACTCTTGGCAAGATATGAGAAATTAGAAGTCCTATCCTAGTTATCCTTATCAATTGTGATGAGAATTGGATTTTTCTCCCACTTTGTTAACCTCTAACTATGAAGGTAAGTTAAGTGAATGAGTTAATTCGAATCCTCAAGTCCCAGTCTTTCCTTGGAAAAAGTTAGAGTTATTGGATCTCGAATTAATTCTTGAAGAATTCCAATTTTTAGTCAACAATGAGTTTGATAACTCAAGAGTTACCAATTAATCAACCAAAGCCAAAAATATAGAAAGCTAAACTGAAATCATAAATATCTGGAATACCTCAAATTATATTGAATGAAAATGTCAACTCTAACACGGACAATATCCATAAGCCAATTGGGCAACATGAACCAAACACAAATAAAAGCTTCAGAGTAAACAAAAATAGAAGAGAAAATAAATAGTAAAAAGAATATTGAACCTGTGATGAAGAAGTTGAAATCCTAATCCTAATCCTAATTCGAAGAGAGAGGAGAGAACCTCTCTCTCTAAAAACTACATCTAAAACTAAAATTATGAATTATGAGAGCATGATCTGAGCCTCTGCAAGTTCCCTGACTTTAATCTGTGTTTCTAGGCCGAAAACTGGGTTGAAGTGCGGCCCAGAATCTCTGCCAGCGACTGTTGTAATTCTGTAGATCGTGCACGTCACGCGATGGTGTCATCTATGCGGACGCGTCACTTGTGCTTTTCCAATCCGCGCGGTCGCGTGAGCCATGCGGCCGCGTAACTGCGAATTCCTTCCTTTCACGCGGTCGCGTCGCTGATGCATACGCGTCACTTCTCGCTGGTCATCTCCTCAATTTCTTGTGTTCCTTCCATTTTTGCAAGCTTCCTTCCCAATTTCTCACTCATTCATGCCCTATAAAGCCTGAAACACTTAACACACAGATCAAGGCATCGAATGGTAATAAGATAGGATTAAGATTAGCTAAATTAAGACCAAAGAAGCATGTTTTCAATCATGTAATAATTTTAGGAAGGAAATATAAATGCATGCTAATTATATGAATAAGTGGGTAAAGATCATGATAAAACCACACAATTAAACACATTGTAAACCATAAAATAGTGGTTTATCAACCTCCCCACACTTAACCATTAGCATGTCCTCATGCTAAGCTCAAGGAGATAAAATAAATGAATAAGGGAAAGCAGGACTCATGCAATGCAACCTATGAATGTGAATGCAACTACATGCTAAAATGATTCTACCTACTTGGTGAAAAAGTAAATAAATCTTTCAAGAATAAATATGAACTGGATTTCACTAATTCAAATCACAAAATACAATATAAATAACTTGCAAGAAGAAGATAGCTCATAAAAGTAGGGAACATAGAATTAAGCACTAAACCCTTACTAGTAGTGTATATCATTCTAATTTTCAAGTGTCTAGGGTCAATTCTCTCAATTCTCTACTAATCTTGCTTTCTATAGCTTGCTCTTCATCTAACAATCAACAAAAATTTAATGCACCAATACACAAATCAAGAGGTCTTTTAACAGTTGTAATGGGGTTAGGGTCAAGGTAGGATTGTATTTGGCCAAGTGGACTAAAATCTGAATCCTTAATTAACATAAACTTTCCACCTAACTCAAGACAATCTATTTAATTAAAATACAAAATCTAACTTCCCATTAACTGTGTTTACTACATGTTCATGCATCCTAAAATTGAGTTTAGTACATATGCATTGTTACTGTTCATACCCTGGGTCAAGCTGTCCGACCCGGGATGCTTAGCGACAAGCTGACCGACCTCTTCAGGCCAAATGCCCGACCTCTTCTCAAAGAGCTCGGCCAAAATGCCCGACCTCTTCTCAAAGAGCTCGGCCAAAATGCCCGGCCTCTTCTCAAAGAGCTCGGCCAAATGCCCGACCTCTTCTCAAAGAGCTCGGCCAACTCGCCAAAGGAGCCCAAAGCAGGCCCAAACGAAGGAACACAGCCCAACCTAAAGGCAGCTAAAGCCCAGAAAGATAATGGCGGTTTCCTTGAAGATAAGATGACCTCACTTAAAGATAAGGTAAAGATAAGATAAGATAACTAACTTATCTTATCCACAAGAGGCCACATCTCACCATTATAAATACACTGGAGCACCCAGGTATAACTCATAAGCACCTAGGTATAACTCATACTCTGATTCTACTCAATACCTGCTTAATACCCTTGCTAACTTAAGCATCGGAGTCATTTGCAGGTACCCCCTACCCTCCGGGAACGAAGGATCAGCACCATCACCAAGTCCAACAAGTCGGACACACAATCTCCGGCCGCTATACACCTGCCGGATACGTCAGCTCTGACCAACACAGAAGATCTCGACCGAGATCGACCTACAGTTTCAGGTAACCCTCGGAACATTGGCGCCGTTGCCGGGGAACCTGGAAGTCATCCCATCACCATGGCGGACAACCATGACAACGACCACGATTCTGATCCAGAAAACAGGACGCCGCATAAAAACGCGGATGCCACCCCCAAAAGCACACCCCAAAACGGGGGAGATAAGTAACCTGCAAACACAAGAAATCATGGAAGCACTACAAGCTCAACAAAACCGCCTCCAATAACTCGAAAAAGAAGACGAGCATCAACGGGAAGCCAAAAAGGACCTCCGAAGGGAAACTAGGCGACGCCGAGAGTTAAAAGATAAGCTCTTAAAACTCGAAGCTGATCTCAAAACCGAGACGGCTCGATCCAGTCACGAAGATAGCCCCCACAAAAGATCAAGACCCATTCACCAAAGAGATCATGAAAGCTAAAGGTCCCAAAGGACTTCAAAGCTCCCAACATGACTCCGTACGACGACACATCAGATCCAAGCTATCATCTTAGCAATTTCAGAAGCAGGATGTACCTCAGATGCAATCCGTTATTCTCCATCCAGAAGGACAAAGCCAAACACGCATCAAGCTTATTAGGGATCAAGCAAGGAGATCGAGAGAGCCTTCGCAATTACATGGAAAGATTTAACAAAACATGTCTGGAAATACAAAGTCTTCTAAGAGAAGCAGCTATCAGGGGTCTCATCAATGGTCTATGAGAAGGACCTTTTAGCCACTTAATATCCAAGAAGCACCCAAACATCTCAGAATGAGGTACAGGAACGAGCAGAGAAATACATCAACATGGAGGAGAACTCTCGACTAGGAGAGAGCTCAAAACTCAGATTCTCCTAATCCACCACAGGACAAGGATGAAAAAACCAGGAAGAAAGAAGACTAACCAATTGAGAAACCTATCTCTTGTGGATGTTTAACGAGAAATACGCAACACTGAGAAAATCTCACCACCTCTCCCAATCAAAAGCAGAAAGGCCAAAGAGGTCGGACAAGTCGAAGGTCAGACTTCACACCAAAGTGGTCTAACAAGTTGAAGGTCCACCTCAGACCAAAGAGGTCGAACGAATTAAAGGTCTACCTCAGACTAAAGAGGTCGGGCAAAGGTCCACCTCAGACCAAAGAGGTCGGGCAAAAGTCCACCTCACACCAAAGAGGTTGGACAAAGGTCCACCTCACACCAAAGAGGTCGGACAAAGGTCCACCTCAGACCAAAGAGGTCGGGCAAAAGTCCACCTCACACCAAAGAGGTTGGACAAAGGTCCACCTCACACCAAAGAGGTCGGACAAAGGTCCACCTCACACCAAAGAGGTCGGACAAAGGTCCCCCTCACACCAAAGAGGTCGGACAAGT